>NC_062982.1:11811710-12142385 GCF_023078275.1 Leguminivora glycinivorella
CTGTTATCCCGAAACTTTTATCTTACCATAAGGTAGATTACGAAATGTCTTATGCCTCAACTTAGGAGGAGATAAAATAACAGAACAAAAAACAACCTAAAATATTTGCTGAAACTTCAATGTAAAATATTTACTTGTAAGCAACATAGAACACCAAACTTTGTAATAAATATACTTATTGGCAGTTATTAATTAATTCCTTTAATAACTTTCAGTAACCTGAAATAGTGTTACGGAGTGGCAGAAAGTACGACACGTGGCATGAATATAGCTTTAATTGACGTTTATAAGAATAAATAGAAATGGAATTAAGCCGAGGAGGTAATGTCGTCCCTCCCCCCCCCCCTCCTATTTCAAGCTGGTGTAAGGAATGTCTTATATTATCTATAATATATATGTTATCCGTACCTACTCCAGTTTTACTAAACAATTTCTTTTTCATTTTTTTATCATTTTCATTTTCATCTTCATTCATTTCAATTTCTTCTCGTCCCAAAAATAAACTTTTTCTTTTGCACTTCCCATATATCACACATTTAAATGTAGCCGTGCAAGCACGTATATATAGAAAGTCTAAGGGGTCCGGGTCATGAACTCAACCGGATAAAAAGAGGTCTCGAACGTTTAATTAATAATGATGCAAAAAAAAAGAGACTACTTCGTTATAAAACTATATTTAATCGTTTTCTTCTTAAAATTAGTTGATTGACAATATCATTAGCGTTATTATCGCGGCAGCTATTTCCCTATGGATAGACATAAGGGCTGGCCCCGTGAGGCGCTCTTGTCACGTCCTATTACGCAAAAATGTTTTTAACCTTTTTAAGGTTAAAAAACTTCTTTCAGTAGTTTCTGTTGATACTGGCAAAGTGGGCAGTATCAATGAGGCCTTATTCCTAAAGACGAGCGTTTTTTGCAAAATAGAACCTTTTTCATTCAAAATTATAAAGAAACTATAAATGATTATTAAAAAAATCATAATGTTCCTAAAAGTACATATCTTAAGCTAGAAAGTCAATTGGTACTACTTTAAAATATGTCTTTTTATACTTCCGAAAAATCAGTTTTTTCGGAAGACGTTTTCAAATTTCGTAGTGGAATAGCTCGTTTAGAATCGTGATTGTGCTGTTAAAAATGTTATTTGGGGTAATAAATGATCACAATCCTATTTGTTATATCCTGTACGAGTTAGCTAATACTTTGACATTTTAAGATTTACTTGAAATTGTGGATAAATAACCTTCCGTATCCTCCCCATTTTTTCGATAAAAAGAGGTTTACATTATGTATTTTTCCTGCGATTCCTGCATTTTTTGTAACTCTTAAATAATATTATCCTAAACTAGAACTTCTTATTGACCTATAAGAAAAAAATCATACATATAAGACATACCTTTCTGTCGATAGATATGTTTTTAAAACACCTAAAATTCGAATAAAAGACACTGTGCTAACGTTTCTTTTGCCCTATACACCCAGGTGTATAGGCGCCCAGTCCCGTAGCGAGTAAAGGGCGCTTAACCCGCCCGACTCATAAAATTTTCAATTCTAAAAAAAAAAAAAAAAAAAAAGACGAGCCCGCTCAGTCTGCGCCGAGCGCTCGAAGACAACGGACCTGCGTTTGATCGTCCGGCGCACCTAGCTTTCGTAAGCAGCGCGATAGTTCCGAGAAGTGCCGTAAACTGCGACTAAACAAATCTTGATCCTTTTTACACCTTATGCAATTTTAGCATTCGACATGCTTTTCATATGATTTTGGATTTTAAGTTATACGTGAAGTTTGTTGAGAGTTTGAATTATTATTATATTTTGGGACCAGGATGAGGTTCTGGTTCTCATGATGATGGAGTCAGGCAGAAGATGTTCAACAGAACTGCTATTCTACTTATCATAACTCCACCATGTTTGGGCTCATTAGATTTGGGCTGATGAGCACCATCGATCTAGATGAGGTCCAAGGTCTCATGATGGAGTCAGGAGGTGGTCAACAGAACTGCTATTCTCCTCATCATAACCCCATCATGTTTGGGCTCATTAGATTTGGGCTGACGAGCACCATCGAACTAGATGAGGTCCAAGGTCTCATGACGGGGTCAGGAGGTGGCCAACAGAACTGCTATTCTCCTCATCATAACCCCATCATGTTCGGGCTCATTAGATTTGGGCTGACGAGCACCATCGAACTAGATGAGGTCCAAGGTCTCATGATGGAGTCAGGAGGTGGTCAACAGAACTGCTATTCTCCTCATCATAACCCCATCATGTTTGGGCTCATTAGATTTGGGCTGACGAGCACTATCGAACTAGATGAGGTCCAGGGTCTCATGATGGAGTCAGGAGGTGGTCAACAGAACTGCTGCTATTCTCCTCATCATAACCCCATCATGTTTGGGCTCATTAGATTTGGGCTGACGAGCACCATCGAACTAGATGAGGTCCAAGGTCTCATGACGGGGTCAGGAGGTGGCCAACAGAACTGCTATTCTCCTCTTCATAACCCCATCATGTTCGGGCTCATTAGATTTGGGCTGACGAGCACCATCGAACTAGATGAGGTCCAAGGTCTCATGATGGAGTCAGGAGGTGGTCAACAGAACTGCTATTCTCCTCATCATAACCCCATCATGTTTGGGCTCATTAGATTTGGGCTGACGAGCACTATCGAACTAGATGAGGTCCAGGGTCTCATGATGGAGTCAGGAGGTGGTCAACAGAACTGCTGCTATTCTCCTCATCATAACCCCATCATGTTTGGGCTCATTAGATTTGGGCTGACGAGCACCATCGAACTAGATGAGGTCCAAGGTCTCATGACGGGGTCAGGAGGTGGCCAACAGAACTGCTATTCTCCTCATCATAACCCCATCATGTTTGAGCTCATTAGATTTGGGCTGACGAGCACCATCGAACTAGATGAGGTCCAGGGTCTCATGATGGAGTCAGGAGGTGGCCAACAGAACTGCTATTCTCCTCATCATAACCCCATCATGTTCGGGCTCATTAGATTTGGGCTGACGAGCACCATCGAACTAGACGAGGTCCAAGTTCTCATGATGGAGTCAGGAGGTGGTCAACAGAACTACTATTCTCCTCATCATAACCCCATCATGTTTGGGCTCATTATAAATATTATGTGGAAGGTCGTTAATAATAATAAATGTTTTATTAGGGTACCCCTACATGTAAAGAGGGGGCAGATATTTTTTTTTATCTACTACTTTTTTTTTATCTGTATTCATATACATTCAATAATTTTTTTTTAATCGGTCCAGTAACAACGGAGATATCGAGGAACAAACATAAAAAAATGAAAAAAATAAATAAACATACAGACGAATTGAGAACCTCGCCTCAAATCTCTCAGATTTGAGGCGACGGTTAAAAAGTGACACATCATGAGCAGTTCCAATGCACCAAATGTCACTGTTCTGGACGTAAGTGCATGCTGTTCTTATAAAAATATGAAAGTCACTATAACTGTGATAATTTCCGAAAATATTAATATTATCAAAAAACGATCTTAGTAAACCCTTATTCATTTTTAAATACCTATCCAAAAATATATCACACGTTGGGGTTGGAATGAAAAAAAAATCAGCTCCACTTTACATGTAGGGGGGGGGTACCCTAATAAAACATTTTTTTCCATTTTTTATTTTTGCACTTTGTTGACGTGATTGATATACATATTGTTACTAAATTTCAGCTTTCTAGTGCTTACGGTTACTGAGATTATCCGCGGACGGACGGACGGACGGACGGACGGACGGACGGACGGATGGACAGACAGACATGACGAAACTATAAGAGTTCCTAGTTGACTACGGAACCCTAAAAAACAGAAATCACTATTAAACTATTCTCTAATTTCAAGTTCCTAACTAAAATTTTCCTAATAAAAAAAAAACAAATTGATCCCGCTACAAACTTTCATCCCCTTTTTCCCTCTACTAGGGGTGTAAATTTTCATAATCGATTCTTATCTCTTCGAAATTTTGTTAATGCAATCTATATAAATTTCGACTTTCTAGCTTTCGTAGTTTCGGCTCAGCGGTGTTGGTTGTTGAATCAATCAATTAGGAAACCTGAATTTATATATGTACATGTAGATTAATACTATACTTTTACTACATTCATATACCTTATTTACTACTACCATACCATGAATATGAAATTAAATAAAGAGTCCCCATATAAAATTGAAAATTATGTTATTAGCAATTTAATTCAAAACTATCAAGATTATTCGTGTCTGCGTTGAAACGCGCGTTGAGTTGCCGGTGCTCGCGTACCGAGCGCCAACGCCATCTATCGATGGCCGTTTCGTGAAATTGATGAGCGCTCTAAGGAATAAGGGGTCTTAATAGCAACTTTCTTGTAGTATGGAGCGAGATGTAAATCAAACAGCTGATGGCGTATGACTGGTTTATTAACTATCGTGCATTTACCCAAGTACCCACATTATGTTTATAAGTATACCCACTACATCTTCCTTCTTATACAATGAATAAATACAGGTCTTTGACCTTTACTGTTAAACTCTCATGCAATGTACAAACTATCGTGTATTAAAATTAACATTACAATATAGTTTGATAATGACACTAAAGAATATGATAGAACATCTTTCATTATCTATTATCTTCTCCCTTCTTTAAAATTCGTATATTATCAATGGTACATATTTATTTCTAATTAGGTGGTATTATTTATACACATGTAGTACTTCTAGTACCTACTTCCATTAGTGTTCAGAAATGTTACAAATAAAATCAATTTTTTATGAAAAAAAAATACCCAATAAAGTGTAAAAGCAATGTTAGGGACACAATGAAATTAATACAATAGTTATAGTACTAAACCATTAAACAAATTATTGGATTTTATAGGTGTTTGACTGTGCTTATTCTTACAGAATAATGTTCATAAATTATTTTAATAAAAAGTGATTAGTATTAAACAGTATTTTTATCTATAGTATACCAAATTATATACCAGATATAATGAGCATATATTGATTGAAATTAAATATACACATAAATTAGACTATGAGACATAATGTAAAAAAAAATCTTTGACATACATAGGTACCTCACATTTATAAACATTAGGTACCTACAATGTAAAAAATTAATGAATTAATATCGCTGAGGCGGTTGTACCACTCTGCCACTTCGAGTTACATAATACCTATCAGCTGAAGTCGATGGTTGCAGGTGGGGCCTGGCGCTCGCGACGCCGGCTGTCGGTCCCCCAGCGCCCTGAAACTGGTCCCAGTCTAAATAACCTCGTGTACGGCCAGTGTTAGGTGGACTACGAGTCACTGATTCGCTGGTCGTATTTGGAATTGGAACCTTAATTATGTGCTGACGGTTCCTTCTATAAACTCCCCCGTCGTTAGTCCGTAGCCAGTATGAACGACCGTCTTGAGCTTGGTCAATTATTTGGGACTTTACCCACTCCTTATTTTGTTTCACGCGTACTGTATCATTAGGATTTAATTTTGGCAGGGCCCTTGTCCCGCGATCATAATCAGATTTATATTTATTTATTCTGGATGATCGTTCGTCTTTAAATAAACTACGATCAATTGCGCGGGGTGTCAATAACGCATCTGTTACAGGTAATCGTGTTTTTAAACTTCTACTCATTAATAATTGAGCTGGAGAGTAAGTTTCTCCTGTCACAGGAGAATTTCTGAAATTCAGAAGACTTAGGTACCAATCACCCCCAGTCTCATATGCTTTTATCATTAATCCCTTTATCGTGCGCACATTTCGCTCTGCGAGACCGTTAGATCTCGCGTACAATGGTGAACTGGTGACGTGAGCAAATTCCCATTGTTTACTAAACTCTTTAAATTCCATAGACGTAAATTGTGTCCCATTGTCGGTGACAAATTTTTCTGGTATCCCATGACGACTAAATATTTGTTTAAGTGATGTAATTACACTACCACTTTGTAAGTTACTTAAATAGCTGATTTCAACAAATTTAGAGAAATAATCTACCACCAGTAAAAACTGTTTGCCTCTAAACTCAAAAATGTCACCCGCAAGCACCTGCCACGGGCGCTCGGGCACCTCGTGCGGCTGCAGGGACTCGCGCGCGGGCGCCGCGCGGTGCCGCTGACACGTCTCGCACGCCAGCACGGCGCGCTGCACGTCCCGCGCCATGCCCGGCCACCACATCACGCCGCGCGCGCGCCGCTGACACTTGTCTACGCCCAGGTGTCCCTCATGAACTCGACGCACCATCTCTTTGCGCAACGATGCTGGTATCACAATTCTATCATTTCTAAATAAAATACCATTTACATCGTGAAGCTCACCATGCACTTCCCAGTAAGGCTTCACGATGTCCTTGACCTCTCTTTTGTTATCGGGCCACCCATTATGATAGTATTCGCAAATCGCCATCAATACGGGGTCTCTCATAGTCTCATCCTTTATTTTACCAAGCATTTCGGGTGTCGCCTCCACATTATTATATAACATGTTGACGTGTACAACCACATCTTTGCACACGTCACTATCGACGCCTGCCTCGCTAGGCGCTCTCGACAAAGTGTCCGCAATAAACATCTCCTTTCCGGGCTTGTAGCGGAGATCAATATTATAATGCTGCAATTTTAAAAGCATACGCTGCAGGCGCGCCGGTGTTTCATTGAGTGGTTTTTTCATGATAGCTTCCAGCGGCTTGTGGTCACTTTCAACAATAATAATACCATGCCCATAAATGTATTGGTGAAATCGAGTGCACCCAAAAACCACCGCAAGTAACTCCTTTTCTATCTGTGCCCAGCGCGTCTCCGCAGGCGTGAGCGTGCGCGCCGCATACGCAACGGGCCGCCCGCCCTGCATCAGACACGCGCCAAGGCCACGTGAACTTGCGTCTACCGATACACACACCGGTTTATGTGGTGTATAGTATGCTAATACTGGACTATTACTAATTTTTGACTTTAATTCTTCGAACGTTTTGTCATGAATATGGAGCCACTCAAATTGAACATTTTTTGCTAATAGACTGCGCAACGGAGCCGATATGTCTGAGTAGTGTGGAATAAATCTCGACAAATAATTAGTAACTCCTAGGAACCGCTCAAGGTCTTTTTTATCAGTTGGTTTCGGCAAGTTAATTATTGCTTTCACCCGACTATTGTCTGGTTTCATACCCTCAGTATTGAAACTGTGGCCTAGGAAAACAATTTCGGCCACTTTAAATACACATTTATTTTTATTAAATTTCACCCCATTTAGCGAAGCCCGTCTCATAACCTCTTGTAATCGATAATCGTGTTCCTGCTCAGTTTTTCCCCAGATCAAAAGGTCATCACAATAAACCTCTACCCCTTCCATTTTAAATATTTTTGACATCTCATTGTGAAAAATCTCAGGTGCGCAATTAATTCCGAACGGCATCCTAATATACCTAAATCTACCCTCAGGAGTTGAAAACGTACAAAGCTTAGAGCTTTCATCATCCAAACGTAACATCCAAAAGCCATTTTTTGCATCACATTTTGAGAAAAACTTGGCTCCCGCGAGATTACTAGTTATCTCTTCCAGAGTGGGAAGCAAAAAATGACTCCGTTTTACTGCTTTGTTTAAATGTTTAGGATCCAAACATATACGGAGTCTATTATCCGGTTTTTCCACTACCACTATGTTTGAGACCCAGTCCGTGGGCCCATCCTCCCTTACAATCACACCCAACTTGACCATATTATCGAGTTCTTCCTTTAAACGAGGACGCAGCTTTATTGGTATTTTCCGCGAACATGCAACCACCGGCGTTACAGCCTTATCTAATTCTATTTTACACACCGTTGGCAAACAACCTATACCTTCGAAAACTGACTCATCAATATTAACTGCACTAATTTTCAGACTACTATCACTGGTTGATACTTTCTTCAATAAAAAATTGCATTCTTGACATGCGTTTAATCGTAGTAAGTAATTAAATTACATGATTTTGGTTAAAATTAAGAAGGACGCAAGTACGTGCGAGCGCGTCAGTGTCGTATGCATTCTGGAGATGCAGCAATGGCCGTTGTCCTCTAAGAGGCGGGGAGGACATCCGAACAATCCCGAACATGCCCCCCGGCGTTGAAAGGGTTGACTTTCAACTCGTCGTCAGCTGTAGGCAACGGGCAGATGCGGTTGAAGCCACGGCGTATCACTCCTCTGGCGGTGTTGATATCCGCGACCCTGGCGATTCCGTCGCTTCCTGGATAAATCTCAGTGATGCGCCCCAGTCGCCATTTCATCGGCGGGAGTCCATCTTCTTTAATGAGGACTAATGACCCCTTTTTCAGTTGCTGGCCCTTTGAAGTGCGCCACTTGGTGCGTTGTTGAAGTTCGTTAATGTACTCTTTGTGCCACCTGGCCCAAAAGTGCTGGCGTAACTGCTCCAGCCGTTCAAAACGAGTGAGACGGTTTTGGTTCATGTCCACAAGCATAGGTGAAGGCAAAGCAGTCATCGGTCGTCCTACCAAAAAGTGCCCCGGAGTTAAAGGTCTCATGTCATGTGGGTCAGTTGATAATGGGGATAAGGGACGCGAATTAAGTATGGCCTCAATTTGGACTAAAACGGTATAAAGGTCTTCAAAAACTAAGTGTGCGTTCCCTAAAACCCGATGCAAATGGGCTTTTATACATTTTATATTGGCTTCCCATAAACCGGCCATATGAGCAGCGTAAGCAGGTATGAATTTGAAATCTATACGCTCATTAGACATTTCATCAGTTATGGAATTAGCATTATCATTGAGGAACTTATAAAGCTCATTTCGTGCTCCCACGAACTGAGTTCCGTTGTCGGAGTATAAGGTAGCAGGTTTAGATCGTCTAGCAATGAATCGACGCAGCGTAGCTAGAAAGGAGTCTTTGCATAAAGAACTGACGAGTTCAAGATGAACGCATTTGGTGGTGAAACAGATAAATATGACGATATACACCTTTTCTAACCTGCTTCCACGACCTCTCTTATTAAGTGCTAATATAGGACCAGCGTAATCCATTCCTGTAGTCTGGAATGGATAGCCAGGCTGAAGGCGCTGCTCAGGTAAATTACCCATCATCGGACGGGCTGCTTGTGCGTTAAGACGAAAGCAACGCTGGCAATTATGGACAATAGATCGAGCCAAATTACGGCCTCCGATAGGCCAAAATTCTTCATGAATTGAAGTCAGCAAATTTTGAGCTCCTGTGTGCATTAAACGTATATGTTCGAACCGAAATATTAGCTTAGTTAGAATATGTTTGGCTACGAGTAAGATAGGATATTTCTTTTCGAATGTGAAATTGCTGTTTTTAAGTCTACCACCTACTCTAAGTAGACCCTTTTCGTCAATAAATGGGCTCAAAGATAACAGTTTATTTTTTGGAGGTAATGCTTTACCCTTTACTAAAATATCATACTCATCAAATGATTCCATTTGGGACAATTTTATCAATGAATCGAGTGCACATTGTTTTTCAGACAAG
The DNA here is from genome assembly GCF_023078275.1 of Leguminivora glycinivorella. Taxonomy (NCBI): domain Eukaryota; kingdom Metazoa; phylum Arthropoda; class Insecta; order Lepidoptera; family Tortricidae; genus Leguminivora; species Leguminivora glycinivorella. The sequence goes on from NC_062982.1 coordinate 11,821,205, forward strand.
GACAAAGTGCCTTTTACTTTAACTTTATTTTTGCAGTTGGCAATGAAACGTTGTACATATGCCATGATATTTTTAAGTTTACGCAGGCTCGAGAAACGTGCAAACGGAAACAATTCGTTTTGTTTGACAGTGACTGACGTCACATTTGATCGCACTTCTGGCAATTCCGATTGGCCCTGATCAAAAGACTTATTAGGCCACGAATCTTCAGATTCTAGCAAGAATTTGGGTCCACTGAACCAAAAGTCTAACTTGTCACTTTGTGCAGCACTGACACCTCTACTCAATAAATCCGCAGGGTTGCATGCAGTGGGCACATGACGCCAGAAATGTGATTTGGTCGTCTCTTGTATGTCGGCTACGCGATTTTTAACAAATGACTTTAGTCTGTTAGGCGGCGTTTTAAGCCAGCCTAAGACCACAGCTGAGTCTGTCCACAGAAAACAACTGTCTACGTGTAGCCGCGTGGTTCGCAGAACCTTTTCCAAGAGCTTAGCAGCCACCAAAGAGCCGCAAAGTTCAAGACGCGGGATCGTTACTGCCTTTATTGGCGCAACGCGCGTTTTGGAACACAGAAGACGAACCCTTACGTTACCGAACGAATCTACAGACCTAACGTAAACGCAAGCGCCATAGGCATCTTTCGATGCATCGCAAAAAACGTGTAGTTGTATGTTGTTTGCGTTTTCGCACATCACGTGCCGTGGTATCTTGAGTTTCTGCAGGTGGCTTAAGTCGAGTACAAACTTAAGCCAGGACTTGACGATGTCTGAAGGTAACGGGCTATCCCAACTCACTTTGAGTAACCAGAGCTTCTGGAGAATGACTTTCCCGACAATAATGAAAATACTTAATAGCCCAAGAGGGTCAAAAACTTGAGATATAGTGGATAGGATCACTCTCTTGGTGACATCTGGAGTGGGATCAGTCTTAATGTCGAATTGTAGAACATCGTCTGATGGAGACCAACTTAGGCCCAAAGTTTTCGATTGTTCGTGCTCGCTCAAATCAACGCTACTACTGTCAGTAGCATCGCTACATGTTGGAAGGTTCGATCGGAATTTTCTTAGATTAAAACAACCCGACGCCAGTTCCCTTGAAATCTGAGCACGAAGTTCTAAGAGACTCTCGGCAGTCTCTTGCCCCGTCAACAGATCGTCGACATAGCAGTCTTCACTAATGACCTTTCGCACCAGTTCATTATCACATTCGTCCGCAATTTGCTTAAGGCAACGAACAGACAAGAACGGGGCTGAGGCTGTGCCATATGTGACTGTGTTTAAAGCATACGTCTGGAGGGGCTTAGAAGGATCGTCACGCCAAATTATTTGCTGCAGGTGACGTTGATTTTCATTGACGAGCACCTGTCTGTACATTTTTTCAATGTCACCTGCCATGACATAGCGGTGTTGCCGAAATCGTAGAAGTATAGAAAGCAAGTCACTTTGTATTGTGGGCCCGACCATCTGGATGTCGTTAAAGGACAAGCCGGAGCTGGTCGGTGCACTTGCATTAAAAACGACCCGAAGCTTCGTCGTGGTGCTCTGCTCACGCAACACGCCATGATGTGGCGTGAAATACGAATTTTCATGAGGATTATTTATGTCACTTAACGTCATGTGACCTAATGATAAATATTCCTTCATGAAATTAACATACATGTGCCTTAATGTAGGCTGGTTCATCAGCCGGCGTTCTAGCGCTAAGAAACACGACTTGGCCCGTTCGAACGAATTGCCAAGTTCGGATTCATTGGCTTTCAGAGGAATCCCTACTGAGAATCTACCGTCTTCTTGGCGTGACATGTTTTCTTTAAAGTGTTGTTCACACAACTCTTCCTCAGTAGAATATATCTGTTCCTTAACGGCTGGAACTTCCTCGATTTGCCAGAACTTAGAAAGCTGATCTTGAATTTCATCGAATTTCGTGAAATTGCACAAAATTTTGGCGGACGTTCGGCGTCCTGTAGGCCCAGAAACGATATAACCGAACACCGTTTCTATAAGAAGTGGGCAACCTTTGCCTATCTTGATTTTATCTCTACCTATTAGATCCCAAAATATATCCACGCCAAGTAAAATGTCGTAACTTGACAGATTAAAGAATTCTGGGTCTGCTAATGTAATTCCCGAAGGGATATTTAGTGTGCTCACATTAAAGACTTCATCATGAGATGAAGATATGACTGGCGACACTAAGAATTTAATGCTTGCTTTGAATGAATTGATTCTGGACTGTATTATAGCTTCGCATTCCCTTTTTACCACAGAAACCTGGTCATGAAAGCCAGTTATTGTCGATTCGATATGCTCAGATTGCAGACCTAATGACTGGTAAAGTGACTCTGTCATGAAGCAAGATTCACTGCCTGAATCTAACATGGCCTTAACTTCATGAGGTCTACCATGAACATCTACAACCTGAATTAACGCTGTGGCAAGGAGAGCTCGACGATTCGAACTCGAAGATTGTTTGTTAATTGTTGACATGGTCGTGATAACGTCATTAGCCGCACTTGACTCTGCCTGAACTGCAGCAGGCTCAGCGCGCGGTGCCGGGGTGCTCGAAGCTGCCGTGATCGGCGCCGCACCGGAGGTGGCGCTCGACTCCCTATGCAATAAAGAATTGTGTTTGCTGCCGCACCGTCGGCACGGACCGAGTCTACATGCGCGTACATTATGACCTGCCCTTAAACAGTTGCTGCACAATTTCATCCGTCCTACAAACTGTTCCCTAGCATCAATTTCTAACTGAGCAAATTGGTTGCATAAATATAAGGGATGATCACCTCTACAGTGTGGACAGTTATATTTTTTAAAGGCAGGCTTCACAACTGCAGCTAAGCCACGAACATGTCTATTTGTAGCCTTCGATGACGAGTCTTGTTTATAATGACTTGCATTTTTGCTTAATTCGATAGTCTCTAATATGTCTGCCCTATTTTTAAGAAATTTTGTAAATATTTCTAATGTAATTTTTTCGTGTGTAACCTTGTGCTCCTCCCATTCGCGAAGTGTGAGAGAATCTAATTTTGTGCATATAATGTACACAATAAGTGTGTCCCAATTCGCTACTGGTTCGCCTAAAATCTGTAACGCGCGTAAGTTTTTATTGCATGAATCGACAACCCTACGTATTGATGACGCAGACTCCTTTTTTATGACCTCTTCATCAAAAATTGCCTTTACGTGGTTCTGCACTAATAGCCTAGTATTGTCAAAGCGTTCGCACAAAGATTTCCACGCCAAAGTATAATTAGAAGCAGAAAACTCTAACGCATGTATGATTTGAGCAGCGCCTCCCTCCAAGGAAGCCCGTAAATAATGGAATTTTTGAATGTCGCTAATGTTTTTATTCGAATGTATAAGAGAGGTATAAACGTCGCGGAATTCAAGCCAACTTTCGTAATCACCGCTGTATTTAGGTATTTGAATGGTGGGTAACTTAACCCCAGCAACGCCTTTATGTACCTGTTTCACCGACGCCACGTCATCATCACTCTCGCCAGCCGAAGAGTAGAAAGTTTCAGAAGCATTATTTGCACGTCTGCCGGACCTTTTATTACCTTTAAATGCGTTAGAAATCTCTTGGGCCCTGGCCAGCACAGCAAAATATTGAGATTCAAAATCTGACCTTTGAGTTGTTTGCGTCTGAACTTCTCCCTCCGTGAGAGACAGGCACTCGATGCCGGTCTGAACCTCCTCGAACTCCGCAAACATCGATTCAATGTTAGACATACGTAGTTTTAATTCCAAAACCTCAACTTCACTGCAAAGCAAAACATCCTTAAAAGCATCTACATACGTTACAAATTTCGTTAAACGACCTTTATAAACTCCCCGTTTTTTTACCAGCTCGGCTAATCGTGCCATTGTGTTTATAAGAAATAATTACGAATTTAGTGTTAATTATGAATTCAAATTTGTATTTATAAAGTTACAAGTTGTTACAATTATTAATATTTACTGACACTATGGTCCAATAGTACGTAAATTAACTTCAAAATTAATGAAATACCTAATTCGCAATAATAATTTAATATTTTATATACCAATATAAACAAATTGATGTTTAAATATAAGATAATTCCATATATTTGATCTAATTCGCACTAGTCGAACTAATCAAACCAATAAATTTATACGAAATAATAATTTAATATGAAATAAACCCATTTGCATTTCAATATGTACAATATTGAAAGAAAAGGCAAATATAATTGATTGAATATGTTAATTAATTGACACGAAACCAATAATTGAAGTAGGAAATTTCCGAGCATATGAAATTAAATAAATAAATTGAAAAAACGGGTATAAATATATCAGCTAACCAGAATGCAAGTAGGTACTCACTGCCTTTTGTACGAATTCCTTATCGCTGAGCGCCCGGCGGCCGCTCGGTTAAGATGAGTAATTAAGTAGTTATAATTTTTAAATTTGAACTTGAAATATTACGAAAACTGTTTGATCCTTAATGCGGTTTATTCTTGAATTCGATTAAGGGGACTTTAATCTACACGTTTAATAACAAAATAACCATAAAAAGGCAGCAATTTGGGCACAAAGTTAAAATACCTAAAGGGGCAAACAAAATGTATCGGACTCACTCTGACCGCTCGCTTGTTGCTAAGTGGATTTTCCTTGTAATCACTGGCTCACTTTACACCGTCACGTCACCGATTCTGGGGCAATCCATAAAGAGATCTTCTTCTTAATGCTTAATGATGTGGCAGAAGATCCTGGTGGCTCCAAATCTTAAGGCATGACGTCCGGGTCGACAGGATCAGAAATTATGGTTGATACTTTCTTCAATAAAAAATTGCATTCTTGACATGCGTTTAATCGTAGTAAGTAATTAAATTACATGATTTTGGTTAAAATTAAGAAGGACGCAAGTACGTGCGAGCGCGTCAGTGTCGTATGCATTCTGGAGATGCAGCAATGGCCGTTGTCCTCTAAGAGGCGGGGAGGACATCCGAACAATCCCGAACAATCACTCTTAGTCGAATCACTAGTTCGGGCTATAAGATTCAAATTAATACATGTCTTCAACCCTAGCAAATTATTACAATTTACTCGCAAAACATAAACCTTTTGTATTATTTTCCTGTTATTACATACCAAGGACGCATTAAAATAACCTGCTAACGGTAAACTTTGTTTGTCGATTTGTCTTAGTACAGTGTTACATTGCCTTAAATTTTGCGTATTAAAACCTGCCTTTATGTATGCATTTAATGACATTACCGTAACGGCCGCGCCACTGTCCAATTTAAAATTGATATCCACCCCGTCTACATTAATCATTTCAATCCACGACTCGGTACACTCGGCCGCATCAATATCAATATTGTACAAAATAAGCTCACCAAAGTCCTCGCTTACGTCACCGTCCTCGTCACCGCCATCACCGCTGACCATCTCACGGACCTGCGGCTGCACAGGTCGCACACGACAGCACTTCGCGAAATGTCCAACCTTATCGCACCGATAACACGAAATTCCCGACGCCGGACACCGGTCACTAACACTATGCCTTAAATCACATTTGTTGCATACATTATTGAAGTAGTACTGTCGTGACGCCTGACGTTGAGACGCTCCGCGCCCCTGTCCGCCACGGGCGCCGCGGCCGCCGCGCCACCGGCCCCGCGCCGCGGGCGCACCCGCCGCTCGCGCGCCATCGCGCCACAAGCGCTCAATCGCGCCACCGCCGCTTGTCGCGGGCTGCACGCTGCAGCCTACCGCTTGCTGACCCGCTCGTTCTGCCGCTCGACACCAAGTCACCGCCTCTTCTAAACCTAACGACGTTTTCGCCAGCAGCTTTTCCTTCATTTGTACGTCTTTTAAACCACGTATAAGTTGCGTTAATATTAGGCTATTTTTCAAACTGTCAAAACTACAATTTTTGCTTTTCACTTTTAACACCCCTAAAAACTTATCAAAAGTCATGTCATTTTGATACGTCTCAAAAAACATATGTGTTTCATAATTGACGTTTTTTAGAGGATCACAATAATCACTAAATTTTTTGCACAAAACGTCATAACTAGATTTTTCCGATTCGGCAACATCTAACTCCTCATAGATTTCCCGGCCATATTTTCCTATGACATGCATAAATAATGCGCATTTCTCTGCGTCGGTAACCGATGCCTTGTCTGAGGCAATCAAGAAATAGTCAAACGACATTTTCCATTCACGCCAATTGGTAGCCATATTGCCTTCCTGTTGCAACGGCGCTGGCTGCTGAATTGCCGCGTACACGCCGACCTTTTTGTCACCCATTCTTATATACTTTACTCGACGTTAGTCTCGCAAACAATAAATACACAATATAATCACTTTTATGCACCAAAACACACTTTAAAACCACACCTGACACCATGTAGTATGGAGCGAGATGTAAATCAAACAGCTGATGGCGTATGACTGGTTTATTAACTATCGTGCATTTACCCAAGTACCCACATTATGTTTATAAGTATACCCACTACGAAGGAAAGAAATTTGGATCACACTGGTCGATGGCCCCAATAGCAGGTCTAGGTTTTTTTTTCAGGCTCCAGGCTTTCAGCACCAATGACTCGGATCTAACTCGGATATCAAATGTTCCAAGTAAGGATAATATACGTTTCGCCGGTAGTACATCTCCGAACATTATTGCGATGGGTTCGGCGACCAGTTGTACGAGGTGCCACTAGTTCACCGCCAGGGGGCCGATTTTTGAGTCTCACTTTCACTAAAAGTGATGAATTTAAAGAACATGTCAAACAATTTTCGAAACAGTTTAAATTAGATTGTCATACCGCTAAACGTAATTATTTAAGCAAGAAAATTAAAAGTAGTTCCGATATAATTAAAGCAACGTGGAAAGTAATTAACGTGGAGACTGGTCGATCAAAGCAAAGAACAAATGAACTGAAATTAAAAATTGATGGCAAAATTGTAGATTCCAATTTAGAAGTAGCAACAGAATTTGAAAAGTTCTTCACTGATATACCAGTTTCCACAACTAGGCACTTAAATTCATCACCTGCATCTGCCGTTACATTGTTAGAAGATAATGTCACAGAATGTAGTAGAGACCTTGTATTTGAACATGTTAGTACCTCAGATATAATTAAGGCATTTCAATCAATTAATGTTAAAAAACTTGTGACCTTTGGGGAGTCTCTGTCCATGGTGTTAAATCTTTAATAGAAATTGTAGCGCCTGACTTGGTAGTTATCTTTAATAACAGTGTTGATTGTGGTGAGTTTCCTGATCTTATGAAACACAGTAAAATCATTCCATTATTTAAATCTGGTAGCACATCCGACCCCACTAATTTTAGACCGATATCAGTGTTACCGACATTCAGCAAAATTTTTGAAAAGTTAGTGTTATTTCAGCTATTGCAACATTTTAACATCAATAATCTAATGCACAATAAACAATTTGGTTTTACACGGGGTCGCTCAACAACCGACGCTGGTGTTGAGCTAATCAAACAGATTTTCGATGCCTGGGAGGAGTCACAGGATGCCTTGGGTATCTTCTGTGATTTATCTAAGGCTTTCGATTGCGTCTGTCATGAAACACTGATCAGGAAATTGCACTACTATGGAGTGAGAGGATCGGCACTGAATTTAGTCAAATCTTACTTACACGATAGAATACAAAGGGTCGACGTGAATGGACAGCGCTCACCGGGGTCACTAGTCTCTATGGGTGTACCGCAGGGATCAATATTGGGGCCTTTCCTGTTCCTTATCTACATTATTGACCTGCCATATCTTGTAAAGACCCACCATGATATAGTATTGTTTGCAGATGATACTTCCCTTATTTTCAAAGTCAAACGTCAGCAACAAACTTGTGAAAATGTAAACAATGCTATTTCCGAAGTAGTTAATTGGTTTAGTGTTAATAACTTATTGTTAAATGAGAAAAAGACTAAATGTATTAAGTTTGTAACGAGTAATGCTAAAAATGAACAAGCAAGTGTCGTTGTGAAGGATGAGGAATTGGAACTGGTAGATAGTACAGTTTTTCTTGGCATAACTTTAGATTCTAAACTTCAGTGGGGTCCCCATATTGCTACCCTCTCGAATAGACTGAGCTCTGCAGCATTTGCAGTGAGCAAGATCCGTCAGTTAACAGACGTGGAAACAGCTCGATTAGTTTATTTTAGTTACTTTCACAGCATTATGTCATATGGTATTTTACTATGGGGCAGTGCTTCAGAGATAAATACCATATTTGTTCTGCAGAAGAGGGCTATTCGAGCAATATACAAAATGAACCATAGAGACTCACTTAGAGATAAGTTTAAGGACATTAATATAATGACAGTGCATTGTCAATATATTTATGAGAATATTATGTATGTACATAAAAACATTTGTAAATTTAAGAAAAACTGTGATGTACATAATATAAACACTAGAAATAAGCATAAGCTTGCAGTGCCCTTCACTCGGCTCCATAAAATTAAAAAATCATCACTGAACTGTCTTTTAATCGATTTAAACATTATGTAAAGCGTATACTGATCTCTAAAGCCTACTATAGCACACAAGACTACATGAATGATGAAACACTGTGGGATACAAGTATTGCTGAAAACCATTAATTATATAGCTTATTAATGATGATATTGATAATTCAATGTATTTTTACACAATTTTTTTGACATTTAGAATTTATTCTAGAAGTTTTTATACTAGTATTTTTTTATACAATTTAGATTGATATCATTTTATTAAATCAATGTAGTTTTAAAACAATATTGTTTATTGCACCAATAAATTGCTCTGATATTTAGAATAAGATGAATATTGTACACTGTTGACAATTTAAAAGTGCTTATTGTAAGCCTATTTGAATAAAGAATATTTTGATTGATTGATTGAATACTGGTTGAAAACGGTGAATTGCCTATTATTTTCAGTGACAATTTTCTGAATTCGAACGCCGTGAGACTCAAAAATCGGCCCCCTGGGCATAAATTTTCGGCGCACTTGGGAAGAAGATTCACTACGTAATAGCAGGGGCGGCTCACTCTGCGATTCTATCGCCGCGCTACAAGTACATGCTGGCGGCCGCGAGTTCGCGGCCTACTCAGGGGTGGCGCGCGTTCTCACGGAACGCACGCTCACACTTTTTATTGTTACTTTACGTCGCGAGTTTTTACTAAGGTTTATATGCGATGTCGGCGTGTTGAATGGCTAATAATGCTTAGTTAAATGTCATCATGAATAAATAAGACAATTTCACACATCTACTAATGATTAAGTCCCACGGAAAAGTTCAATAAGTCTTGTGATGTTAGGGATTAAACAAAAATATATAAATACTGTATATTATATACCAAGAGAAAATTATATACCTAAGAATTAAATATGATATAGTATAACATTTTATCTGATTGTTAATTCGTTTTAATCTATAGGCAACCCTATCCTCCGTAGCTGCGCACGTGCGGCTCGTTTCTTTGTTAGAATTTTGTAGGCATAAAGGCGGCATTTCGTGAACATCAGAGTAGTGGGTCTTCTGTACTTGTACTATTATATATTCTGTGGTAATAGGAAAAAGTCGCGAGCGTAGCGAGCGCGAAATTTTTTTCATAGTAATGCCGTAATTTGAAGATTAACGCAATACAAAATTTATGGATTTCATCAGACAGAGTGCGAAAGGGACAAATGGTTGAACTTTCGTAGTCGAACCCTAGTATAGTTACGTGTGGCTGAACGTGGATATCATGTACATAAAATAACAAACAAAATGGGGCACTATAGTGGCCAAGTCAGGAAAGCAGATTCGGAATTTGTCCTAACTAAAAGAGCAGATAATTATAAATAGTAAGTGCGATTTTTTTTCCTATTGACTCGATTAATTAAGACAACCCGCCAGCGGCGAATCCGCGAACTTTCAAGCTTTTATCGTCTGCACTCTGCAGAGCTGCGGTCTTTGACACATTTTGGGGTATTTTGATTTCACAGGGCGCCTATGTTCATCACTATTATTTTTATAATAATGCTTAAGAGTTAATTAAGAGATTAACTGCGGACTCGATCGTCACCGTCGGGACGCCCATTTCGGTATTTTGTCACTAAGTGATCTGAGTGCTTTGAAATTCGCTCACCATCTGCTGCGACTCACAAAATTGCGCCTCCCTGAGACGTTTTGCGTCTTTGGCTTTATGAGGAACTCCGCTTTGGACTATCGGGTAGACTCATATACCCGATTTTGCATTTGTATAGCGACGTAACTTTGCCATTCGCCGCACAATGTGGTTCGTCAAGGGCTAGAATCCTCCCTTTACGGCGCCCTAGCAACAGCGCCCTTATGAATGGCAATATGGTGCAACTTTTCACTTAATCTGAATTACAAATCTAGATTTTTAATAGGTGGATTAATTTCCGAATCCTCTGGCCATTTTGTGATATGTGCGCGCCCACGCAACGTATAATTTTTTGTATGGATTTTTCCACATTCTCGATTTTGGCGCCCCCTTACCATGTGGCGCCTAGAGCGGCCGCTCCACTCGCTCTACCCTTAATCCGGCCCTGCCTAAGGGGGGGGTTTGAACCCCCTGAACCCCCCCCTTATATACGTCCTTGTAGCCGTGGACGGATCTCTAAATCATTATGTATGAGTCCCGAGACGAGCGGCTTGATGTTTCACAAGACGTTAAAGTGTTTCTGCGGACGGTCAAATCTTCGGTAAGGTTGTTTTTTAAGACTAGGTTTTTTTCTAAAGTAGGTAGTTATTATTTTTTACTGCAATGGTAAGGCTCCTAATATGATAAAATGATAATGCATACTCTGATTCACTTTTGGAAGATCAAAGTTACATTACTTTTGTAATGTAGGTACACAATTTTAAACTTTCAGGAACCTCAATCATGTGCTATATTTCAAAGACATGACATGACTTAGGAAAAATATTAGTATTGTGGTTATTAGTTATTACCCATGTTTTCCTTATACTTCATGAATAGTTATTTGTTATACAAGGTGGCAAAGTTGTATTTTAACGCCGAGTGTGGAATTGAAAGACGAGCAAGTGAAAGGATTCTATAGTTGAACCACGAGCGAAGCGAGTGGTTCGAGAATAGAATCCTGAACTTGCGAGTTTTTTAACACACGAGAAGTAAAATACATTTGCACCCGAGTGTAACACAAAACTTTTCCCCTCACTATAGCGAGGAAACTACAACGCAAAAATTGCGTTTATCACTGCTTCCAGTAGTTCCGCAGGTGGTAAATCATCTTTATAACTGTATTCACCTACTTTTATCATTTTTAAACCAGTTAATTTGACTTTATTCAAGGTCAAATTACTTTACCCACTAGTGGATAAAATGCGTTTTTACCCGCTGGTATTAAAGGACAAAACACGTGTTTCCGAGCTAGTGAGGGGAAAAGTATTTATCTATGAAAGTATACATACTCATGTCGTCTCCTAGTACTCAACTGTTAAAGTAGTCCCAAACATTTCAAATTTTATTTACTTTTAATCAACATAAATATGATTCAAAGTGAATCAATAACATGACCATATTCGTATTTTACGAGTATTAAGTTTTCATTCGGCCTCGATACGTTCCATTTCATATTTCTCAGCTAGTAACCAATTCAAATCGGAGCTATTGAGTGAGCTCACACTCCCACCTCTATAAAACCAAATAGCCGATAGAGATAAAGTGCAAGCGATCAAATGAAACGGTAGTCAGAATAAATAGTGAATAGAGGGTACAAACGAAGGCGGGCATGAAAGGAGGTAAAGGTATCAATTTTTGACGAGGAAAATAAGAAAGGTCGATACAATCTCGACGGTGGAAATGCGCTTTCAATGCTCAGCCAGTTCTGACACATGAATCACGCGATATTTATTTTCAATTTACAGAGTGGGGCCTGTAACAAAAGCAAAAAATTAAACTGTAGGCTATTCTCCTTATACTGATCAACATTTGTTCAGCGACTTTTAAAAATAACTTGTATTTTGATTTTTATCACCCTTGAAAGTTTTTTCTAAGAGGTAATGTATTGCGAATTCTGTTAAGTGTAAAGTGTGACTGACAACGTCAATGACAACAATAATGGCGTCCATTGAAGCTAATATTTATTTTGTATGAAAAGTTAGAAAATTAGAGACTTCATGATTTTGTAAAGTCGCTAAACAAATGTTGGTCAGTTTAAGGAGTACAGCCTACAGTTTAATTTTTTGCTTTTGTTACAGGCCCCACCCTGTATATGTAGTGAATGGGTTTTATAACGTTTCGTAACAGTTTTGTGTACCTATAATAACATTTTCATCACATTTTTCTGTTTAAAGGTATCATTGCGTCTACGTGTACTGAAGCATAATGTACTATTTTAGTCCCAAGGGAATAATGGATTTAGTTTTAAAAATTAATACAATCCGTACAATACTTCAGGCAAAGGATGTTTCAATCTGCCAAGGATTTTTATTGCACAACCAAAATTTTACTATTAAGCTATAAAATATATTATACGGTATGAAATATGAATTTTATTTATGTTTTACAATTATTTCAGTGTGTTTTGCATTGATTTCGTAAAATTTAACTCAGATAAATTGTTATAATTTACAATCTGACAATATGCTCTCTACTCGCGCTTGACCGCGTGCGTACGCGAGGCACCCACCGTTGCCTAGCAACGGAGAGTACAACAGATATTTAAATGAAATAAGTACAATTTTACTTTAATTATATGATTTATATACTTTTTTGAACGTTGCATTTAATTTATATGCAGTATTTTCGTGTTTGTTTTCGTTCAAAAAGTGTTTGTTATCAAAAACAATGGATTTAATATGAATAATCTGATGTAGATCAAGATACACTACTGGTCGCAACGCCGCCGGTTGAAGGTTTTGCCTTATGACTGTTTCCTCTGTATTTTTCTCTCAAATGTGATGAAAAACATTGTGTGTAACTCGGGGAGTATGAATATTACTAACTCGAGTCTTTAAATCGCTCCGGCAAGCCGTCGCGATTTAACTTACTCTCGTTAGTAATATTCAACTTCCTGCCCTTGTTGCACAATGTACTATACTGGTCTCCTATCATATTCGTAGTTAAATACTCTCCTACGATGCAGAAATCTCGAAATCACATCTGGTTCCGACTTTTTAAATTTAAAGGATACTAGCTTTTACCCGCAGCTTCGCTCGGGTTAAATTCGCAATTTTGAAATGCTCCATACAAACTTCCACCCCCCATTTTAGGGGTTAGAAAGAAACAAAAGTAGCCTATGTCACTCTCCATCGCTTCAACTATCTCCAATTAAAAAATCACGTCAATTCGTTGCTCCGTTTTGCCGTGAAAGACGGACAAACAAACAGACACACACACACTTTCCCATTTATAATATTAGTATGGATTTCACCAATAAAAATACCTCTCATGTGTACAGAGTGCGCACTACCTACTTCCCGTGGTTATTGTAAAAGTCGATTGTCGGAGGATTGTAGAAGTCGACCGTTTGTGGTATCGGCGATGGGCTAGTAACCTATCACTACAATATCACAATTTTGGTTCCTTTCAACGGTGTTAATTGATAAGAGTTTACACTTGAGTAGTAAATGTGTACCTACTAAAGCAGTTTCGTATGCTTTGCCTACTTCTTTTGTATGTATGTATATATGTAACATTATCTAGGTAAACGAACCTTATTGTCGATGACGCTTATGGCGTTATGAGCGACGTTCGTGTACAAATACGACGCCGCGTGACGTAAGCGCCATCGACAATAAGGTCTCTTTACCCAGATAACGTCACATATGTGTGACTATAGAATAAGTCTGGAATTAATATTAACATTCCAAGCTTGTCTCATTGTGCTAAAGTAATAATCCATCAACGAGTAGACTACAGCGAGTTAGTCGCTCCGCTCTAAAATATTACCTGCGCACAGTAAATTGTCACACAAAGCGCAGTGTATCGCGCACTCTCACGCCATCGCCATCGCCACTGCAGCCGTTTATGCACGTTTTATCACCTTGTCACATTAGTTTCGCGGCCCGCATTATATCACCCGGGAATTTCCTTAATATCCCGAAAATGTGTTGAAAATGCTTTTAGTGCTATAAAATTGAGTGCCAGCTGAATTGAGATGTAAAGAGCAACGCGTCCTGGAATGAGCTCTCGTGTGAGAAATTTTATTGCTCGGCCTAACAGTCCCGAATAAAACGCCGGCTAAAGGGAGACTCATGTTTCAATACGGACTAAACGAGTGTCAGTTAACTTTTCTCACACAGTCATTAATATGTGCAATACAAGCATGTCGGTCATTTTTCCTCATAAAAATTATGTAAGGTGCATTAGGGTAATTCCGAATGACAGAAATGCTCTGGTAATTCCGAAAGGGGAATCTTGATATGATGGAAATAATGGTGATTTTTGTGCGACTTTCGAAATTAGACGACTTTCGGAATTACCCTAATGCACCTTATTTTAACTAGAAGTAAGGATGTGAAAAATTGTCCGCCAAAACATCTTAAATAGGCTTTTGCAGTACCTAGATTATTTAATAACAATTTTGAAATTACCGTGTGGTGACGGGTTAAGGATTTCACCACCCCCTTTCTTCCCGTGGATGTCGTAGAAGTCGCTGTGGGATTTGGCGTAGGCGAGAGGCTGGCAACCTGTCACTGCAAATGTCACAATTTGGATTTCTTTCAACCCCTTTTTGACAAGAGTGGCACTGAAACTTAGTAGTTCATGTGCTCTGCCTACCCCTTTATGGGATACAGGCGTGATTATATGTATGGATGTATGTAATTTTGAAATCACTTATCCAACATGTCATGCTTAAAATGACAGATAAATAAGATTTCTGACTTTGTTTTATGAAGGGTTGGGTTCCTAAAGCACAGCACCGTCTGTTTTTAAAATCTCGTGATTACTTTTATCGTAAAATATTTTTTTCTATTCTGCAGCGAATTTAGGTTAAATCAACGGTTCCTATTTGTGCATTTAGCGAGTCAGTCATGGGGGAAACGTGACACAGAGGCTGATTGATTTATGTTCATACATCTATATCGACTGGCTGCGAATACGGGCAGGGGTCTACGGGTGTGCGTAGATTTTTGTGGATTTATTGGGGTACCTACTTATACCTATGACTGGAATTGTCTACTTGCGAAATATGCCCAAATTGCCCAATATACTGTAACTATTAACTAAAAGAGCCCAAATTCACTTTCCATTCCATGTATGTTCTTATTTTCTTTACATATACTAAGAGAGAAAGAGGCAGGATCCAGTGCCGGCCCGTGCGCGCGATCAGAGTAGAGCAAGTTTGAGTTTCAGCGCTCAAAGTAAAAGTTATCCATTATTTATTAAATATTAAATTATACACAAAACCATATAAACTAGTAATACCTAAAACAATAACATGAAAACTAAAGTAAACCTATGAATAAAATTAAACCTATAAATAAAACTAAATAACAAACTAAAACTTACCTACAAAAATACCCCTGTTATAAAAAGAAAACCCCTTCTAATAGGTCGGACTGCGGCATGGACCCCATGACGCTGGCGGCGTTTCCTCTTTGTATCGCCAGTGAGATACGTTGACAGAGGTACGCGCCAGCCCTGGGGTCCCCTGTGGTGTCGACCAGCCGTGCCTTCGGTTTCCAAGTGCTTTGAACTTTTCTCATCATCACGCTTACGCTCCTTTGACTCATACAAAATTGCGCCTCTCTTTACGATTTTGGCGCCCCTTTACCATTTGGCGCCTAGAGCGGCCGCTCCACTCGCTTTACCCTTAATCCGGCCCTGACAGGATCCATCGAAAAAAAAAATAGATTATTTTAACAATTACAAATTTAAATTGGCGGATATTAAGCCAGTTGTATCAGGCCAGAATATAGCAGCTAAATCAGACTACGACTTTAAAAATGTTTAAAAATATATTCAGTAAAATACGTGGCATACGTGCATTTTATAAATATAATACTTATAAATTTCGAACACTCATACTCGTAACTTAAAACTTGTAAATAATGGAAGTTTGAGGAAAACAGACCGAAGGAACCGAAAAAGAATACAATTGTCGTAGCAGTTCGACGTCTACGGCGTAGCAGCGGCGTAGCACTTCCGCGACTACATATGGCAGCTCGTAGCACTCCCGCCGAGGGCTAAAAATGGGCTCCATTCTCGTACCCCAATTCGATTGGATTCAATTTATTATTTTGAATTGGTCGACCTTATTATTATTTCTTGATTTGTTTACCTATAGTTAGTTCGAAATTTCAGTTATTTTTGATTAGTAGATATTTAGAAATTATCAATTATGTATTGTAATAATAAATTATTCCTTTATATTTAGTTGCTTTGTAGGCCTAAAAATAAGAATTCCTTTGGCAGGATTGGTCCTAAGGACTTAAGGATGGACTTAACTAAGAATGTTTGATATATTTTTAGGGGGTGAATCCCAAGCATTCTTTGATTTATCATTAAAGCTAGTTTTGTATCGCTGTCGTAAAGTTGAGGATGCTGAATTCATTCTTGGGATAATAAAAATATGTTAAATTTATAAAAATAACTTTTTTTAAATCTTTTTTACGCTTACGCTCACGCTACTCTAAAATTTTATAAAAATATACTTTAGTGCCTAGCAGTGGCGGCGCGTGAATATATTTGGAAGGCAACACAGAGCAAAAAATAAAAACCGGCCAAGAGCGTGTCGGGTCACGCTCAGTGTAGGGTTCCGTAGTTTTCCGTATTTTTCACAAAAACTACTGAACCTATCAAGTTCAAAACAATCTTCCTAGAAAGTCTTTATAAAGTTCTACTTTTATGATTTTTTTCATATTTTTTAAACATATGGTTCAAAAGTTAGACGCCTTTAACTACCTTTTTTTTCCTTTAGGAGCGATTATTTCCGAAAATATTAATATTATCAAAAAACGATCTTAGTAAACCCTTATTCATTTTTAAATACCTATCCAACAATATATCACACGTTGGGGTTGGAATGAAAAAAAAATATCAGCCCCCACTTTACATGTAGGGGGGGTACCCTAACAAAACATTTCTTTTCCATTTTTTATTTTTGCACTTTGTTGGCGTGATTGATATACATATTGGTATCAAATTTCAGCTTTCTAGTGCCTACGGTTACTGAGATTATCCGCGGACGGACGGACGGACGGACGGACAGGCAGACATGCCGAAACTATAAGGGTTCCTAGTTGACTACGGAACCCTAAAAAACGCAACCTACCTATATTAGGTACCTTAGGCGCCTATCCAAGTGCATTTATCATACAGTCCGCTATGAAAGCGCTTAAAAAAGCCATCTCTCCGCTTATAACTTATATTTACTCGCGTGACATTTCTTTATTTCGAATGTTTGCGTCGAAAAACGTGTTGATTCATTTAGTAAGTAATCTATTATACAACAGTCAAAATGAATTAACGTTGCCATTACTAAACAAACCAAAGAAAGTCCTAACTATCTCTTAAAAACAGGTAGTATCTAACCTTGAAACTCTGGCTTGCACTGTCACTAAAACACGACACCGAAACACTCCAAATCATTTAAATTTCACTGATATATTGCACGTAATGAGCAAGTTAATAAAAAAACTGAGAGAATAACACAAAACATTTGAAAGCACACGAAGCCTCGGTAACAAGCGGGACGCAAGTGTTGCAGTGATATTATTCCATTTTCACCCACGAATTTAAAAACCTTTTCATACAAACAAAGTATATCTGATGAAGAAACGTTCATTACCACATTACTAAACTTATATTAAATAAGATTCTCGGTTTTTTAATAGAAACTATCAATATTTAAAGGCTTTTATTTAAAACAAATATATGTGCGATAACAAAATAAAATTTTACCCATTAATACATTTTTTTTTTTTTTTAAATACATTTATAATTTTAGTATGGCAATATTTAGCATGCAATTATTACACTGTAATATCAATCTTATTTGTTTCACTCGAAGCTTTAAATTCAAATGAACAAGTGCGAGCCATCGAATGTTGTGCGCTTGGCTGTCTATGTGTTCCCAAATGGCGGTCACCCTTCTCTGTCATCTCAATCCTGCTATGAGTAGAGTAAAAGAGATAGTTGCGCCCAAATTACGTACATAGGAGTTCGCGATAGACAAACACTCACACGCGCGGACTTTGTGAATGTGTATGTGCGTGTTTTCAAATATAAACCTTATAACGCATTGTTTACGGTTTGTATTCAAATGAATAACTCGATTAGAAGCCGAGTTGCTTTGGAGTTTAGTTGAGCGACTTGAGCGGGCTGTTTTTATCAGCGTGTGCGTGATTTTTGTATCTGTGTGGAGTGACCATGAATGAATATGAAAGCTTAGGCATAAGTAGCTTCACTTCGCGTTCGCGCGCCCGATAATTTTAGGTACATATTTGAATTTAAGCAAATGGTGATATTATTTGTGAGGCAATACGTAATGTTTTAATTATAACTATTATAAGTATATTTTTTTATTTCAATGGTGGTTTGTAACTTTGGTATTTGTTGCGGAACATCTAGGGCAACTCGGTGGGAATTGGATTGTATGAGCGCGCCGCCACTGGTGCCTAGGATTAAGGTTTTTAATAAGCAGGTGGAAATTTGTATGGATGATCAATAACGGCTGAACTGATTTAGATGGTTATTGAGTTTTATTGGCGAGGAAAATATCCCTTTAAAATTGAAAAGAAAGGTACAGGTTTGTATGGGTAAATAATTAATAAATGAACCAATTTAGAAGAAAATGTACGTCACCATCTTAAATTGACTTATAAATGCCACGACTTGATTTAGGGACTAATTTAAATAGTTATCACCTTAAACACCGTTGACCATAAACCCCCACAACACCAAACGCTTTAGCCAAATAGCAGACCACAGCGTGACATCACATGTCATTCTAACCAATCCAATTTCAACTGCATCCTAGTAATTTGAGAATGTAGCCCTTGAACTCGGAATGCGGTTTACACGCTTTTAGCACTTGCGAAACTGAGATGTAGGGCGTTAGCCAATGAGCTATTTTAATGGCCGCCCTACATTCACGACATATGGCATTGTGAGTAGACGGCTGTAAGCACAAGTTCATTTATTTTTATAGGGGCCTGGCGTGTCACATTTTATACTGACATTGTTTCTTACCTGCAGGCCTAACACATGATGGCCGCGAGAGTATGTCGCCGCGAGATAGACTACCTGTCCTTATGTCATTAATACAATTAGACAAAGACGTGTCATCTATCTCGCGGCGACATACTCCCGCGGCCATCATGTGCTAGGCCTACTGTGATAGGAAATGTGTCTTGAGTGTTTTTGCAATTGATTATCACGTAACGAGGCATTTTTTATGTTTTCAAAATTTGACGCCCTAAGTGCGTTTTCACATTATCCGATCCGATATCGGATGTCGGAAGGATTTCAATGGAAAAAATCCAAGATGGCGCCTGTAATGTATGGGATATCGGTCCGACATCCGATATCGGATCGGATAATGTGAAAACGCACTAAAGCTACAAGCTGTGAGCAACAGACGGACTAGCTGTAAGTTCACATTTTTGACACATGACAGCGTCCACAAAACGTAAATTGGCGCGACCTAATGAAATTTTAAATAAAATCCTGTAATAATATTTTAAAACGTCAAGTACTTAAAAACAATATATCGCTTACTTTAAACATAATCTAACACATGTTACATTTTTGAGGATCTTCTTTACTGAGTATTTTACGATATTAATTTATCACGCAGGATTGACTTATTATGTCATTTCTTTGTCATCTTTCATTTTTATTTTTAAACTAGTGCTGTGGCAGAGTCTGTCACAGGTCTGTCATTTCGATTCAAATGACATTTCAGTAAGTTGATAGAAATCGTATATAATAAGTATTTATCGAAGCAATTCTAACAAACATAATCACAATTAGTTCGCGTTAGATTAGTACCTTTAGACCTCCCACATGGCTATAATTATGCTCTCTTTATCGTCAAAGATCAGCTCACATTCAAAACATAATAATTTTCAAAATATTCAATTGAATTTAAGACTGCTGAAGGATTTTCACAGAAGTGGAAATAATTTAAAACATAGCACGTTATTCTGCACTAATAACCCAGCAACCAAATAGCCATTTAGCTTCTTAACTTATTAACAAGACGCCCCCTCAGCAAACTCGCTGCTAATTCTAAGTAAGTATCCCTGTTTATTTAATTACACACGAGACAGTTGAAATGAGTAACGCCTAACGGGAAACGTTTTCGGCTCATTTATTATGTGGTGTCATTAACGAGCAGCCAACTTGGACAGGGACAATCGGTAAATTATTATAAGTAGCTCTGGCTACTAGGTACAGTCGAGCTCACGAACATCTTTACGACCCAAAATCACAACACCTTATAAAACAAAGTCTCCCGTCGCGTCTGTCTGTGTGCCTGTGTGTGTGTGTATATGTGTTCGCGATAAACTCAAAACTACTGAATGGATTTTCGTACAATGTTCACCTATGAATAGAATGGATCTTGAGAAAGATTTAAAAAGCTTTTAAGCTTTTTAGGGTTCCGTAGTCAACTAGGAACCCTTATAGTTTCGCCATGTCTGTCTGTCCGTCCGTCCGTCCGTCCGTCCGTCCGTCCGTCCGTCCGCGGATAATCTCAGTAACCGTTAACACTAGAAAGCTGAAATTTGGTACCAATATGTATATCAATCACGCCAACAAAGTGCAAAAATAAAAATTGGAAAAAAATGTTTTATTAGGGTAAATAAAAACCCCCCCTACATGTAAATTGGGGACTGATATTTTTTTTCATTCCAACCCCAACGTGTTATATATTGTTGGATGAATAAAAATGAATAAGGGTTTACTAAAACCGTTTTTTGATAATATTAATATTTTCGGAAATAATCGCTCCTAAAGGAAAAAAAAGTGTGTCCCCCCCCTCTAACTTTTGAACCATATGTTTAAAAAATATGGAAAAAATCACAAAAGTAAAACTTTATAAAGACTTTCTAGGAAAATTGTTTTGAACTTGATAGGTTCAGTAGTTTTTGAGAAAAATACGGAAAACTACGGAACCCTACACTGAGCGTGGCCCGACACGCTCTTGGCCGGTTTTTTATCTTGTCTACGATAAAGTCCGAGATGGCGTTAGTCTATCTTTTACGGATAACTCATCATTTTCATAGACATATACCTACTAGACGTGTGCGCCGATCACAAAACGATCGGCGGCGGCGTTTACCAAAAAATCGGCGGCGGCGGCGTATTTTCGGCGTGAAATCGGCGTTACCTTGATTTTATATTTCTTATTTAAAAATCGTTTATTTGTTATTATTCTTTAATTTTTTATCAATACAGGTGTACTATGTATACTTTTATATTAATTATGAGTTTAAATAACACATGTAAATAAACACGGGATAGGAAAAATAACTTATTAAATACCTTTTTGACCAATTTTGGCTTCAATTAAAGGATTCCTTCTCTAAATGATCATGAATCTACAAGCGACTCTTTATTTCATCATCATCATTTCAGCCATTAATCGCCCACTGCTGAGCATAGGCCTCCCTTCGTGTACGCAACTTATCCCGGTCCTGGGCTAATCTCATCCAGAAGTGCTCTGCAGTTTTTCGAATGTCACCCACCCAAAGAGCCAACGGATGCCAGGTGCTTCTTACATCCGATAGCGGCCACCATTCGGTCAACATTTTGGTCCAGCTGCCATCACTCTGCCTGGCAACATGCCCCGCCCAATTCCATTTGTGGTTTGGAAATGACGTCACCCACGTCCCGCACCTTGGTGCGGCGTCGGATCTCGATATTCCTCACTCGATCTTGAAGCTTAATGCCGAGTATGGTGTGCTCCATCGCTCTCTGTGCTACCCGTATCTTATGCACAGCATTTTTAATGAGCGTCCATGTCTCGGCACTGTATGTCATGGTGGGCAGGACACACTGGTTAAAGAGACGAGTATTCAAGCATTGTGGAATTTGTGGAACATATAAACGTATTGTTTGACCGTCTCCAGATTTTCGGCTCCAACCGGTATGATAGAATTCGAATCTCCAGTGATGTTCGACATAACCTTGGTCTTGGACATATTCATCTTGAGACCTACCTTTAAAGAAGCATGGAATAGACTTTGGAGATCATCCAGGGACTCGGCAAACAAAACAATATCGTCGGCGAATCTTAAGTGAGACAAGAAGATACCATGGATGTTGATACCGGTTCTGCCCCATTCAAGCATTTTTATGACATCTTCCAGGAATGCCGTAAAAAGCTTGGGTGAAATATTGTCTCCTTGTCGCACGCCCCTTTTGATGGGAATCGGTTCGCTTGTTTTATGGAGACGAACTTGCATGGTTGCCGAGCTGTATAGCTCCTGAAGCCGATCAACATAGCGCGCATCTACAGAACAGCGATGAAGAGCGTCAAATACGGCCCAATGCTCGACACTGTCGAAAGCCTTCTCATAATCGACGAAGGCCATGCACAAGGGCCGATTGTATTCGTGACATTTTTCCATCAACTGTTTTGCCGCGTGAAAGTGATCAACTGTTGAATATCCGCTTCGGAAGCCAGCCTGCTCGGGTGGCTGGCATTCGTCGACTTTGTATTCGTTGACTTGTAAATTGGGCCTCTCAATTACGTTTACCATTGGCGGGAGCGCTGTGAGAGGATTCATCAAAATAACAGCGACTATCTGATTTGCAGCATGTTAGTAGCTGGGTGATGTTATTATATAATTATTATAACCCTAAGGGCTATCAGCAATCCAGCATGAATGCAGTCTGAACTGAACATTTAATTTCAACCTTTATGCTTGTAGGAGTTGTAGGTTATTGTAGGTATATGCCAGAAAGCTGCTGAACCATGCTAATCTCTAAAATGGGTGATAGACGTACGAGCAAGTACGCGTATTTAAAGATTTCAAAAGGGTCGGATCGTGTACGACTGACACACAATCTATAAAGGTCCTCGCGCCATAAGTACACGTACTTGCTCGTACGTCTATCACCCGCTTTATAATACCTATAAAAAAAAGAAAGTCACAACCTTACAACAAAGCTGATTTTTATGAGGTTGGGACTGCGCTGAAAAAGAGGTCGTTACATCGGTGACCTCTTAGAAGCACACAACTTCAGCACAATTACAAGAATTCTATCGTTATCACTGTCGAGGGAAAAAGAGCTTTACTGAACTATGCTGAACGTCCGGCATATAATTCTTGGCGATTTGAGTTGGACGCAGACAGTTTATTAGTTAGGAAATGCGGTTCTGTTTTTGCGTCTTGGACCACTGAATAATTTTCCATGTGCTATACCTACGATACGTACAGGAAATGTTTGCCGAATGCACTTAGATCGACAGGCCAAAGTAGCAACTGAATGGTTACCGCAGCTTAGCCGGGGCAGAGGCAGACCAAAAAAGGAGATAGCAGGACGACATGACTGGCAGGAGCGGGCATCAAATCGTGATGAGGGGAGGGAGGAAGAAGAGGCGTTTGCCCAGCAGTGGGACACATATTAGGCTACTTAAAAACACGATACGACCAAATGAGTTTGGCATTTGTCACTGATTGAAATCACAGAGAATGGAATGAAAAGATTCATTTCCTGCAGAACCAGATCTGCAACGAAATTAGGATCATGCAAAATGAAGCAAACCTGGGTTACCTGGGGGAGTAAGCTGCAGAAAACAAACGCCTGCTATTCAATCAGCTGATTTACAGTCTTACACACAGCGGCTATAAGCAATTTGCCGCCGCGGTGGTGGGCAATAGGTATTTTAGAACGGGCAATATTTCAAGGAACCATGAAACCTTGAATATATTACACACCCAAATAAAAATACAGTAGAAGATCCAACAGGGAAAGTTCTTGGCTCTCCACATATAATATTCTCGTAGATACTGGATACTATAAACAATTGTATCAAGTCCTATGCCAGGTCAAAGTCATCACAAATCTCCCCACATATCCGGTTTTGCTTGCCATTATAACTTCATATTTCGGCGGTTCCTCATCTTTCTTAGTGCTCAATATAGGATATTTTAATAAAAGTAAAGTATATATATTGGAAATTGTAACAAATATTGCATGAAAGGTCCAAAAACGTAATCGAATACGAATAGTTTGAGCAGTTTATTAACCATCAAGGTCACGCCGATTTATAATCGGCGGCGGCGGCGTGGTCAAAATCGCCGGCGGCGGCGGCGCGCCGGCGCGGCGCACACGTCTAATACCTACACGGCTTTATTGTCACTGTCTTAGAGACCTGTAATTAATTATATATTTAGTATTTATTTTGGTGAAGATGTTTGTGAACTCGACCGTATCTAGTTTAAGTCGGGGAATAAAATACACGATGTAATCAGCATCTGTTTACGCTAATATTAAAAGTGATAAAGCGATATGAATAAATTTGAGTTAAGGCGAGGCGTAAAATTAATCTAAACACGGGCGCTGTATTATTCACTGCCTCGCGCTGCTCCGTGATGAGCTCTTAACGTACCGACGACATTTGTAATGGAAAGATGAACCTTCTTTGAAAAAATGTGTATTTTGTATTGTATATTAGATACCACCTCCAACGCACCTCCAACACCTCTGGTGTTTCGGGTGTCCATGGGCGGCGGTGATCGCTTACCATCAGGCGACCTGTCTGCTCGTTTGCCTCCTATCCCATAAAAAAAAACTATCTGTGATCATTTCTTGCGTACAGTCGACCAAAAATGTGGTTTACCACCTTACAGTTGAGGTTCGTTAGAACGTCATGAGACAAAAAGGTCTATTTCCCCTTGCAATAATATGATGTCAGTGACAATTGCTCTCTCTATATATGATACTTATGTCATGCCATGTGTCAAGTCAACCTTAGCGATCGTTAGAGCTCGCAGAAACTTTTGTCAAAAGTGGTAGATCACTTTCTTGGCCGACTGTACCTAACCCTGTATAGCCGATGGTGTTGAATATGACATTTAAAAAATTTATTGATTCAACATCTAATGTACCTTCATCTATCTATCTAATGTACCTTCCTAATATTAAAAAATAGACGCAAAAGTTACCAACGTGTACCTACATCATAGAGACGTTTACGAGTGTTTTTAACAGTAAAGTGAAACGCTTCACCATTTTACTGGGACCTCTCAACATAAGTGGACCTAAAGTCGTCACGAGGTCCAATTAAACTGGCCCATTAAGGGCAGGTGCGAACGTCGTAAGTGTCGGTACCTAACGCATAACGTGAACCTCATTTTTTCAAAAAGCTGATGTAATTATTCTTCCTACCTTTGCCGCACTTTTGCGGTATTAGGTATGCATACGAGTAAGTAGTTAAAACAGAGAGAGAAAATCGCCTATTGAAAGCTAGTCCCTACGTAGGTACCTACTTGTGGTCATAAGGTTATATGAATTTGCTAACTACTTATAATTTGCGGGACCAAATTTTCTATACATGGTCACAATGTTCATAACTATTCCAAATTTCAAGTCAATAGCATAAGTAGTTCTCGAAATATTTAGTAATGTGACAGACAGACAGACGGACAGAGCGGCACCATAAGGGTTCCTTTTGTACGGAACCCTAAAAAGAATAAATAAAAATATCGTATTAGGTCCTTTTTTACCAGGCTGTGTTATACAGGTGCTGGTAACAGGTAGGTAAGATACTTAGTTAGATATTTACGCCTTTTTAGATATTTTTTATTACAATAATTCAAATGCAATAGGTAAATACTCATTTCGTAAAAATATTGTTGCTCCTATTTTATTTTGCTAATAGAATCCTTATTTTTATTTTGATACGGCTCTACAGAGTGGGGCCTGTAACAAAGGCGAAGAATTGAACTCTAGGCTATTCTCCTTATACTGATCAACATTTGTTCGGCGACTTTTAAAAATAACTTGTATTTTGATTTTTATCACCCTTGAAAGTTTTTTCTAAGAGGTAATGTATTGCGAATTCTGTTAAGTCTAAAGTGTGACAGACAACGTCAATGACAACAATAATGGCGTACATTGAAGCTAATATTTATTTTGTATGAAAAATTAAAAATTTAAAGACTTCAAAATTTTTAAAAGTCACTGAACAAATGTTGATCAGTATAAGGAGAATAGCCTACAGTTCAATTCTTCGCCTTTGTTACAGGCCCCACTCTGTATAGCCATTAATCTAAGTATATTTCACATCCCAGATACTAACGTTAATTATTCGAGTACCAATTGACTACCTATATACACAGTATACACACTACACAACCATCCTGATTTTATGATTCCGAAATAATTGATTGGAAAAATTAGAAGAATGGAAATATCAGTGTATGAATATCAAAACAAGTGTAAGAAATCTGAAATACTTATATTACCCTGTTATTGACCTGACACCTACCTACTGTACTCATATGCAGTAAAGCAACGCAGTCAGTACGGCACCTATACACCCGAGTTCATTGACATGTAGTTATTTAGTATTCAACAGCTCCGCATGTTTATTAAATACATAAAATATGCTTTATTGAGAAGTTTCATGTTAATAGAGACTAAATTTAATTTGGAAAAAGAATATGGATAAAGTAAGAATGTATACTGAATTAATTATTAGTAATATTTACATTAAATGGTTAGGTACTCAAAAAGAAGGGTCTATTTACATAATATGGATAGGTCTTGGAATTACGAATGGGTGAAGAATGAATGAAGAGTATGTAACTCTACTTAATTTAAAGAAGGTCTTTAGGACATATGAATCATGCCAAAAAACAAAGAAACATGTAATTGTTAGTGAGCGAGATGGATGCGTACAGTAAAAACAAGACAGCGTGAAGACGGCCCCTATCGGGCCGCTGCAGGTGGTGGCATGCGGACGGTGAGCACATCGAGCACACGTACGTGGGCGTGCGGCGAGGTGATCGCGCGGCACAGGCAGGCGTGCGCCGCCGGCGCCACCTGGTAGTCCATATAGTTCCCGTAGCCCATGTGGTCGCACGTGCACGAGCAGTTCTCGATGTGGTGCCGCAGCTCCAGCTCCACTTCCCAGGGAGGCTCCATGAGGCCTCCGCGCGCCGCGAATGCGGACCCGGGCCGGGCGCGGGCCGCACCTGCGCGCCGGCACCTGCCCCGCCGCCCGCCGCCCGGCGCCACACAGCATACACGACCACTAGCGGAGGCTCGCGCGGGCCTCGGGCGAGCGCCGGGCCCGGCCACCGGCGGCCACGGAGCGCGGAGGCGCGGCGCGCGCGGCTAGTCGGGGGCGGCGCGCATAGCGGAGCGGCCGGCTGCCGGCAGGGGAATGCCGCGAGCCCGGCCGAACGCCGAGTCCGCGCGCCCGGGCGGCCCGGCCGCGCCGGCGCCCCGAGCTCCACGTGACAGCCCCGCGCGCCGCGACCAGCCCCGGGCCCTCCGCAATGCCTCGCGGCCTGCGACCTGCGGCCCGAGACACCGCCACCGCCGCCGCCGTCACAGTCGTCGTCACCTATACAAACACCGCAACATTTATTTACCGACACATCGAATTGAGCATCATACCATACAAAACATATATTATGTAAATGCGAGTAATAAACTTTAACGAGCAACGCACAACTGTTCTGTTTGTATTACGTTTAATGATGATCTGTTATCATCACGTTATACTTGTAATGTTTGTAAAACATGTGTCTTTATTGTTTAATTATTAGTATGAACACATATCGCAAGGCAAATACATTTTTTTACATTTTTAGGGTTGCGTACCAAAAAGGTACAAAAGGAACCCTTATGGCGACGCTCTGTCCGTCTGTCTGTCTGTCTGTCACGTTTCTAAATATCTCGAGAACTACTTATGCTATAGGAATAGTTATGAACATTGTTAACCTCACACAATTAAGTTAACAAATGGAAAGTATTTTTTTTTTATTTATTAATATTAATTACAGAAAATGGCCTAATGAAAGGGGGGCAAACTGTAAATTTCAAGTAACTAGGTCAAGTGGGGTATCGTTAGAAAGAGCTCAAACTGTACATATCAAAACTATTTTTTATAATTTTTTGGTTGTGGAAAAAAAATGTTTTTTGAAGGAAAATGTAAAAAAAACCGTTTTATTTTATAAAAAACCTTTCAGATTTACATTTTCAATTTCAACGCCCTTGCGGGTCCCAGATTTCTATACATTTTCGGTAACAAAAAAGGAAGGTTTAATACAATCTACATGGGACATTTTGGGAAACCTAGTGGATCTTGCTCAGCATCATGGACTCTATCAGCCTACCAATTTTTATCAAAATCGGAGACGTGATCCAAATGTACAAACTTAACGGGAATTGCACATCCCATAAAAATCATCTTCCATACTAGCTCGCGCGCATTAGTTTACTCAATTTGCCGATAGATGTCACTGTACGTTGAACGCTCATTTCCTACATCGCGTTTTTCCTGATATAATAAGGTCGGTTTAGGAGCGTCCTTGCGACATGTCGTAAGTCGTAAACTATTGAAGTCGAAGTCTTGATTTTATTTGGACGTTGTCTAACAATAAAATTGTATATTAAAATATTACTTGTTATGTGGGAAATTGAGTTCTATGAATTTTTAGGATTCAACTATTGAAAGTTTGTACGGAACCCTCGGTGAGCGAGCCCGACTCGCACTTGACCGATTTTTTTTTATTACATTTATTGTATTAGTGTAGGTACCTACTTACTTAAAATATCCATAATCTAATCCAGGGTTTTCGAGATGTTACGAACAAATTACAAACTTTTTCTTATAAAAGCTCGTAAATTTTCATTTCTGTTATGAAAATACACCGATTGATATCTCTAGAGTATAAACTTCCGGGTTGGGAAGATATCATTCATTTATCCCTCAAAGATTTATGTGAATAGGCTGTAATATTGTAACGACATTATTTCCCAGTTTATGTTAGGGAATGACGAGAATCCGCATCGGGAGCTTTCCCCAGTTTTGCGTAAAAAATCTGTCTTCGTTCGTTGTATGTAGGTATATAGTAATAACGTCAACACATTTTATTGGTCAATAGTGGATTTTCTGTGACGGCAATGGTTTACGAATAGTATCATCTCGACTCGAGTGCAAAAATAGGAAATTAAAGCAACGAGTGTACTTAAAGGAAAGGGCATAAATATGTAATACTTATGTAGGCAATTTATTTAAACTTTGTACTTTCCCACAATACACGTGCAAAACTGTGAATGGATGTTCAGCGATTTGAAATTTATAATAATGTCTTCTTCAAAAACGTAACGTAAATTTTACCTACTCGTATATATCGTACCAAGAGCTAATACTTTGACGTATCTTACTTAACATTATCTTATAAAGTTCAAATCGGGCGTTAAGTAGGTATATTACAGTAATTGGCATGTGTGAGCCGATTCGATCTTATTTAGAAGATCGCTCAAATTGATTACTGATGCCACGTAATCAACGTAGTCGTGCGTGGCATGCGCCAGAATCATCAAGTTAATCGGCAACACCGTAACAAATCCGTAATAAAATCCGTAAATGCAAGCTCACTAAACCACTAGGTAACTCTTTAAGATTAGCTTAAGTACTTAGCTGTTTATCCTACAAACGAAAACTCTCTTCTAATCAAAAATCAATGTGACCACATTTACACTACAATCCAAAGTTAAATGCAAATGCCGTGCTGCGGTTTAGTTGCCAAGCCGAGGCGATTTACGACGACTTACCTAACTAGTCCGGAGACACACAAGTTACGAATACCTAGCGACTTGGATCAGATCCCGGCATTACGTAGGTATAAGGGGCGGGTACGTTCCGAAACTAGGGTTTGAGATCCGGATATCCGGATATCCGAATTATCCGGATATCCGTTGAATTTGAGATCCGGATCCGAGATCTCATAGGATCCGGATAAAACGGATAATACGGATCCGTTAAATATGGGTGCCAGAAAGAATTTTCGAATGAAATTTATGAATTATTTCCTGTATTCTGTCGCCTTAAATGTTTATTCACATTTATATGGTTCCCCGCGACACAGGCACAGCCTAGTGCGAGGACCCCTGGAAATGTAGAAACCTAACTCTGTTAATAAACTTTCTTTTCTTTTTTCTTTTATAATAATTCAAATACTCCAGAATATCAAGCTAGGTTAGGTTTGGTACATTACGCCATGCGATGAATGCATAAAACTATATGTTAACAAACTAAACCAAATGAGCAGTAAACCTTTTTTTAAAACTGCTTTCGTTTCTAACTGGATGCATCCCGCAGGAATAACGATAAATTATTATTTTTCTATAACGCAGAAACGTTTGCCATGGATGTTTTTAAGCTTAATGATGAATTAGAGATCATGGAAGTAATTTATATAATTATATGCGTAATTATTTTATAAGCTGGATCCAGATTTTTTCAATTTTTTTTGTATTTAATAAGATGGGAGGCAAATTAGCAGACAGGTCGCCTGATGGTAAGCGTTCACTCCCTCCTGTGGACACCAAAACACCAGAAGGATTGGAGGTGAGCTGCCAGCCTTAGAGCTTCACTGAAAAGCGACTGGCAAATATCAAATGACATTTTGCACATAAGTTCTGAAAAACTATTGAAAATGGTACATGATAACTAAATATAATTATATTATTTTATCTTTTTTCCTATATTTGCAATTACGCGTGGATGTATTTATTGGCTGTGATTACGGATAGACTCCCCAGTAAAACGGGGGTATTAGTGAACAACACTAAATTACCCTGCATTAGCTTATGTATGTTAAACAAAACTATTGGCCTACTGTTTAATGTTATATGCTGTACTGTACAATGGGAGTGACATTAATTGTGTCGCTTAACTTCAAACGGGTAAATCCATTCTGCTTTTTTTGTATAATCATCCTTAAAACCGAAACAATTTACGCGAGTTTGAAGTTAAACGACATAATTGTATGTTAAAAGTTCGTCTAAAAAGTTAATGAAGCAATAATAGCCTATATTTATGTCGTTTTGTGAGTTTAAATTATTCTATTTCGGTAACAACAGCTTTGATTTGACGAAACCCCTATAAAAAGTGACCTTTTCAACACGGATCCGTTTTATCCGAAATATCCGGATATCCGGATCCGGCAAATCTTAAGATCCGAAATATCCGGATCCGAAAAATCTGCGGATATTGCAAACCCTATCCGAAACTAACGCACAGGTTGAAGCAATATCCGGCAATGTGGAGTTGTGTACCTCTAGGTACAGTGACAACCAAAACATGTAGATAGTGACAACAAAAGGAACCAAATATATTGCAAGGCACCTTTGTTACCATAGCTTTAAGGTCTATTTGGTGGCTAATGATAATTATATTGATGGCGAATGAAATGAATCCTTTTCTTAGTTGCAAAATCAACATACCCTAACACAGAAACGTAGAGTTTTTACAAACTTTTGATTTTGTGCATAACCTCGCCGTTAAACTTTGATTTGGCGAAATTGTAGTAGTAAGCATCTTTGTAGTGTTATAAGAAATAAATAAAAAAAAAATGTCCATTAAGAACAACTTAGATAAAAGATATCGCGAAAAAATCTTTAAAATCGAGGTTCCGCTCTCGACTATTTCCTCCTTCAAAACTTAATCAATCGGAACGAAATTTGAGAATCTGAATAACAATGAAATAATCTGTGTCAGACCGTTTAGTTTCTTTGGGTAATTGTTACCAATCTTGAGTATCACACCTTTTTTTGCGCCATAATGAAAAAGGCCGTTTTTGGAAATTTTTGATGGGCGTCTTTAAAAATAAGAATATCAAAAAAATCAAAACGGTCCGACGCAGATAAAAATAATAATAATCTGCGTTGAAAAAATCATTGCTCTATCTTCAAAAACCAGGGAGGAAATAGTCGAGAGCGTTTGTATGGAGAATTGACCCCTCCTGTATCGTCTTAAGTAAATTCCACAAACGTCATTTCGGTCACTTTAAAAAAGATAATAAATATTATACGAATTTTAAATAAAAGAGCCCCCTTTTCGTGATCGTTATAACTATTCTATCAGAAAAATATAGTATTTGCCTATCTTCTAAAAACTTTACCTACCCAATTGTGTTCAGGGTTCTTAGCATTGTTTCAATCAGTAGTATTATACAGGGTGTCCCAAGACATGAAGGGAAAGTACCTTAAATATTGTATATCCCTATATAATTTATTTAATATTTTGATGAAAGAAGACTTTATTTTATTTTTAAAAGAGACATTCTGCATTTTGAGATTTTCTAAAAATACTTAGTTGATTGGTAATGTTTTAAAGTATAGGTAAGAACTTTTCATTTGTTATTTTTCTGTCTACTAAGATGTTATTAATTAACTATGTACAAATCAAATCAGCATATGTAGGTAAATGATATCAATGCTCTGTATGCAGGTAAGGAAATACTTGCTAAAATCGATTTTAAATCAATAGGTAGGTACCAGTGGCGGGGCGTGAAAATTTTCGTTGGTAAAGCCGGAGGGGTTTTTGGAATCTGTTTTGTATGGACTTCTACAGATACTAGAAAATTTTAGGGAACCCGTTGGGAATCGAGTTGTATCGACGCTCCGCCACTGGTAGGTACTCGTATAAGGTACGAGGACAGGTACCTACAAGTAATTTGATAAACTAAAACAAATACCTAATTTAAAGTTAAGTAGATTTTGTTCTTAGTAACTAAACGTTAACTTCGAGCTTTGGTTAGATCAGAGGTCACCATGCGCCTAATAACAAAGGCATGCCAAATAAATACGAGATCGATAGCTATAATTGCCAAATATATATCAAGTTTGAGTGGTCGGTCTACTCTCAACGCTAGAGACCGATTGTGTGTGAAGCAACGTTTGACGTTCATTGCGCGATGACACGCACTCTCCCCCATACATGATTAGGCCGCATGAAACGTATGCAAAAATGTGAATATAAGCAATGTAGAACGAGCTGCGGTATTTCAATAAACAAGAGCAGAGTAGCTCTAAGAGGAGGGATGGAGCAAAGAGGCTGGATGCGTGCGCACCCCGAGACTCGAAGCGCGCGGCAGTCGGCATGCGGCGAGCGCGGAGTGTCACGGGGCCCTTGCGGAGGGCCCACCCTGCCTCAGGGGCCACCTGGAACGTCCAGGTACACACTGAACCGTTTCATGTCTGCTAGCATGTAAATCCACACTTCCACCTGAAATCCTTTCCAAACTACTCTAACGAAGTCTAATGTTACAAATGCAAACCTGCTCTCAGGAGATCCTTTGTTGTCAATTTAATTTTCTTAAGTGAGGTATATTTTCAGCGAAGTTTTGAATGTTTCTTGTGAAAATGGTAATGAAAGTGATTTTTATTTTGCTAAACACGTCAAATTATCCACCTACTTAAAAAAAAAGCATTATACATATATGTCTGCAATATTTGACTAATTCGATATAGGGTACAGTAACTACCTATTACTCGTAGGCCTAGTTTGATTATAGAATTTGCTCGAGGAGGTACTTATCAACTAAGGTACTTAGAGTTGTTGTAGGTACACGTAAGCATAAACATCCTAAGTAAAAACAATTCTGCATGTAAACTTTCAAGTCTAAAATCCACGCATAACACCGAAGACCCAAGAGCTTCTAGCTCATTAAGTTGTTTGAGTAGCTCATCATCAAACCGACACTGACTCAACAGTTGTCCTAAACTTGTTGCGCACGCAGTTCTTGAATACGTTAAGATATCATCGAGGATGAATGGAAATGCTGTCGTTTTGTGTTCGATTCATAAACAAGTACCTATCTAAAGCCTATTCGCTGCGTCCCTGGTACCTATTTTAAGCCATTCAAACTTACTGTTTAATTCTGTTTAACAGTAAGACATTTCAAAAAGTATTTAAGATTAATCATCTTCATGTCATAAAATTGTCTGCTTATTCATATACACATCTTGTATTTTATTGGAATACAAAGAAAAAATTAAATGCAATGTGTAATTTAGAGATGGGCCGAATATTCGGTAAATATTCGGTATTCGGCATATTCGGCAAGTTTTTCAATGTTCGTATTCGGCCGAATAATTCGGTTGCTTTGCCGAATATTTACCGAATAAACAAAGTAAAAAAATAATGAATATCTTACGTATTCCTTTGGATAATAAGGTCTTATTTTAGTAGCTTTCTAAGGAACTACTAAAAAGAAATAATTGCCTATGCGTCAAAATACAAATACAAAGTTGAAAAACCCGTAGTTTAAGAGTTGAGAAGAGTTTAGAGTTGTTTTGACTAAGTTTTAGTTAAATCCACTAAATCGTAACAATAACAACATATGTAGTTCTACTAACATATGTAACCATCATCAATAATTTAATAGTTATTTCTTAACATCCGCTTTCTAAATATGGCGTAACCGAATATTCGGCCGAATGTTCGGTTCGGTAAGAGCTGAACCGAATGTTCGGCCGAATATTCGTATTCGGCAAAGTACAGCATATTCGGCCCATCTCTAGTGTAATTAGAGCAGAGCTAAATAACTGTATACATATTGGTGACTACAGTACGCAGTAAAAGAAAAACATCTTTTTAGGGTTCCGTAGTCAACTAGGAACCCTTATAGTTTCGCCATGTCTGTCTGTCCGTCCGTCCGTCCGTCCGTCCGTCCGTCCGTCCGTCCGTCCGCGGATAATCTCAGTAACCGTAAGCACTAGAAAGCTGAAATTTGGTACCAATATGTATATCAATCACGCCAACAAAGTGCAAGAATAAAAAATGGATTTTTTTTTTATTAGGGTACCCCCCCCTACATGTGAAGTGGGGGCTGATATTTTTTTCATTCCAACTCCAACGTGTGATATATTGTTGGATAGGTATTTAAAAATGAATAAGGGTTTACTAAGATCGTTTTTTGATAATATTAATATTTTCGGAAATAATCGCTTCTAAAGGAAAAAAAAGGTGCGTCCCCCACCCCCCTCTAACTTTTGAACCATATGTTTAAAAAATATGAAAAAAATCACAAAAGTAGAACTTTATAAAGACTTTCTAGGAAAATTGTTTTCAACTTGATAGGTTCAGTAGTTTTTGAGAAAAATACGAAAAACTACGGAACCCTACACTGAGCGTGGCCCGACACGCTCTTGGCCGGTTTTTGTTTATGAATGATGTGCCTTTCCCCCATTTCACAGCCTTTAGAGGTTAAAATAATGCCTAAGATTCTTAAAAATGTTGTTCGTGTGTGTGTGGATTGAGTGAGCACCTTACGAAAATAAAAAAAAATATGCTGATCATTTAGTAAAAGTTCTAAAACAATTGTAAAACGAATCTCTGAATTTGTAAAAAGATAAATCAAAAGATACAGCCATTAACATGTGCTCACTCAGTTCTCACAAACTACCAACGAAAACAGTGAATATATTCATTTAACATATAATATTTATATACTAACATTTAGTAAAAAATAGGCCAACCTACCTCTATAAATATTAGATCACCTAGTGACGTATTAAATTTTTTACAAATAGTTTCTTATGCTCACTCAATCCACACACTTTTGAAAAGCCGAATTTTGATGAAAAACATAAGATTTAGACCGCTATTATATGTGTATAGTTTAGTAAAAGTGAAATGGGAATTTGTAAAATACAAAACGAACCACTAACGTGTCAGGTTTTTTATAATAAATTTTTGTAAGTGCTCACTCAGTCCACACGTTTTGAGAAAGTTAAAAATGTAAATATCTTACGATTTGTAGCACCTAAGACACTCGAAAGTACTTCAACATTTAGTAAAAATTTTTACTAAATATCCACCATCTAATATTTTATATTCGTTGTCTGGTTTTAAAGATAATCAGACATAACTTTTCTCATACAAATGTATCAAGTACGGTGACCACACTATGTCGGCTCCTGATTTTCCCCACCTTCCCATTGTCATATTGAGATTGGGGAGTTTCGTTCAATTTTGATAATAGTTTACCGGATTTGTAAGTGGGAGCGAGAAAAGAATAACTATTTCTCGCTCCTACTTACAAATCCGGTACGCTCATCTGTTAGCGCGATTAGATTACCAGGTTCTGGTTTCTTACTAGTGAAGTATTATATTCTTTGTTTCTTACCAATTATTATTCATGTCCTTTTTAATGCATGCATGTCGATATGGTTATTATCCTGACGTCGATAAAAATTACACAATACACATCATCACTAGGCCAAGAACATAACCTAAAAACAGTTTGCAGATGGAGAATTAATATGGTATTAGTTTAATATTATCAAAATTGAACGAACGAAACTCCCCAATCTCAATATGACAATGGGAAGGTGGGGAAAATCAGGAGCCGACATAGTGTGGTCACCCTACTTGATACATTTGTATGAGAAAAGTTATGTCTGAATATCTTTAAAACCAGACAACGAATATAAAATATTAGATGGTGGATATTTAGTAAAAATTTTTACTAAATGTTGAAGTACTTTCGAGTGTCTTAGGTGCTACAAATCGTAAGATATTTACATTTTTAACTTTCTCAAAACGTGTGGACTGAGTGAGCACTTACAAAAATTTATTATAAAAAAACCTGACACGTTAGTGGTTCGTTTTGTATTTTACAAATTCCCATTTCACTTTTACTAAACTATACACATATAATAGCGGTCTAAATCTTATGTTTTTCATCAAAATTCGGCTTTTCAAAAGTGTGTGGATTGAGTGAGCATAAGAAACTATTTGTAAAAAATTTAATACGTCACTAGGTGATCTAATATTTATAGAGGTAGGTTGGCCTATTTTTTACTAAATGTTAGTATATAAATATTATATGTTAAATGAATATATTCACTGTTTTCGTTGGTAGTTTGTGAGAACTGAGTGAGCACATGTTAATGGCTGTATCTTTTGATTTATCTTTTTACAAATTCAGAGATTCGTTTTACAATTGTTTTAGAACTTTTACTAAATGATCAGCATATTTTTTTTTATTTTCGTAAGGTGCTCACTCAATCCACACACACACACATGTTGTTCTACTGTTCAGTTGTTTTTTATTTAAGTACGTTTGATTTTCATGAATCATTAGTATACTATTTTCTAACCAAATATTTTTGCAATAACTTAAAAGCAAAGTCTTCTTTAAATAGCTTAAAAGCAAGTTTAACATCTACTTTTTTTAGGTGGTCCGCGGTAAAATGAGCTCGCAGTGTCTATGGCACGCGTGTCGCGCGCTTTCCGCGGGGCTGCTGTTGATGCTGCTTGGTGCAGCCATGGCCGTCATAGGTAAGACTCTTTGATCACAATGGTGATATGGCAATTCGAGCCTCTTTGTAATGGTTACATCGCCGAACACCTCTACCGACGTAGTTTTCGGGAATATCAAAATTGTGGGCCTTTTTAAGCACTGGTCCCACCAAGAGAAAGCGAGCGATTTGTAGCTCATAGCAGGGGTGGCTCACTCCGCGATTCTATCGCTGCGCTACAAGTACATCCTGGCGGCCGCGATTTCGCGGCCTACTCAGGGGTGGCGCGCGTTCTCAAGGAATGCACGTTCGCGCTTTCTACTGTTACTTTACGTCGCGAGTTTTTTTAAGGTTCAGATGCGATGTACGCGTGTGGAATAGCTAATAATACTTAGTTAAATAGAAAAATAAATACCATAGGACATTCTTCCACAGATCTACTACTGATTAAGTCCCACGGAAAGTTCAATAAGGCTTGTAATGTTAGAACTTGAACAATAATATATGAAGACAGTATTTATGCCTAGAAAGTACCCAAGACTTGAATATAATAGTATAACATTTTATGTGAGTGTTAATTCGTTTTAATCCATAGGTAAAACCCTATCGCCGGACGCCGCGGCTCGTTTCTTTGTAAGAATTTTGTAGGTATTTAAAGGCAATACGAGAACATCAAAGCAGTGGGCCTTCTGTACTTGTACTATTCATAATTCATAATTCTTTATTTGCGATAGATATAGTGTTTACAGATCTTAGTCAAACATATAGTTTCATATATCTAGACTTAAATAAGTCATGCAAATTTTACATTTTTTAGCTTACTTGCTAATACTAACTACTTAACTTAAAGCTACTTACTTACATTATTAAAATATTCGGTGGTAATACTATAAAAACATTTCTGGACTAGCCAACTAAATAGTTGTCCCCTAAATTTTTTGACTGGCAGATCTCTTAACGGCTCTGGTAAATGATTAAATATCTTAATACACACCGCATAACAATTTATTCTGTGCTCATAGCTCGGCTACGAGCTATAACAGCCTATAACTCGACCGCGCTGTCATCGCATATCTTTTAATAACACGGGAGCGACTATCTTTTGTTCGTTTTTATAGCCGGTTACTCGCTTTTGATGGGACCAGTGCCTAAGACCCACTAGAATGTCACTCAGTATAACTCGATATACATACCAAATAAAAAGTACCACATTGTCGCAAGTCATGAGAACAAAATGTGCTCTTATCTTTATACGAATTTCCTTTGGCTTGAGAATTGCAACCATGTCACATAATTATCATTGTTTACGTCAGGCTGTAAAAATAAGCGATCTGCAATATGAGCCTAAGTCCGTTTTCACATTATCCGATCCGATATCGGATGTTGGAAGGATTTCAAGATGGCGCCTGTAATGTATGGGATATCGGTCCGCCATCCGATATCGGATCAGATAATGTGAAAACGCACTAATGGTCACGGTAACGAGGCACTTTTTATATGAGCCACATTTTTCTGAGCATCCTGGAAAAGTTTAATAACACGATATGAATGACCTGAAAAGCTCCTATTTAGTTAATGGTGGTTCTCCAACCGTCGGCCCTACGAGTAAAAAATACGTTATCATTAATTAGTTTGACACGATGCAACTGAGGGAAACAAAATAAGAAATTCGTCTAGAAATAAGATTTTTTAGTTACTATTACATAATACTCTTTGTTTAAGAGATATTAAAACAAATTACGAATAGTTACGCGATCGTGAAATTTCCCGTTTCAAGTTTAGCCTAATCTTTCGTTTATTTATATTATTCCAGCTTCCCGCGCCCTTTTGATCATTTCGTTTTATAAGATACATATGTAAGCAATGAATCCTATAGTAGTAGACTGCAATACTCATAAACAAACTAGCACATTCTAACTATTAACCGCACCGCGTTCACAAATTAGACAGACAACCGGAATCGCAACACTTCGGCGTTGTCCCACAAACGTGACGAGGGGGTACTTCCTGCCGGTGAGCGGGTTCCGGCGCTGACACTTCCGGCTTGCTGCTTCCGCCCGCCATGATGCACACATACGAGCGTTTTAATTAGTAATGCGTCGTGATAGCTGGAGTTATGTTTGCTTCATCTCGACGCGCGGATGACGTTTTAATTACGATTTGCATATATGATTATTGTAGGTCAACACGTTAACCGCAGTATCAAATGGAAATAATAAGACATTAAATTGTTGATTCTAATTTACTGTAGATATGTGACGTAATATTGCGTAAAAAAAAATTGAAGTAATCTTTTTTATTTTTCATTCTCTTTGCACTGCGACCAACGAAAATGGTCTCAAGGGTTAACCCTTCATTTTATATGGACTTTGACAGATGACAGACCACTAACCCTGAGTTAAGTGGTTGGTGCAAGTGGGCCTTAGTAGTAGTAGTAGTAGTAAGTCTCGATGAAATATCAAAAATACTCCAAATTACTTCATAAATATCCTATGATTAGTGTTTTTAATAAAGTCTAATGGTGGATACCTATTATTTGTTATAGGGTACTACGCTGACACACTGTCCGTAGATCAAGAGGTTCGCGGCAACGCCACCATATCAGTAAAGGACGAGGCGAGGGGCTTCCATCTCAACAATCTATCGTACGCCGGGCCCATCGTCATGGGGTTCGGAGGTCAGTATCATGTTACAAGGTTCCATGCTGACACAATGTCTGTGGTCTCTGTAGACCAGGTGAGTGGCAACCGAAGGACTCGGCAGTCAGCATAATTCAGTGCCTAAAGTGTCGTTTCTTCAAACACAAACGTTACTTTTCACAGACCGACTATGATAATACTTGTCTACGAAGTGCTACGACGCCGTAGCACTCGTAGCACGTAGCGCGTAGTCGCATACTTAAACATTATAATAATATTTTATTAACGCATTTCTAGCTCCAGGCACACATTACTACTGTAATAAACAATACGTTACCGCAATAAATGCGTAGCGTTAAGGTAGAAATACCTGTAAGGTACAGGGGGGGGGGGGGGGGAATCCCGACTGGGGGGCAAATGTACAAACAGATCTATTTCTTCCATGTTTTTAATGTTTGCATTATTAAATAGAGTATCCACCGGTTAGGTATGGTAGGTAGGCGTGTTCAGTGGATACGAGTACATAACATTTAACATTTATTTACTCAAAGAAAATTACACAGTATGACAGTATATAAAACTAGCACCGTGAATTCTAATAAACATTACAACAAGTAACAACAAATTAAATATTAAACAGCAAAATTAAACATAACATAACATACTAAATATACTAAATAACAGATGAATGCCTAGCATCCAATCTCACACAAAACCTCAGGCATTCGTCACGTATAAACGCCCATCTGCTCGCAAGAATATCAACGTTAGGAGCCACGTCCAAAAACTCATTCACCATTTGTAGAGCACGAACAAGCGGTGACTTGCGGCGAGACACGGTCCATGCAGCCGGCACCGCCAGTAAGGGGTACCTACGTTCACAAAAGGCATATTTCGTCACAGGGGGAACAAATAGACGTACCAGCTAGGATACTAAAACCGGGCAATCTGAATCCCCCTTCAAAATACCACATGCAACAGACATCAGCACGAAATTACGCCTAACTTCTAACGAGAAGAAACCCAACGTCCCCAAAAGGAATTTTGTAGGGTACAAGAATGGGAATAATATCCGTACATTTTTTTTATAAAAGACACGTAAAAATGTTTTTTGGATTTTTTCGAGCAGCAAGATATAGGACGCTTCATGGGGATTCCAAACGGCTGAGGCTGCCTCTAGCTTACTTACATGTAGAACTCAACATCATAGTGTATAATAATGGAAAAAAAATATTAGTTACAATTGCCCCCCAGTCGAAATTTGCCCCGCTGTACCTTACAATATGAATATATGTCATATTTACGAAGTGTGAATCACACAATAGAAACACTAGTCAAATCTAAGGCATTGTTCGCAAAGATGCCTATCTATTGTCGCGAATGCATACTTGTATTGTGTTGTTATTTTAGTAACCAGGTCAACGTACGGTCGAGGTAGGGAGAATACTTTTGTTGTGAGGAGGATAAACTACGCTAACAATTTCTTCACTTTCGAATTCAAATCTGAATTTGACTTTATCGGGGGTTGATAAATAACACATTTAATTCTTACCCAATCCTATGACTAAATACGTACCGTCAACCGAAGTGAAAAGGGATGGATAGCCTAGGTGAACGGATCAAAACTTAAATAACATAGATTTAACGGACAATTTCTTAAATGATACCGACAGATAACAATAGACAGATAAGAAGAGATCAGTAGTTACGTTATAATTTGTGACGTTATTTGGGTAAAAATACCTTATTGTCGGTGGCGCTTACGTCCCTCGGCGTCGTATTTGTATACGAACATCGCCCTTAACGTCGTAAGCGCCATCGACAATAAGGTCCCTTTTCCCAGATAACGTCACATTACTGTAAGAAATTATTAAGAATCTGTCGGGTAAATCATATTTTAAGCACTGTTATTCACCCCAGCCGACTCTATTCAGCACGGTATCTGAATATTATATGAATCTTGTTTTTAATTGTACCTACATAGACATAGACATGTGGGATTCCCTGCTAATATTATGAAATCAGTCACTTCATAATAACTCACTGATATTGTCGGCAGGTTTCATAGTAGTGGCAGCATGCGTGATGACGTTCGAGGCCCGCGACAGCGCGGCGAAGGTGACGCCGGCGCGGCCGCAGGCGCTGCCCCGGCCCGTGCCGCGGCGCGGCCCGTGTGCGCCCGCGCGCATCGACCATCTCGGCGTTTACCGCCTGCCACACGTGCTGCCGCTACCGCACTCCCTACCCCTCGCACCCGTCTTCAGGCATCGCCCGCCGCATTCCGCTAGGTACGGCACTTTGATCATTGCAGCGTAATCTTTTTTCCTATAGAACATATTTATTATCTTTGAATTAAAGGTACCATAAGCTTTTCCGTTCTATAGAATAAATGGAAATCACCCAGCAAATTACGGTATTCGCTTTTTCTCAACGTCTGTGTATAAAATGCGTAAAAAATACTTCTTTATTCATCATCACGAGGTGTTTGTACAAAACAAGTGCCTAAACAGCGAACTGCGCAATTTATACATAGACTTACAAAGCAAATTTGCTACAGTCCATAATCATGGAGAGACCCAAACTTTTGTTGCTCATCCGTAATATCCGTATTGAAGTCAGCAGCAAACTCATGCCTGTCCAAAGATCTGAATGTATTGACTAATTTCTTAACCTCTCGTATGCTTAGGAGCAGATCTGCTCCATATTGTTTCAACTTTAACATGTAGTTATTATGACTAATATATTAATGACAATTTTTTGACAGACGCATACGAAAGGTTAATATTAAAATATTTCTAACGGGCTTAACATGATTTACCTAACCCAACGTCTAAATATACTAAGTACCTATACCTACGTGAACACGTCAAAACTGACAAAATACATACAGATCTTCGTTCCTTTCCTGCTCCGTACCACGTAGAGCATATAACCCGTCATAGTAGGTAGCGTGTATGTGGCACAGAACCGCCGAGAAAAAGGGGCGTGCCCGGTTCGGGTCGGCGCCGGACCTGCGCGGCGGCGGCGCGCGCGCCGTTCCCATCTCGGCGCTGCGCCGGCCGCTGCGCCGGTACGCGCTGTCCGTCGACGAGCCGCCGCACTCCGCCGTCAGGTACCTTCCATTTTATTGTAACTATCTGCCACACGTTTGTCTCCAAACCGCGGTGGTTGAAAGTTCAAATCAAATTCAGTTGTTCAAATTATATTATTACACTGTCCAGCACAGGTACTTTTAACCGACTCGTTCTCGACCCATATTTGAGTAACAGAAAGATTGATAATGTTTATAATACCTATAAACAAAATAAATATTATTTGCTGATATTTTCAGTGGGTTACCTGGTTACAATCCTATTAGCACAAGATTAGCATTTGATACGTACTAATACTGCAATAATGTTATAATTGATTAAATATTCA
The DNA here is from genome assembly GCF_023078275.1 of Leguminivora glycinivorella. Taxonomy (NCBI): domain Eukaryota; kingdom Metazoa; phylum Arthropoda; class Insecta; order Lepidoptera; family Tortricidae; genus Leguminivora; species Leguminivora glycinivorella. Next base: position 11,864,470 of record NC_062982.1, read on the forward strand.
TATCTGCATGGACTTCTCCTAACCCTCATCCTCCATTTCTCTTTATTTAGGCTTTGTAAAAATTTAAGCAATTCACTCCCTGACTCTAAATGGCTTTGTGAAAGAAATTTTGAACACAGATTTATTTTGCGAGCCACTACACTACGTTTTGAATAGCACATTATGTAAAATGTAAAAAAAAAAAAACATGGGTCCGTGTCAGGGTGTGAATCGCATTCTACGCATTTTCCATGCATCTCTTGCTTATAGCTTTAATTAGATGCTACCTGTGCCTACGTCATATTTTGCTATGCAACTTTCAAGTTTCAGTAAAAAATAATTACTTAAGTAGGCATACACCGACATTTGAATAAATGAAACTGTAAAACTTACAAAGATACTTAGCATGTGAGTGTTAATAAACATTATAGAAGCACAGTGCATGTAAGTTTATGAGTGCTGGGTATCTAAATTCTCTTTACGTTCTGGTAAAAATATATAAGATTTTTAATTAAAAAAAAAAACGCATTTAGCATATCAAAATACGGAAAAAGAAGTAGATCCGACTGATACAACACGGTACTGTAGACGCAAAATACTAAAATTGGTAAATTTTCTGTAGTTACGTTAATTGTAGCTATTAATGTGTGAATACATTGATTAGTGCGAGCGCCGCGGAGTCAGAGTGCGGGTCGCAGTCGTCGCTTGCGCTGGACCTGCACGCGAGCGGCGCGTGCGCCGGCGTGACGCTGCGCGTGCGCGACAACACGCGCCGCCGCCCGCTCGCGCGGCAACAGCGCCTGCGGGAGGACGCCGGTCACAGTGAGTCTATGTGTTATGAATTATGAAGAATAACTAGTAAGAGTAAGGCCGTTTTCACATTATCCGATCCGATATCGGATGTAGGAAGAATGTAAAATGTAAGATTTATGCGCTTCCAGGTCTTTATTTATGTATTTAATAGATCATTATTATTAAAAAACGATATAATACGCAAAAATTGCGGATTTAATGCAGATGGCACTCTCCTACAACAGTTTTTGTCCGAGGCACCATCGAACTGCCGATATCGGCAGGACGCTTCCGACATTTTTGGCATGCCGGACCCCCCCGCCAGCTGTCGGCCGATAATAGTTGTGTGTGTGCGTATATAATGTAGGTATACGTTTGTAGTAGTGTGCGTGACAAAAATGGCGTCTATTAAACAGCTGCTGTTAATGATGAATTTCTGTTGAAAAAAAAAAAAAGATTGTAATTCATCGGTCCGAATTGCGGATACTAATTTTTTCATCTTTTGGTAGATATAGTTAAATGTAAAATTACAAATATTTATTTTACTTGCCACTCTTGAGTATTTTTATGCTCGTTATTTTAATTTTACAATAAAATATTTGAAATTATAGTGCTTATAATTATTAAATATAAAACATTTTAAAAATATTTTTTGATACAAAATCATTCTTCATTGATTTGGAACAATGCGTTTTATCGGACCGACATCCGACACTATCGGAAGCGCTTATCGGATGTAGGATGTCGGTCCGACACCCGATATCGGATCGGATAATGTGAAAACGGCCTAAGGCTCTGTCAGACTTCAACCACTGTTATTACAAGACCTGATACCGTGATACAATAAATTAGAAATATTTTTTGCACAAACCTGGCAGGCAAGCATGGCCTCGCGATAAAACATCAGACCGTCCCTATCATACTTACAAATAGTGCCAGATGTTTTATCATTTATCACGCGACCAATTTTTGTACGCCGTATACCTACACACCATAATTGTGAATATAAAATTCTTAGGACTACACATCACTCAGGTGTTGATTTCACAAGATGCCAGAAAATGTTGTTGGTGCTCAAAATGTGCATGAACCTGCTGAAAAAAATGTATTTTGATATTGTTACAGCTCCGGGAGAAAGTGCTCTAAATGTCAACGTGTTAGAAGATCCATTAACAAAGTAAGATTTTTTCTCAGAAAGAAAAAACACGAATAACATATACTTATGTATTAAGTAATAATTAATACATAAGTACAGTAGAGTCCGGCGGTACAGCGGACCCTGGCGCTAGGCCGGGAAAACGCTAGGTTGAAGAAGACAGTAGAGTCCGGTTATAACGACGCTCAAGGGACCGCTAATATTACGTCGTACTAACCGCACGTTGTACAAAACTAACTTTCTTTTTTTTTGTTTAACTTACCTACATCACTATTACTAATACATTTCAATGAATAGGTTTATTTAGATGGCATTATAAGACTTTGTTTTCTATCGTGAGTTGTTTGGTCAGAACAAGTCATTTTAGGTACGCGTGCTCACTCATCACCGGCAATTACTATTATCATAAATCGTAATAATAAAAAGTCATATTCCTCGGACCTAGAGTTACCTGAGAATTCCGGCAATTGAACTTTGATAATAAATAAATAAATATATGTATGTATGTAAGTGACCGGTCTGGCTCAGTCGGTAGTGACCCTGCCTGCTGAGCCGCGGTCCTGGGTTCGAATCCCGGTAAGGACATTTATTTGTGTGATGGGCACAGATATTTTTTCCTGAGTCATGGATGTTTTCTATGTATATAAAATTATGTATTTATCTATTTAAGTATGTATATCATCGCTTAGCACCCATAATACAAGCTTTGCTTAGTTTGGAGCTAAGTTGATCTGTGTAAGGTGTCCCCATCAATGTTAATATTAAGTAAAGAATAAAGCTAGTTTATACGCAATAGAAAAATAAAAAGTGTGTTTTAATTAGCTTATAAGATTAGACCCGAGGCGAACCAATAGTGAAAACTATTAAAACCACTGCTCCAAAAATTCACATGGCCACAATTTCATGTTGCTACTTGTATAAGTAGGCAAGACAGGGGGCTGTGCGCGGGGCGGAAATAGCTTTGTTTCCTCAATTTACTCCGGCCAAGTGCGAGTCGGGCTCGCGCACAAAGGGTTCCGTAGCAGCAAATATAATAAACCAATAACTTAACCAAAATTACAGTTAAATCAACCTATCTCAAAAACTATAAGAGATACTTTGATCAAACCAAAAATCGTTGAAAGAGTTAATTAGCATGCATCACCTCTATTTTTTTTAGAATTTTATACCCCGTAGTTATAAAAATAGAGGGGGGGGGACATACTTTTTACGACTTTGAGAGCTGATATCTCAAAAACCGTTCACTTTAAGAAAAATGTTTTTTAGAAAACTTTATATCATTTTAAAAGACCTTTCCATTGATACCCCACACGGGTATGTACATCGAAAAAAAAAATTTTCATCCCTCAGTTACATGTATGGGGGCCCCACCCCCAATTCTTTTTTTTTTACTATTTAGTGTCATAATTTTGTAGCGGTTCATACAACACATATTCCCATCAAATTTCATCACTGTAGTACTTATAGTTTCCGAGTAAATCGGCTGTGACAGACGGACAGACGGACAGACGGACAGACGGACAGACGGACATGACGAAACTATAAGGGTTCCGTTTTTGCCATTTTGGCTACGGAACCCTAAAAACGTCGTCGCACGTCGTTGTAACCGGACTGGATTTTGTGTAAAATTACGTCGTAGAAAGCGGTTGGTCGTTAAAACCGGAGTCGTTATAAACGGATGTACTTTCATACTATCACATATGAAAACCATACGAAGTAAACATCCGTGCTTACATCGTTGTAAGCGGTCGGGCGTTATATGCGAAGTCGTACTAACCGGACTCTACTGTATTTGATAACAATTTTTACATATTATAACCCGCAAATAATCAATTCATATGGTATCCATTATTTCAGAATGAATGAATCGGAGGAAATTAGTGAACCTGACGTTACTCGCCTGTCAGTGGAAGTGGAGACCCGGGCGAGCAGCGCGCCGCTGCCTTCGCAGCCGTCGCCACCGCCGTCGCCGCGGCTCGTGGTGACGCCGTGCCCGCTGTCGCCCGGCGACACCACCATCACCATCGAGCCCGAGGCCGAGCCCCCGCCCGACCAATGAGACCTGACCCCGTCTCGCAGCGCCGAGACCGTCGACACCTCTGACACTACCGCCTCGAGCGAACCTTGTTGATATTTTTTTAAGAGTTATACAATCATTTAAACTTTATTGTACTTACATCATTTACACGGTTTTCGATGTGCCCCTACGATGTGAAGGCAGATTTTCTATTGCATAGAGGTGTGTTTGTGGCTGTTTACGACTGTTGAATGTTGATAGCGGCGGGAGGACCGCCGCGCCGGTGCGTCGCCGCTGCCTGTGTACGTAGAATTGTGTGTTAGTTTCAGAAACCTACAGTAGAAACTCGTACATTGGCTGTTTTACATTAAGACTACTTGGTAATATATTAAAAATAGTAATAACCCTGATGTGAAACAATTTAACATGGATATATTGTTATGTATGTACGAGTATAACGTACACGATTATCACGATACATTTATATAGGTACTTCATTTCATCATAAAGTTAATTTTATGAGGTCTTTTATTATTGTCGTCTTATTAGCAATATACTTAGTAAATATGCTATTAATTTTACTGATTGACATCATTTTTACTTAGATAAAATACTGATAATTAAATATATATTATAAAAAGACTGATAAGCGAATTTCATAAATATCAAAGCTAATAAAACATATTAAAATGATAAAAATTTCATTACCAACATAATAACATTATACTAAACTAATTCCCAATGAATCTAAATATAATGAAATATTCGCGAGTCAAGGTATAATATAGATTTCTTTTTTCAGTTTTCAGGGGCCTACTGCGTCAACTGCTTTAATTTTGCTGAATAAGGGCCAGTTGCATCAACCACATTTGACAGACACATCATCGTCACGCAGCAGACGTCTATGGAACTTCCCATACAATAAAATTTAACGAACGCTTTAACGGCGACAGACGGTTTGGTGCAACCGACCCTAAATCTTATTAAAATGTGATAATACGATTGTTAATCGTAGATAGGAGTGGATACGGTAGTAAACTTGATTTGAAGTTTTATATAAATATTTACACGTAATGAGATCTTGTTCATAGGTTGACACCGTAGTAATCTAAGAATAATATTTTAGCCTGGCTGTCATCGTCACCTAACCTGTCTTTCGTCGGGCTTATTATTTATTACGTACCTACTTATATTTTTATACGTAGGTACATAATACATAGTTACCTCCGGTCAACCTTAATTTCATCAAGAGTAAATACCTATTAATTGTTTTATTAGGTTCCTACCTAGTTCACAAACCATTCATGTTGTTAAAATATTACTTACCTACTTTATTGCTATTTTTTACGAATATGTAAGTTGTTGGATCTTTGAAAAGGATCTTCATGTTGCTTTGGTGACAATTAGTGTATGATGTGTTAAGAGTCTAAAGTACGCTCAATTGACATGTAAAACAACGACAATTACAATATAATATATTTTTAAAAGTATATATTTATCCAATGTAAGTCGAAAACAGAATAGCGGCTTACAACCCTCGATGTCTCTAATTTTCTTCATAACGAGCATTAACTATTCATGAATTTTCAGACACAGTTATTGTATGTATAATAATCATAAATATCATAATAGACGTGTGTACCTACCCTAAATCTTTCACAGCTTTTCCCTAAGAGCCACTGGCACCACCCGCTTAACTACCTTGCCCACTAACCTTGAGTTAAGCGGGTGGTGCAAGTGGCCCTAAGCGTAGTTGCCATTTTGTGAAGATAACTAATCCAGGGGAACTAAGAAGAAAAACAAACTATTGCCAATGTCCTTTCTATAAAATCTTTCGTCCAATATTTCTAAATTAGGCTAGAAGAAAATATAATCTGTGTGGTAGTGGTTATTAATAACACAATATTTATTCACCCAAAATTCAAATTGAAATCGGATTCTAACTGTAGTAATTGTTTACCGAGACTTCGCATATGGCCTATGAAATTGATGTTATGGGAATTATGGGATTAATACTTGGGGTGATGTTGAATATTCCGTATGCCGGGTATGCATTACTTACATAAATAAAACCTTAATCTTCGGAGTTTTTACAAAGTATACTGGATTGTTTAGGAAGCTAGTATGTACATGAAAACGTAATTAGACGTAGTTAAATAATTCTATGTGTTAATTAAATGTTGTCTACCCTAACGACGGAGGTCGTTATCTGACTGATCAGCCAATTCGTAAATTGGTCACTTTTATACAACTTAGAATGTTTTGTATCGATGGTAATTGTACAAAAGTCTTACGTATAGGAAACTGTAATATGTACTCAATCCAAATGGTTGTTGTGATGTCTATTAAAATTGTTGAATATATACATTTGATTTATTTATATTATTGACATGAACATAATTATAAAAGAAACTAAAACTATATTATTTAAATTTATTATAAGGTCGCAACGCTTACGAAAGTCGCATAAAAATCACCATTATTTCCATCATATCAAGATTCCCCTTTCGGAATTACCAGAACATTTCTATCATTCGGAATTACCCTAATGCACCTTACTTCCTTAATTGTGTTACTTGAGTAAGTACTTGAAATGGTGCCTACGTACTTCCCTACAAAATTATTTTGCAAAAAAATATAACAAAGACTTAAAAATAATATTATAATGATACCTGCTTAACGAGTTCTGTTCAGATTCTTTTTGTTGTTTGTGATTAATTAATATTTTCAAGAAATAAAGAAATATTGGCGCTTTTCCTTAGTTTTGAAAAGTTTCCGGAGTTCGGACGATCGTGACGATATCCTAAGTAGAAATTAACTTTTTCTATATGATTCATTATAAGTAGTAGGTACATACATGATTTGTGCTAAATACGGCTTCAGTTCAGAAGCTCTAATCTTTGATTTCGTTCGAATCGTCGCCTTTTCAGCACAAATCTGTGTCAGTGTCGCGCAAAACCTCAGTTAATCCGGTTGCGTGGATAATCTGTGAATCCGTTGCAATCCCATTAGTTGTTGATATAAAAGTTGAATGCGCATCAGATCGGCAGCAGTCAGTCAGTGGGGTCTGAGGACTACCGAGGGCTGCTCACAGGATGATTGCGACACAAGCCATGGACAACCAGACGGAGAGGAGTGAATACGGCGCGTACTTCGCGCCGCTTAGGTAATAGACATCAACGAGCCACTCATGTGCATAATATTATCATGATTTTTATTAATAAATAATTGGCATCAAAATTTGCTGATGTCGTGATGTCTCCGCCACATTTTAACCGAAACTTGACAGGTAAACTACTTAATTTGCGCTATCCTGGGGTTCTTCACGGTTCATGGAAGCCCTCAATCTGCTCGACAGCAAATCCCAAGAATTTTCGTCAGCACTTAGTCTTGACGATAGTTACTGTTATCAGCGTGCGTAGCCGAATGGCATTTCTCCGACGCCAAACGAAAAGGAAACGCCGCGCCAGTTAGTCTGGCTCTGTCGCGCCAATACGCACGAGCGATAGAGATAGATATCTATCTACTAGCGTTTCGTTTCGTGAGCGTTTCGTGAGCATTTGTGCCATTCGACAACGCACCCTGACCTTACTTAATATGTTAAGCTTAGCCTTGTTTCCTCCTCCTTCACCTTTCTCCTTCACAGAAAATCGAAAATCGTCAAAACAGAATTTCGGTGTATTCATAAAATTGTCTTGACCGTCCCTCGGGTCCAGGTCAAACGGCATCGACGGCGTCGAGATGCTCGGCGCCGGGCTGACGGGCGCGGACCTGGCCGCGGTGCCCGAGCACTGGCTCTCGTACCCCGCGCCCCCCGCCGCCGCACACACCGCGCTCTGCCTGCTCTACATCTTCCTCACCGCCGCTGCTCTCATTGGGAACGGTCTCGTCATCTTCATATTCTCCACGTAAGTACGCTATCTCCCTCTGTCTCTTTTTCTCGCTCTCTCGGGCGCCAAACTGGCCGCAGTGCCAAAAAAACCGATGCTTCTGATATGTAATTAATTGCTTGTTTTAAGTACTCCTCTAGGTAGGTATACATATATGTAGGTAATACTCAGCGTTAAATTAGCTAAAATTACACTTATATCAGCACCTACCTAAAGAGTGCTAACTAGAAAATGTTTTTTCCCCTCACTAGCTCGGAAACACGTGTTTTGTCCTTTAATACCAGCGGGTAAAAACGCATTTTATCCACTAGTGGGCAAAGTAATTTGACCTTGAATAAAGTCAAATTAACTGCTTTAAAATTGATAAAAGTGGGTGAATCTAGTAATAAAGATGATTTACCACCTGTGGAACTACTGGAAGCAGTGATAAACGCATTTTTAGCGTTGTAGTTTCCTCGCTATAGTGAGGGGAAAAGTTTTGTGTTACACTCGGGTGCAAATGTATTTTACTTCTCGTGTGTTAAAAAACTCACAAGTTCAGGATTCTATTCTCGAAGCACTCGCTTCGCTCGTGGTTCAACTATAGAATCCTTTCACTTGCTCGTTTTTCAATTCCACACTCGGCGTTAAAATACAACTTTGCCCCCTTGTATAACAAATAACTATTACTAGCTCATTACATTCCAATTACCATCTTTTTGTTTTCAGAACGAAAAGTCTTCGCACGCCCAGCAACCTTTTGATATTACAGCTGTCGATATTCGACTTCATAATGATGGCGAAAGCACCTATATTCATTTACAACAGTGCCATGAGAGGCTTCGCGCTAGGGGAGCTCGGGTGCCAAATATTTGCTCTAATGGGCGCCTACAGTGGAATCGGGGCTTCAATGACCAACGCTGTCATCGCCTTCGATAGGTAAGAAAATGTGTTTAATAATTTCTGTTACTAATTAGAATCACGTTCAGTGACATCACACTGTTATTCTCTATATTATTATTTATTTATTATTTATTAACCAGGCAGGCAATTGTAACAACTGATAGTTGCCTGTATCCAACTGTTCTTCCTACATCCGATATCGGATCGGATAATGTGAAAACGGCCTTAATATGTGTTCTTTAAATTTTTAAATACCTAGTTATCTAGTCGGTTCTTAAACTGGTTGACATTCAGTGCTGAGGTCACGTCTTATGGTAATTTGTTCCATGTTTTGACCAAGCAGTTGCTGAGAAAATGTTTGCGCGGGTTGTTTTTAGACAGTTCAGCTATTACGAGTAGTTTGTACTGGTGACCTCGCAGACGGGTATTATTGTTGCGCTTACATGTACAGGTCTTGAAACTGTAGAGTCGTGTTCAGATATGTTTTTGTACGTATATGTAATTATGTAACTAAACTGACTTCGTTGTTCAGTCATATTCCAGGATTGTTGAGCCATGTAGGGTTCTGGCTAAATTGGATAATGCATATTATAAGTATTGAACAACCAATGTAAGTAGAACCCTAAATTACTCAGCAATCCCGGAACGTGGTGGTTCAATGACTCGTTTGCTAGAATGGAGACCTGCGTCTAGTGAATTGATTGCATCTAGTGATTGTTTTGCAGACATTCAACCATAACACGACCTTTAGACGGCCGTCTATCGAAAGGGAAGGTGCTTCTGCTGATGGCGTTGGTTTGGATCTACTGCACGCCATGGGCTCTACTGCCGCTGCTTAAAATCTGGGGCCGATTTGTGCCAGGTAGATACCTATTTTCTTAACTGCTTAATTATACCTAGCAATACTAAGGTGCAACTAACAACTTAACAAATTTATTCAACATTTATAAAACTAACTGCCGTACTCGAAGAATGCTTCTAAGATATTAGTAAGATTTCACTGCGATATGAATCTGTCAGACTGTCAGTGTCAAAAATGTTCGAGTTTGGATATCGAAACGTCAATACGTTTCTTTAAACAAAAACCTTGTTATGACACTGAATTATCCGATCCATATCGTATACAGATCCAAAATTTTGCAAAACTTTAGTTCAAATTGAGCCGTGAGGTTGGTAAGCTGCGAATTGCTTGAAAGCTTAGCTGCGTGCTTCTTTTCTGCAAGAAACGGGCAAAAAGATTAATCTAATACATACAATTAAAATTATAATCCTAGTCTTTCTATGAAACGTCTATGGATCTGACTTAAGTAGGTAGTAGAAATTTAATGAAGACGTAATTTTTTAATTGCACTTACCTACATACTTGCTTGCAGAGGGCTACCTAACGTCCTGCACGTTCGACTACCTGACCAACACATTTGACACGAAGCTGTTTGTGGGCTGCATTTTCACATGCAGCTATGTATTCCCCATGTCTGCCATCGTCTACTTCTACAGTGGCATTGTCAAGCAAGTCTTCGCGCATGAGGCTGCTTTAAGGTACCTATGTCACTATGAAGCCAATCTATAATTAGTGAGAAAATATTAACATTACACTTTGTCTAATTTATTATGATGTGTTGTATTTTATTTTTCCCCGCACCAACCTATCGCTGCAATGTCACAATTTCGTTTTCTTTAGACTACCCCATAAATGCTAAGAGTGGCACTAAAACTTGATCAGTTTCATATACTCTGCTTACCCGTTTTGGGTATATACAGACATCCATAATATGGATATATTATATACTTTATACTTTATATACTTATACATACTAATATTATAAATGGGAAAGTGTGTGTGTCTGTTTGTGTGTCCGCCTTTCACGGCAAAACGGAGCGACGTATTGACGTGATTTTTTAAGTGGAGATAGTTGAAGGGATGGAGAGTGACATAGGCTACTTTTTGCCTCTTTCTAACCCCCCACTTTCCTAAAATCAGGGGTGAAAGTTTGTATGGAGTATTCCGCAATTTTAGAATTTAACGCGAGTGGATCCGCGGGCAAAAGCTAGTTAGTTTATAAATGTATGTTATTTCAGAGCACAGGCCAAGAAGATGAACGTAGAATCCCTGCGATCGAACCAGCAAGCTAACGCCGAGTCCGCCGAAATCCGGATAGCCAAAGCTGCCCTCACAGTGTGCTTCCTCTTCGTCGCCTCGTGGACGCCGTACGGCATCATGTCGCTTATCGGCGCGTTCGGGAACCAAGACTTGCTGACACCTGGGGTAAGACATTTCTAATTCAAAGCCTGAACTCTAATGCTATGCAGCGGTTAAGTGTTCTAAATTTACTACACCCGTATGACGTTTTAGAAGACATCTAATTAGGCAAAGAGGATCGAGTATTATAGAGAGTTACTGTCAAAGTAAAATGTGTAATCACAGTGCATAGACTGCCGTCTCTCGACACAGGCTTGAAACTTTTGTTCCTCAGTTTTGACAATTTGGCCCATATTGTTAGCTTGATATGTGTTAAAATGTCAAATATTAATATTAGCGCCATCTAGCCGAGCGTTCCCCAAAGGTGTAACGCCATCTAGGCCACCGTACCTTTTTCTCTAGGGCTTTGAGGTACGTTTTTTTCTTAGACTTTATCCGTCTATACGGAGTTACATAATATGTCTTTGAATTAGGTAAATAAATCAAACAAATAAAACATGATAAAACTAATACTACTACTTAAAACTAAATACCTAACCTACTTATAAATAAAATTGGCCTAAATCGCCGTCAATGGTCAAGGTACTCAGAAGGCTGGCAGCATTTCCACGCTGTATAGCGATACTTATACGTTGCGCGAAATACTGGCCAGCCCTCTCGTCGCCTGAGGTCTCTATTAGGCCTGATTTAGACGGCGTGCAAACTCGCATGCGATTTTGGTTACATTGCGGGATGTTGAGGTTACAAACAATTTTGCACAGCCATCAAATACCGCAATGTAATAAAACTCGTATGCGAGTTCTCGTACCATCTAAATGGGCCCTTAGGCGAGACGACAAATCTTTATTCAAAAGACGGGCAATGGGCCCCCATGGCCCCAAGGTCTCAACGCCAAACGCCGCAAATATGTAGCTGGTTCCTAGGGTATTATATTTGCGGCGTTTGATGCTTTCGGCTGAGGATGCCGCAACGCCAGCATCAACGCTGGTGACCGGGAGCACTTACATAGTTACTGATACCAAAGAGTATGGAGATTAGAAATATAAGGAGCGAAAGCTTTAACACTTTCGCAACCAGGCTAATTTCGAACAATACCCCAGAAACCGACAGTACCCGATAGTCGGGCAAGCGGCGGACGCTCAGGGCTGTGCCAAGTAACTTTCGTATACGTGCATAAAATGAAAGAGTGCGTAGCACAATGTCGAAAATCAAATGTTCTAAGTACGAAATTCCGAAAGACATGACATCGAAAATCAAAATTGCTAATGTACGAAATTCCTAAATTCAACAGTGAAGTTAACTCCTCTTCGCGTAATTGTGGCTGAGAGTTGTGCTCATCAACTACTGCATCCTCGCCGAATATATTTATTAAGTCTCGCTCAATGTCATCAGGACCACGAGCATTCGCCATCGTCGTAGTAGAAACAACCAAATTAATTATCAATTCCAATCAGAGGCAAAACCACAAAGTCCAGTAAGAAAGCAGAAGTCACAGTTGTCCAGAAACAAGCCGATAGTCGTCAAAATAAAAATTAACACAACACAACAACGTCCAAAGCACATCACAAACCATTACGGAATGGCTCGGATTGCAAATTTTACACCGTGACCGGTGTGAAAAACCCGAGTCGCAAACTTCAAATAGATAAGGGATGGTAAACAACATCTTGTAACTAAACCTCCGCTCACCTTTACTTATTTACTTACTTACTTGACTAACCATTAGTATAACTAACCCCCCTTTAAATATACCCCGTAAATTTGGACTTGTGATCGTCTAGCGTGAATAAGTAGAACCCTTCGATGTGAACCGCGATAACCCAGATCCTTTAATGAGTATCAGCTGTATTTTTGACTAATATTAAAATTTTATTTATTTATATTTTAAAGAAGAATAAAGGTTATTGTAGCACAATAATATAGTGTTATAGAAGAGTATTTTATCAGATTTAGGCCTAGAAAGTTATGAGTGAGAAAATTAATGACGTAATGAAGAAATTTTTAGAAAAGAAGTTAGTGAGTGAAACTTACATGAAATAAATATTAAAAAATATTTTAGAAAACATCGGCTACGCTCTATTTTCGATTCCGGTTTGGGGTGAGAACTTGCGATACCGTCTGGAATCCTTAGGCCCAATCAAACCACATTATCGGGCATCCTAAGCAAGTAAGCCTGAAGGGCTATCTATCTACAAACTAACCCCTTTTTTATTTTGTTTCTTTTCACTAGCTAAACCCCCCTTTTCCCCAATACTGCTAATAGACCATAACTTCTCGATCCTTCTAATGTATCATCAAGGCTCCGAGTAGTTGCTACCACTGAGAACGAAGTAAATAAGTCTAGTAACTCCTTGAAGCTTTTGACTTGTCATCAGTGGACGGCGCTCGCATGCCACTGGGCCCTATAACAAACCTATGCTTTTTATTCCAAAGTATAGTTTGTTTCCCTAACCAACTTGATAGAATTTACCTTGAAAAACTAGTTAGCAACACTCACTGGCTCGATGCTACATGAAGAATCAGAAATTGCTACCACAATTATTAATTTCACTCAAATAAATTAAGTAATAAGAGATTTTATAAATTACCAGTTTTACCACATATTTTAAGATAGTAAACACCACATTTAAAGTCCATTTAAACCATATAAATAGTAGTAGTTAAATTATTTCTCCACAATACACATTGACCAATTATAATTTAAGACCAATCATAACAGAACTCTACTTTCATAGAAATAGTGTGTGACTTTACCCTATTCCTATCGTTTTCCCTATTCTAGCATATCTGAAACACAGACCGTCACTTACCATAGATCTTGTGTTCAAAATATGCACAAGTGTATCCCTACCATAAGCTGTACAGTTCAGCCAGCGAAGCTGAGATAGGCAACCTATAGGCTTGTGTTCTTATCCCCCCCTCTGCTTTTGCCCGCGGGCTAGGGTAGCAGAGAGTAGATCGCCCTATCCGTGTATATATCCAGTATTCTAGGACACACCAGTACCAGCCACATGAGAGACCCAGCTGCGATCAACTTTACTTAGATGTGGATCGATCACAACCGAAATCCCCAGCGACCAACGCCAGCATGGACCAGAACACCGAGTAAATAAATATATATATATATAGGACCCCAGCCTCAAATACTGCCGACTTCTGTGAGCAAGGATTACTCCTAATGTCTTTCGTCAATCGTGAAAGTCCTCACTTCCATCTAACAGTTGGACTCTTTGAGACCGGTGAGAAAATACGCTTTTGTAAGTATAAAAAAAGCGCCCAAGCCCTCCACTTGGAACAAAAAGACCCCTAAACGCCTCTTATTTGACACCGTAAGGGAAGAAGCGCCTAGCCGGACAACAGTCTGTCACAAACAATGATCTGGCTTATAACTTTCACAAAATAACCCCATAGAAAATTACTAAATTCAATTTTACTGACCAACTAAACAAACGAATGAAGTTTCCTTTACGTGCTATAATCTAAGCTTAGTTTTGCAAGAATTACTCCCTACAAAACCAAACACAGACTTATCTCCAAGCACCAGCCATACATCGACCCAGTCTTTGTATTGCTTGACGGCACTCATGAAACAAAGCACAGAAAACTTCACTATACACATCAATTTAAATGTAACACCACACTATAAATAGAACACTAAAATAACCCCACAACTGACAGTAAAGCAATTCCACTACAGGTCTAAGTTCAACTGTACGACGATATTGTCCCCGCACAATCAAACAGAGACACAATTTCAAAGTTTACAATCACTTAGAATAATTTCCAAGTAAAAACAAACAGAGAAATAATAGCAGAACAACTTCACTCACCAGTATAACACACGAAAGCCAGAGACACTGTTAGTCTTGTAGATATTTTAAGAATGACGCGCGTCGGCTCGCTCCGACCCTTTTATAGATTCTAATTGAGACATAATTGGGACACAACTGGGACATAACTGGGACATACTTGGGACATAATTGGGACTTGGGACATAACTGGGACATACTTGGGACATAATTGGGACACAACTGGGACATAATTGGGACTTGGGACATACTTGGGACATAATTGGGACACAACTGGGACATACCTGGGACATAACAGGGACATACTTGGGACATGATTGGGACTTGGGACATAACTGGGACAGACTTGGGACATAATTGGGACACAACTGGGACATAACTGGGACATACCTGGGACATAACTGGGACATACTTGGGACATAATTGGGACTTGGGACATAACTGGGACATAATTGGGACACAACTGGGACATACCTGGGACTTGGGACATAATTGGGACATACCTGGGACATAATTGGGACTTGGGACATAACTGGGACTTGGGACATAACTGGGACATAATTGGGACACAACTGGGACATACCTGGGACTTGGGACATAATTGGGACATACCTGGGACATAATTGGGACTTGGGACATAATTGGGACACAACTGGGACATACCTGGGACATAATTGGGACTTGGGACATAATTGGGACTCATATAAGAAAAAGATCATAAGTGCTTTGTTTACTAAGTCATATGCCCTACGCAATAAAGTTCACGATCATCACGCGGATGTTTGCTTATTAACACGTGCAGATTGCAGCTGTTTTAGAGAGAGACAGAGCTATTGGTATTGATACCTATGTAGTCCAATAGTGGAGTGTGCCGTAAATATTTTTACGTAAATATTAATTTGTGAAAGACTGTTTAAATCAATTTAGTAAGTGACTTCGCAATGAAAGATCTCATTTGTTACTTAAATGATATACTCAAGGAGTATAATAATCAATATTAGTGATTATTACCTCTCTGACTTGTAATTGGAACCAAGACGCAATATCGGAACGCCATACGTTTGACAGATCAGATTGTTAGTGTCAACAATCCATCCATGTGAATATAGTTTGTAAATAAGTTTTTTCCAATAAGTTGTGCATCGAATTATAGTGATTTCTATGACTGATGACGTAACTAAACATGTGATTAACCATCACAGATATTATTTGTTAAAATATTCAATGAAATCCCGAAGGAAATATGCACCAAAAAGTTGGTCAAGGAAAAGTTGATTCGCCGTAAGTTTTATATGTTATAACGAGTCCATTTCCTCGTCACAGACGCTTGTTCTGTTACAATCTCCAGGGTTAAGTGTATGATCACAGTAACTACATTCTTTTGTCAAAGAAATTGCGACCTTATGGTATGTGTACTAGCGTACTAATTATCGTAACTATTCAAAGCTACTTGTTACGTTTTGCTTCCACGCAGTTGCAGTGCAGTGCTGTTTTATGACTGACCTATTGTCTTTTTCTGAGAACTGCCGCTTAGAAATTAGAAAGTTGCATTAGGTTCTTAGTTGAATTTCTTGGTTTATTTTTCTCCGAATTTTGTTTCACTAAAATCATCCTATGAGTACCTACTCTATCACTGTTAAATATTCGTAAACACAAATTAGGTTGTACGATTTACGAAAATTCTAACTCCTATTGATACATACCCGTGTATGCGATTTAACGTAACCAACTAATAAGAATTATTATTTTGTAATCGCATTAGGTAAAGTAAATAAAAATACAAAGTGAATTAATAAATATAATAATCAACTGTACTAACTTTTCGACCACATAAGTACATTATAAATATTATAATCAGAAGACAGTCAGTGGCAGCCCTGAGGTAGCGAAGATGCAAAGCTTGCCCGACTATCGGGTACGTTGGCGTCGCGTGAAGGTTTATAGCTCTTGCTCGACTATCGGGTATGCCGGCATCTGAGTAAAGTTTACGAGTACCCGATTGTCGGGTACGCGGTGTCCAATGTGTTAAGTATCAGATGTGCATATATAAAATCATAGATAGGTGGCGCTGCAATCGCTGCTGCATAAGGGTTTGACAATCTCTTAGCCTTCTCGGTAGTGACCCCGCCTACGGAGCAAGAGGTCCCGGGTTCAAATCCTGATGATACCTTTTTTATTTTTTTCTACTAATATTTTTCTTGAATTATTTTATTTTTTTCTTGTCCAAAAATATTTTATTTTGTTACAACTTTTCGAAATTTCATTCGCAAGACTTACAACATTACCTAAGAATCCTAAGATGGGGCAAACAATGTAAAAGGGCTTAAGTTAACATTTGTATGAATAAAACAATTAATAAATACAAATAAAATACACAAAAAGAAAATTAATGTATAAAAAAAAACAAAAAGCAAAAAGATCACTGTCAGAATCGAACCCATGAACATCTGCGTACGAAGCCAGCGCACTACCACGGGACTACGTCTTGACTTGCTCAGTCTGACGAAATCAGCCTAGAGAAAAGAACGTCTAAATGTCATGTCACATCGCTGATCATTGAGCGAGACATGCGCTCCAAGCGGAGAGATTTGTAACTGCAATTACAAGGCCTCAGCCGGTCATTTTTGCGATTGTTGTACTTCGACAGATGTTCCTCCTTTATACCTCTATTCTCCCTGCCAAAGAGGATAGAGTATTAAAGAGAATTACTGTCAAAGTAAAATATGTAATCACAGTGCATAGACTGCCATCTCTCGACACAGGCTTAAAACTTTTGAACCTCAGTAATGACAATTACTTATCTCAATTACATCTAGTTATATTTGCTGATACCAAAGACCTATATAACTTCGTAAAGACCGATAAAGTCTAAGAAAAAAACGTACCCCAAAACCATACAGAAAAAGGTACGGTGAGCTAGATGGCGATACACCTTTGGGGTACGCTCGACTAGATAGCGCTAATATTAATGTTTGACATTTTAAAACATATCAAGCTAAGAATATGGGCCAAATTGTCAAAACTGAGGTTCAAAAGTTTTAAGCCGGTGTCGAGAGATGGCAGTCTATGCACTGTGATTACACATTTTACTTTGACAGTCATTCTCTATAATACTTGATCCTCTTTGCTGATACTTACTCATTCTCCCACTGTAGGTACATAATCTTGCAGATATTTAATATCATGAAACAATGATTACACTATTACTGCATACCTAAATTATGTCCTTTAATATCCTAATTTAATTTAGGCAATATTTTTTACCAAATTACAGGTGACAATGATTCCCGCTGTGGCGTGTAAAGCTGTCGCGTGCATAGATCCCTGGGTTTACGCCATCAGCCATCCAAAATACAGGTATGTATAATATGTTTTCTAACACTATGTGATCAGCCACATATTACGTCACAGTATAATTGGGGGGTCATACTGCTTTAGTTATACTTCCGTGGGTCATACTAAATGTGACAATCCATATACATGGTGAACAGGGGTTCAAAAAATCGAAATTTTGTGCGACTTAATATGTGGATAGCCCCTAGGATTGGTTTATAAAAACAAATTAATATACCTATTATTTTATTAATATTATAAATTGAATGCGAAAGTTACTCTGTCTATCATGTAACTGTATGACTTTTATTAATACCACTCGGTGGTGAACAAGCATACAGCCTGCCTGATATGATAGTAAACGGTCACCTACCCGGTCTACAACTCCGAGTCCGAGGTGTTAAATGCGCATTGACGACCCTTTAAAAACCTATATTTATTTTGTTTTCGTACAGGCAAGAACTCCAGCGCCGCATGCCTTGGCTACAAATCAACGAGCCCGACGACACGGCGTCCACGGCCACCACGAACACTTCTGCACCACCTCCTGCTTCTGCTTAGCCTAATTAAGAAATAATCTACTTGATAAAGATGAGATAACATTTTCGTTTAATCGTCTGACCGCGGTCTTTACACCAGGGGTTTCCAAAAAGCATATCGCGGTCCAGAACCGGAGCGCTGTCCTATTTAATGAGGACCGCGTTTTGATGTGCTGCCGCGCCGTCCGGGTCGCGGTGGTAATTTTTTTAATCGGACCCCTTTATACCTCTTAATCGGGGACCCCTACCTTACATTATAACCTGTTGCTCGAATAGCGCAAAAAGTTTATAATATAAATCATAGTTTGATTTTGTACATAAGTAAATCATAACTATTTTCTACACATGATTTGAAGAAAAAATCAAACAGGCTACTTATTTAATAATTTACATAGGTACCTAAGTAGTTAATAGAAACATTCGAAACCTTATTTATTTAACCTAATTTTTTTTTTCGGAATGGTAGAGCATTTAAGTGACCCTGGCTAACACCGATGGATAACTGATTATAATGACTATAGCGATTTTAAAAGGACTTCGAAAGGAAAACGTATGTGCCTATAATTAAAAAATGTGTATCATTATTTTAGTATTTGCAAACTTGCCACAGATTGTGCCAGTAATCTAAGTTTATTAATAAATACATATATTTGAGGTACAATGTGGTAAAAATGTGGTTTCATTTAATATATAAATCTAACATTATTTAGGTTTTGATGTGCCAAGAGAGGAAAATGGGAACTACTGTAACTAAATCTCCGCTCACCTTACTTATTTACTTACTTACTTGACTAACCAACAGTATAGTTAACCCCCCTTTAAATATACCCTATAAATTTGGCCTTGTGATCGTCTAGCGTGAATAAGTAGAACCCTTCGATGTGAACCGCGATAACCTAGATCCTTTAATGAGTATCAGCTGTATTTTTGACTAATATTTAAAATTTTATTTATTTATATTTTAAAGAAAAATAAAGATTATTGTAGCCTAAAAATATAGTGTTATAGAAGAGTATTTTATCAGATTTAGGCCTAGAAAGTTATGAGTAAGAAAATTAATGACGTAATGGGGAAATTTTTAGTATAGAAGTTAGTGAGTGAAATATACATGAAATAAATATTAAAAAATATTTTGGTAATCATCGGCTACGCTCTATTTTCGATTCCGGTTTGGGGTGAGAACTTGCGATACCGTCTGGAATCCTTAGGCCCAATAAAAACCACATTATCGGGCATCCTAAGCAAGTAAGCCTGAAGGGCTATCTATCTAAAAACTAACCCCCTTTTTGTTTTGTTTCTTTTTCCCTAGCTAAACCCCCCTTTTCCCCAATACTGCTAATAGACCATAACTTCTCGATCTTTCTAATGTTTTAACGAAACACCGAGCAGTCAAACTTTTCTAAGCTTTTGACTTTCCATCAGTGGACGGCGCTCGCATGCCACTGGGCCCTATAACAAACCTATACTTTTTATTCCAAAGAATAGTTTGTTTCCCTAACCAACTTGATAGAATTTACCTTGAAAAACCAGTTAGCAACACTAAGTGTCCCGCAGCCACACCGAAAAATCAGAAATTGCTACCACAATTATTAATTTCACTCAGATAAATTAAGTAATAAGATATTTTATAAATTACCAGTTTTACCACATATTTTAAAATAGTAAACACCACATTTAAAGTCAATTTAAACCATATATATAGTAGTAGTTAAATTATTTCTCCACAATACACGTTGACCAATTATATTCCAAGACCAATCATAAAAGAACTCTACTTTCATAGAAATAGTGTGTGACTTTACCCTAGTCCTATCGTTTTCCCTACTCTAGCATATCTGAAACAAAGACCATCACTTACCATTGATCTAATGTTCAGAATATGCACAAGTGTATCCCTACTATAAGCTGTACAGTTCAGCCAGCGAAGCTGAGATAAGCAACCTATAGGCTTGTGTTGGTCAGACCCCCCCCCCCCTCTGCTTTTGCCCGCAGGCTAGGGTAGCAGAGAGTAGATCGCCCTATCCGTGTATATATCCAGTATTCTAGGACACACCAGTACCATCCAAATGAGAGACCCAGCTGCGATCAACTTTACTTAGATGTGGATCGATCACAACCGAAATCCCCAGCGACCAACGCCAGCATGGACTAGAGCACCGAGTAAATAAATATAAATATATATAGGACCCCAGCCTCAAATACTGCCGACTTCAGTGAGCAAGGATTACTCCTAATGTCTTTCGTCAATCGTAAAAGTCCTCACTTCCATCTAACAGTTGGACTCTTTGAGACCGGTGAGAAAATACGCTTTTGTAAGTATAAAAAATCGTCCAAGCCTCCACTTGGAACAAAAAGACCCCTAAACGCCTTATGTTTAACAGCCGCAAGGTATAAAGCGCTTAGCCGGACAACAGTCTGTCACAAACAATGATCTGGCTTATAACTTTCACAAAATAACCCCATAGAAAATTACTAAATTCAATTTTACTGACTAACTAAACAAACGAGTGAAGTTTTCTTTACGTGCTATAATCTAAGCTTAGTTTTGCAAGAATTACTCCCTACAAAACCAAACACAGACTTATCTCCAAGCACCAGCCATACATCGACCCAGTCTTTGTATTGCTTGACGGCACTCAAGAAACAAAGCACAAAAAACTTCACTATACACATTAATTTAAATGTAACACTACACTATAAATAGAACACTAAAATAACCCCACAACTGACGGTAAAGCAATTCCACCACAGGTCTAAATTCAACTGTACGACGATATTGTCCCCGCACAATCAAACAGAGACACAATTTCAAAGTTTACAATCACTTAGAATAATTTCCAAGTAAAAACAAACAGAGAAATAATAGCAGAACAACTTCACTCACCAGTATAACACACAAAAGCCAGAGACACTGTTAGTCTTGTGGATATTTTAAGAATGCCCCGCGTCAGCTCGCTCCGACCCTTTTATAGCCTTTAATCCAGACATAATACGGACTGCAGACGTTTTGCAGACATAAGTTTTCTGTTATATGGTGAAACTCTATTACTATTAGTAGCGAGCCAAGCCAATATACAGTGCATGTACACCTGTATAGGTAGAATCTTGGAGATTCGAATATAAAATATTGTACCTAACACCTAATAATGTAAACCCAATATTCACATGCAAATAAATCATTCATTCATTCATTCATTCATTCATTCATTCATACCGCGGACTGCAGATGTTTTGCAGACACAATGCAGATGTTTTACAGACATAACGCGGACTGCAGACGTTTTGCAGACACAATACAGATGTTTTGCAGACATAACGCGGACTGCAGACGTTTTGCAGACCCAATGCAGACGTTTTACAGACATAACGCGGACTGCAGACGTTTTGCAGACACAATACAGACGTTTTGCAGACATAACGCGGACTGCAGACGTTTTGCAGACACAATATCGACAGAAAGCCATTAACTTGCGCACATAAGAAAAAGATCATAACTGTTTTGTTTACTAAGCCGTATGCCTTAGGCATTATTGTCCAAGACAGCTCAGCACGTACGTTTTTGCTTCTCAATAGTAACACCTGCATGACTGCACGTGTTTTAGAGAGAGACAGAGCTATTGATATTGATGCCTATCTAGTTCAATAGTGGAGCATTCCGTAAATCGATAAATATTTTTACGTAAATATTATTTTGTGAAAGATTGTTTAAATCAATTTAATAAGTAACTTCGCAATAAAAGATTACATTTGTTCCTAATTATTACATTGAATGATATATTCAGGAAGTATAATAATCAATATTAGTGATTATTACCTATCTGACTTGTAATTGGAACCAAGACGCAATATCGGAACGCCATTCGTCTGACAGAGCAGATTGTTAATGTCAACAATCCATCCATGTGAATATAGTTTGTAAATAAGCTTTTTCCAATAAGTTGTTCAACGAATAATAGTGAATTTTATGAGTGGTGACGTAACTAAACATGTGATAAACCATCACAGATATTATTTGTTAAAATATTCAATGAAATCCCGAAGGAAATATGCACCAAAAAGTTAGCCAAGAAAAAGTTGATTTGCCGTAAGTCTTATATGTAATAACGAGTCCATTTCCTCGTCATAGACGCTTGTTCTGTTACACTACGACGGAGAGAACATGTATTAAATCAACGAGCTTTAACCCCTGGTTCACTATACTTAAATCATTGCAAACTACTCATAAAATAACCCATTTCAAGGAAATAGTACTTAACGATACAAGTGCGGAAAAGAGGAAGTACGAAACAATAACGAAACGTGGCGATAAATCTAATTAACTACATGAGTAACGAATTACCTCTTATGTCGGTTTATTGCCACTCGTTTCGTACTTCCTCTTTTTCGCATTTGTATCGAAATTACTATTATTCTGATGCAAAAAAGGGCCACTTGCACCAACCACGTAACTCAGGGTTAGTGGGCTGTCATCTGTCAAATTCCATACACAATGGTGGGTTAACCCTCCATTTTCGTTGGTGCAAGTAACCCTAATAGTACTAAAACACGACCACACGATCCACATCAAAGAATATAATAATACTCACTAGATCCACACACTATCCCTTAGAGAAAAAACTCGTTCTCTCTCTCACTTACATGAAAAGTTTCATGATCAAGGTGCGGTGCGGTCGTGTGTTAGCTACTTAATGTCTCTAATTACATTACAAAATATTAATTAGAGTAAAAGAGGAACATTAACCAAATTCAATTATTTTTTAATTTACAGCACAATCGAGGTCGAGAATAAGAAAAAGAAACCGGCCAAGAGCGTGTCGGGCCACGCTCAGTGTAGGGTTCCGTAGTTTTCCGTATTTTTCTCAAAAACTACTGAACCTATCAAGTTCAAAACAATTTTCCTAGAAAGTATTTATAAAGTTCAACTTTTGTGATTTTTTTCATATTTTTTAAACATATGGTTCAAAAGTTAGAGGGGGGGGGACGCACTTTTTTTTCCTTTAGGAGCAATTATTTCCGAAAATATTAATATTATCAAAAAACGATCTTAGTAAACCCTTATTCATTTTTAAATACCTATCCAACAATATATCACACGTTGGGGTTGGAATGAAAAAAAATATCAGCCCCCACTTTACATGTAGGGGGGGTACCCTAATAAAACATTTTTTTCCATTTTTTATTTTTGCACTTTGTTGGCGTGATTGATGTACATATTGGTACCAAATTTCAGCTTTCTAGTGCTAACGGTTACTGAGATTATCCGCGGACGGACGGACGGACGGACGGACGGACAGACAGACATGGCGAAACTATAAGGGTTCCTAGTTGACTACGGAACCCTAAAAATCTTTCTCTCGCTCGCTCACGTATCGAAGAATGTTGGTTTGGTTGGCGCTGACTGTTCATGTGTTAGCACTCGCTCGTTAGCGCTATTCTATTCTGAACGCAAACTGTCAATGTCACTTGTCAACACATGAACTCAGTGTACAATTACAATAGCGTAAATACGCTGTTTGTGATGGGTTCTATGAATATTAACAAAATATTATAAACCTGTGGTTTATGCCATCTAAATTCTTGATAAACATAATAATAAGATTACTCTGTCAATATGGATAAGCTGACAGTGATATCAGGGACTCTGTTTATGGCAGCTGATGTGTTTGCAATAGTTAGCCTTGCCATGCCAGACTGGATAATTACTGATGTTGGAGGTAAAAAATTGATATTCACATTGTACTTTGCGTCTACAATAACAGTAACCTTGGAGGTTGGAACTATCATTTTGCTATGTGTTATTTCTTAGTTGATTCTTATTGGAAATTATAATCAACAATTTTTTACAGGGGATACTCGACTGGGGCTCATGTGGTCCTGTATTACTCTATATAACAGGCCACAAGTATGCTTCACTCCAGACCTACAACCTGAATGGCTTCTAGCCCTCATTTGCATCTTTATTGGATGTATATGCATTACAACAACTGTGATACTCTTGGCATCAAGTCACTTTGACCGTAATGTTATCCCATATGCAAGATGGGTCGGCTTTGCTGCAAGTAAGTATATGTTTATTATATATCTTTGTACTTCTCTTCAGAAAATATATGACTTTAAATCCTAAATGTGAAAAGATATTAATTTACCAGCCTAATTTTGATTTGTTTTCTGGTCTAAACTCAACATGTACTTTGTCATGACCACCCTTTTAATTTCAACTTTTTGGATTTTTGACAATTACATCAGAATTTTTTGACAGTACTTGAAAGGTTTGATAAGCTTTTAGCATTTACCATCATGAACTGAGTTATGACCAGTATAGTAAATTCCATGTATCCTTATAAATATATACATAATACTTGAACTGTCTTTACTTTCAGTGGTAGTTTTCTGCTTGGCTGCAGTAATATTTCCAATGGGATTTCATGTTGATGAGATCGGAGGCCAGCCATACCAACTACCAAACAGCCATCAAGTGGGAATATCTTACATATTATTTGTTCTCTCTCTGTGGATAACAGTAATATCAGAGCTCTTTGCTGGCAAAGTGTGTCTGCCCCATTTCTAAGCATATATCAGTGTTAATAATGGTAATTACATTCCAATTACTTTTGAAGGCCTCTTTAAGTGGCTCATTTTTGCAGCATTTACACTATGTTAGTTAATGTGGCTGCCACACTTATCACAGACAAGTCTAAGTTTCCAAGTAGACAATACTGTTTGCTTGTTATAACTAGACTGTGATGATACAATGTGAAAACTTGCTGCTCCATAGAGAAAGGCTAAAGATGTAGGTATACATTAATAACTTACCACAAGTACCATGCTGAAACATATACTAGACAAAGATTGAAGTAGCAGTGTGAGCTAGGAGCAGCTAATTCCAAAACACTATTCGACCATTATATGAGTGTATGAGATCTGACTTTCAGTATTGAGATCTGATTATAATAGTTTTAATTTTATGTATGACTCTAGCAGTAGGTGTTAATGTTTTTGTATTATATTGAAAATGTAATTATGTTTGAATAATTACCTAAAGTAAAACCTACTTAGCTTGTAAATTATGAATAATTGGTAATGGGGTAGGTAATGATAAATAGGCTTATCTATTGACAAGTAAATCTTGTCACCAAAAAAGGCGGCAAATTTGGAAAATGTAGGGGCAAAGGCACGTAGAGAATTTGATTTTCGCGCCTTTCTGTTAGAGACAAGATTTGCTTATCTGTCTATAAATACCAAACCAACCAACACATTACAACTG
This sequence comes from Leguminivora glycinivorella, assembly GCF_023078275.1. Classification (NCBI taxonomy): domain Eukaryota; kingdom Metazoa; phylum Arthropoda; class Insecta; order Lepidoptera; family Tortricidae; genus Leguminivora; species Leguminivora glycinivorella. The sequence continues at coordinate 11,890,331 of NC_062982.1, forward strand.
ATGCAGTTTTGAAATGCTAATGAATTTTGCTAAATTTTTTGTATCAAATACTTCAGGCTTCATCATAGGCAAGATACTGGTTTGGTGTCATCCATTAATCCAAGGTTTTGGAATTCCTCCTCCAATATCACACAAGGAGAAGGCTCCTGAATATGTACTATCTCACTGTGCATGAGACTTTTCTTCAAAATCAGCTTGATTTGACTACCTAACATAATTTCTATTTAAAGAATCCGCTCCCTTATCGCAAGTATTGAATGCGATGCTCAATACAGCCCGTGTGTGTGAGAACTGTGTCGCGAGCTTATGGACGTTTACCTTTATGGCCGCTGTACACATGGGGCCAATGGTTGGGCCAACCCGTGGAGCAGCCCCTTGGCCGAGATAAGAGTTGCTGTTTACACATTGGTGAACCAATCACTTGGCATTGGCCCTTTATGAAAGATGGACGTAGAATGGAAAAGGCTAGGTAATTCTAGGTCATTTACGTTGTCAGCAAAATTTAATTAATATAATAATAACCTCGTGATAAAATTAAATTATCTGAAATATTAAACATTTTTTGAATATTCTGATAAACACATTTATCTTTTTTAGGCAGTACATTAAACAATTGCAAGGGTGTTGTATTTCCTAAAACCAACACTATTATTGGCATAGATATACTTATTATTTTCGTAAATCTTTCACTACTGTCCTCTCTGACGGCTGACGACAAACTGAATGGGGCGCCAAAGTGTGAACGCAGTTGGCCATTGGCGCCAAGATCCTTTGATGTGTGGACAAAAAACCGACACCAGTCGGTTGGCCGGCCAGCGCTGGCGCCAACTGCCATCGTACGGCCAAGTTTAGTAGCCCTTTACACGCTTGGCCAAGGGGTTGGTCTAACCGTTGGCCCCATCATTTGTTAGTCGTATACCTCGAAATCAAAAAATCCTTGTAGCTTTTCACCTATTCGCGTTTTGCCGCGGTAGCGTATTTTGTTGTAGCGTGTAATATCGGTGGTATATTTTGGGGCCGTCCATAAATTACGTCATTCTAAATTAGGGGGGGGGGGTTTGGTCTGCGGATGACGGTAAATGATTGATGGGGGGGGGGGTGTTTCGAAATTGACGTCATTCTTATTTATAGTTTATTTTTCACGTACAAAAAGATTATTTCTAAAAAGAAATTTCTTCCAGCACACCTAGTAAGTGAGACTGCAAATGTGAGAGGCGGCTAAGGCGCATACAATACTAAAATAACTCATAATAAACATACATAAGTAATGCAACATAGATGTACACAAATACAGTAATAACTACAGATAAAATACTCTAACAATAATATTACATATAATACTAGCTGCCCGCCCCGGCTTCGCCCGTGGTACTTAAATGTATTATACATATAAACCTTCTTTAAGAATCAGTCTATCTATTTAAAAAAACCGCATCAAAATCCGTTGCGTAGTTTTAAAGATCTAAGCATACATAGGGACAGACAGCGAAAGCGACTTTGTTTTATACTATGTATTTATATTATATTATAAGTAGTTATATTATATCAATGATTATTGCCAAAGTAAAAATAATCAAAGATGATTCTATAACCAAGTGTTTTAATCATATAATACCCTATTTTTCTCAAATCTGCAATGTTTTATTTTGTCAAACTGGTAATGACGTCAATTTTGGGAGAAGGGGGGGGGGGTCATTAAGATATGACGATAGGATGATTATAGGGGGGGGGGGGGGGTCTAAAATCTGAAAAAATCGATGACGTAATTTATGGACAGCCCCTTTGGCACTCGCATATATTTTTAATAGATTTTTACAACGGTAGCAAATTTTGATGTAGCATTATTATTTATTATCAATAGCCTATTTAGTTAACCGCATTTATTTTCAATAGATTTTTATAACAATAGCAGATTTTTATGTAGCGTTTATCACTAATAGCCTATTCAGTTAGCCGCCAATATTTTTAGTCGTCGCGTTTTACCTGGTCAATGGACATATATCAACATCCACAGTTGCATTAGTAATATTTTATTAGTAATATATTTTGGTAATATCAGTGATATGCACAACGAGGCTATTTAACCATGAGAGAAACTACAAATGCGAAAAAATGCATTTACAAATAATTGATAATTTTTAAGAAAAAAAAAACCGCCGCCTTTGGGGTTCTGGTGAAAGCTACTTGCGAATGTTGGATTATGTAGAAATGTGTAGGTATTTTTTTTAAACTGCTTTTAATGCTTTAATTATTTGATGGCAACGAAAATCAATATACGTATACCGTTAAGGTTTGAGGAGTTTCCTGAATTCCTCATGAATCCGATTATAAGAAATCGAAGCTTGACAAAATTTGACTAGACAACTCAATATGCTTAACAAACATAACTAAATAAATGTTACTGTTCTGAACTTAAATGCATACTGTTCTTATAAAAATACCAAAGTCACTATAAGTGTGGCGTTCAAATTTGAGGAGTTCCGTTCTGACCATCATCAGCACATCCACTGCACCAAATGTCACTGTTCTGGACGTAAGGGCATGCTGTTCTTATAAAAATACCAAAGTCACTATAAGCGTGCCGTTCAGATTTGAGGAGTTCCGTTCTGACCATCATCAGCAGTTCCACTGCACCAAATGTCACTGTTCCGTACGTAAATGTATGCTGTTCCTTTAAAAACACAAAAATCACCATATGTATGCCTTTCAGATTTGAGGAGTTCCCTCGATTTCTCCAGGATCCCATCATCAGAACTGGGTTCTGAGAAAAATGGGACCAATCTAATCTGTATGCATATACTATCAATCAAAAATAATATTTCAAAATGGGTCCAGTAACGACGGAGATATCGAGGAACAAACATTAAAAAAATAAAAACATACAGACGAATTGAGAACCCCTTCCTTTGAGATTTGAGGCGGCGGTTAACAAAACTATCTAATAACGCATTACAAACAAATATTTATTGAGGTGAAAAACGACTACGGTGAAGCAAGGCGAGAAAATAAATAGTGTGATACTATACAGCACGACCCCGGATGATTTTATTAATTCTGATGCGGTACAAATTCACGAAAAAAAATGTACTTTTTTGTACTGACGTTTAAAAAAAATGTACCCTTATGATTTTGGAGTTTCGACATAGGGCCCGTGGTCGTGCTAGGTAGGTACTCCCTGGCACGACCACACTATATTTAATGAGATTTTAAATTTCTGTTGCAGTACAAATTCACGAAAAAAAATGTACTTTTTTGTACTTACCTTTTAAAAAAAAATACCCTCATGGTTTCGGAGTTTTGACATGGGGTGTGGTCGTGCTAGATAGGTGGTACTTCATGGCACGACCACACTATATTTATGTTTAATTTGATGGTGAAATGAATACTAAACAAGTGTTTTGAAATTGTACTATGTAAATTACTTCAAAAACTTAGTGCGGTCGTGCCAGGGAGTACCTATCTAGCACGACCACAACCCATGTCGAAACTCCGAAACCATGAGGGTACTTTTTATAAAAAGGTAAGTACAGAAAAGTACATTTTTTTTCGTGAATTTGTACCACTACAGAAATTAAAAAAATCATTAAATATAGTGTGGTCGTGCCAGGAAGTACCACCTATCTAGCACAACCACACCCCATGTCAAAACTCCGAAACCATGAGGGTATTTTTTTTTTAAAAGGTAAGTACAAAAAAGTACATTTTTTTTCGTGAATTTGTACTGCAACAGAAATTTAAAATCTCATTAAATATAGTGTGGTCGTGCCAGGGAGTACCTACCTAGCACGACCACGGGCCCTATGTCGAAACTCCAAAATCATAAGGGTACATTTTTTTTAAACGTCAGTACAAAAAAGTACATTTTTTTTCGTGAATTTGTACCGCATCAGAATTAATAAAATCATCCGTGGTCGTGCTGTATAGTATCACACAATAAATATACTATATATTTTATACACCATTGTAATTGGCGACCAAAAATAATACTACAAGAAAAAAATCCTGTTCAGAGATTTTGAGATCGCGGCGAAACGCGAATAGGTGAAAGCAGCTACAAGGATTTTTGATTTCGAGGTATACGACTAACAAATGGCCCCATGTGTACAGCGGCCTTTAAATTGAATACCTACGTTTTTTTAAACCTTGCATAATCGGGTTACCTGAAAAACTTGTTAAATCGCTCATAACGGCTCATAGTCTATGTTAGCAACGATTTTGATAGCTCTGTTGAGTTAGGTAAACATTTATAATTCCACTAGCTTTTGCCCACGGCTTCGCACACGTTAGAAAGAGACAAAACGTACCCTATGTCACTCTCCATCCCTTCAACTATCTCCACTTAAAAAATCACGTCAATTCGTCGCTCCGTTTGGCCGTATAAGACGGACAAACAAACAGACACACACACTTTCCCATTTCTAATATTAAGTATGGATTCTACGATGTTTGGTATAAAATAATTATTGTACTGGGTAAGGCTGTCATAATCGCTGCCAACTTAGCTTAACCACTCCGATGTCTCCGATGAGAAAATCACCGCATGAGTTGCGTTCTCACGCGCGTCTTCTGGACGCAAGCGAGACCATAATTCATCACGTATGATATAATATCTGCCATGCGGGTGGTAATATTTGCTGCCATTTTTAGGCAGTAATAATTGTATTGTCTTTGTGTCTGTTGATGGCCGATGGTAATATCCGCAATATCATGAAACATGATAAGCATTCTCAGGGTCGACGCGTGGCTCCAGTTTCAGGACAATAATTTGCGCTTCGGGCATTATCTTTTATTTTATTGGTTGAATGTAACCAACAAAACATTTACAGGAACTTTACGATCGGCCACCGACATATATATATATTTACACGAGAGCGATACGGTCTTAACCGGTATTTCCTGGAAAAACCTGAACTGGTCCGTAGGTACCTCGATAGATCTGGCCATCTTTGGTATTTTTGTCTAATGATGCTCCCGATGGCGCACTGTCCCTGACACACCATGTTATATAATATTTATAGCAGCCCAGTGTGGGAGCACCATTAGATAGGTTTTTGTTCCGTCCCACTGGAAGGTTAAGAACTATTGCACTAGTTACATAAGCTGTACTAATAATTTATAGTTAAAAAATAAAATACTATTTAAAACGAATCATGTATTATAAACACATAAATATGACGACAATCAGATTTCATGCATTGTATTATTTTTACAAAAAAAAATCAAAAGTGGAATGGAGCATAAAAATTTACATTATTTACAAAAAACTTGAGGACAAAACAATACAACACATAGTCCTTGTATTATTAACATGAAAAGTCTTTGCTTTTAAAAGTCACTCATCAGCACTGTATTGTTTGCATTCAGACACCAAAACTTCCCGGGAACAACAATATCTTGAATCTTCGTAGCGATGTGTAGGTCCTTGTCTTCAATCTTGAGATCTCTGCTGTATAACTGTATATGTATGAGTTGTTTTGCCGCCTCATCCTAGTAAAGCTGATCAAAATTAAGGTGAATAACATGATTCAGGATTACATCCGCCGTGCTGAACTCCTTCGCCAGGTAGTGGGTATGGACTACATCACCACGCAGGAGCACGCTATCAGTACAGGACGGCTATCAAAAACAAAATGTTATATACTCGCTACAGTTTGAAAGCTAGACTTGCAATCTATTTGAGTCTGATCGCAGTCAGTGTAAATGAGAGAAAATTGATTCAAGAACTCAAAGGCCTTTGAACTCGACTCAAACGCCAGCTCCCGAACGATGAAATCCACAGGAACACTTTGTCTGTAGCTGCACATATAAGAAAACATAAATTTAACAACAAACCAGCTTGGCTGGCGAGTTCGAAGTAATGGTTTTTTATATGAAATGTAACGGATACAGTGGCGAGGCTTTGACAGTCCTTTTCCACTGAGATGGCGATGAAAGGAGATGAAGAATCATCTAATAGCATCGGTTGTAATCCACAGCTCTTCTCCACTCTGCTGGATCCCAACCAATGACATGAGTTGATATCTCTCATTCTCGCTTGTCTCCCGCCTCAGTGCAAAGGCGACCGTCATCGAGTAACCAGTATAATAAACTATGTAATCATCACGGGGTTTTAGAAAAAAGATTATCAATATTGTCATCATCATAATTATAATGAACAGCTGGTCTTTGCTTGAACCATGCCACTATACCCATTGACGTGACATACATTTACAGTTAAATAACACATCGTGGGGCATCTTCTACTTCCAGATAGCGTATCACGTACCTAAATGATTAAGCAACGCATAAGTTTTGTAGTACGGTACATAAAAAGGTTTGATCAAACAAGAGGGTTTCTAGTTACCTCGAAAAGATGTGAGCGTCAGGACCCCTGGTGAGCGTCAGGACCCCTAGACCACTACAGATATTTGATGTTTAGTACATACTAAAATTTAGTACCTATTGATGCTATTTGGTACCTGAGTACATATATTTGGTACCTCCACTGATATCGAAAAATCGAGCGAATGGAAAATGGAAATGGAAAACTAGTGTAATTACACTAATTACTTTTATATTTCGACTATATTAATGCCACTAGTCAGTAGTAGAGATGATGTGCGAGTGCCTAAAACTAAATTCCTATTTAAGTTGACGCGCGCAGGAGGGCAGGCGGATTTGCCTCTATACTTTTGACAGGCGCTATATACTTTAACGGCACGGCCGGGCTCACAACTTTAAATTCCGTCATAACTTTTTTCTGGTACGCCAAAAAAATTTGAAAAAAATATATTGACAGGTAGTAAATATTGACTAAGATATCAATTAGTAGTGTTGTCTAGAACTATGTAAACCAAAAATGGTCCAGACATCCTGACGTCAGAATGTCTGGCCACTTTATTCGCTCGATTTTTCGATATCAGTGGAGGTACCAAATAGTATCAAATAGGTACTAAATTTTAGTATGTACTAAACAACAAATATCTGTAGTGGTCCAGGGGTCCTGACGCTCACCGAAAAGATAGTGATTGAAAGTACTCAACTAGCCGTTCCCATAAAAACCGGCCAAGTGCGAGTCGGGCTCGCGCACAAAGGGTTCCGTAGCAGCAAATATAATAAACTTATTATGTCAATTTATACACCTGCCAAAATTACAGTTAAATCAACCTATCTCAAAAACTATAAGAGATACTTTGATCAAACCAAAAATCGTTGAAAGAGTTAATTAGCATGCATCACCTCTATTTTTTTTAGAATTTTATACCCCGTAGTTATAAAAATAGAGGGGGGGGGACATACTTTTTACGACTTTGAGAGCTGATATCTCAAAAACCGTTCACTTTAAGAAAAATGTTTTTTAGAAAACTTTATATCATTTTAAAAGACCTTTCCATTGATACCCCACACGGGTATGTACATCGAAAAAAAATTTTCATCCCTCAGTTACATGTATGGGGGCCCCACCCCCAATTCTTTTTTTTACTATTTAGTGTCATAATTTTGTAGCGGTTCATACAACACATATTCCCATCAAATTTCATCACTGTAGTACTTATAGTTTCCGAGTAAATCGGCTGTGACAGACGGACAGACGGACAGACGGACAGACGGACAGACGGACATGACGAAACTATAAGGGTTCCGTTTTTGCCATTTTGGCTACGGAACCCTAAAAAAGGGTTTATTTATAACTGGTGGGAATAAATAAGACAGTCTCGAGAAACTATAAGCAGATATTATCAACGCATTATCTGCCAAGCATCGAAATCTTGCCGCAGCCGACACCTATGAAATCCAATAGTCAAACGCTATATATCATCTCAAAAACCCTCAGAGGATACCGAACCGTTCTATGGAATCTGTGTAGGTACCGCTCCACGGCGTATTATTCAACCGTAGGTATAGGTATGTCTACAGTTGTATTGTCTTTATTTCCGTTCACGAAGGTAATCCCCTCATCTACTTTAAAACAGTAAACCGTTTGTACAGTGAACAAGGAGTGGGCATTCGTGAATCATTTAGCAAAACAAAGATTTTTAGTTACCTAGAGTTGTGATGTTCTTGATAACCGTGTAGGTTTTGTATGAGGAATGCCCATAGTAAACAAAGAACAGCACAATTCTACTTTTTCTAGCATTCAGTAAGAAACCCTTTACGTTACTAAGCAATAACGTGAAAAGGTTTTGTCTTTAATACATTTTTAAGATAATAAAACACCATAACCCGTCCGGTTCAGTCTGTGCATAAAATAGGTACCATAAATACAATAAATTTCCACTTAATTAATCAATGTTTTCATATCTATGGTACTTTTCTATCATTTCAGCATGGACTGAAAGACAAGTAACGTGGTTTTATTTATCTTAATTTCGAATACCTAAAAGTATAGATGATAAGACGATGGAATCTTCAAAATCCAGAATATAATAGATTATTCATGCTGCAAATATATAAAAGAGCGTTGGAAGATCCAACCAAAAATAATAAAATTGATGAGTCATCATGCATATGATGTTATGTAACTTATGTAGTATCTTGTCATATACCTATCCCGTCAAACAAAAATCTACATCTGCAGGGTTAGCACATGATTGCCGCGAGAGTATGTCGCCGCGAGATAGACTACCCGTCCTTATGTCATTAATACAGTTAGAAGAAGACGTGTCATCTATCTCGCGGCGACATACTCTCGCGGCCATCATGTGCTAGGCCTGCTGATTACCTATTCCCATTTACACCTAATGCTCAATCAAACTGATCGAACATCAATGGTCGCAGTTTACAATATCAAAATGTGGTAAATTTTAAGAAAAATAGGTATTTTAAGCATAGCAACTGTATTAGCAAACGACGTACATAGTATATCTTTCAAGCGCGGATCCAGCTTCGTGCCCAGGGGGTCACGTGGTAAAGGCCCGGGGCCCCAGGGGAGGGTCACGTGGTCTATTTGTATGGCCAACTTAGGCTCCAGGGGGGGGTCATGACCCCCATGACCCCCCCCCCCCGGATCCGCGCATGATATCTTTGCAACACTGGCATTTCAAATATTATAAACTGAAAATACTTGTATTATATTATTACGGCAACATTTGTGAAAACTGAGTCTATCATCTCTATTTCTTTTTTATCATACTTTATTTCGAGATTGTTGTTACAAAAATAGTTTACTCGAAAGCTGTCCATTAAAATATGTAATTGAAATGGCTGCGTTATACAAACTTGATGAACCTTTCAGGTTCCGGTTTGGTTCGGATAATACGTATTGTATGGGCAAAGTTGCTGGTAAAATCTTGGTCATGTTTATTGAAAATAGATCAGGATAAATTTGATGCATGTTTTACCAATGAAAAGTGCTAAATGAGCAATTAATTTAAAATCAATATACATGACATGATACCTATGAAGTACATATTATGTTTATTAGTAAGTATCATTTATTCTTAACTTATATTCTTAACAAAGCAAGTCTAATAAGACAATTTAGTTTTGACATCCCAAGATGTATGATGATGAGGATGATTGATGTTACTATTAGTACAGCATACCGTCAACTGCAGGGAAAAGTGAGTCTCCCCCTACATAGAATTTTGCGTGCAAAGATACTAAGCAAATATATTACCCACTACTGACTGTAGGCAGTCTACAGACGAAGGCTCTGTAGGTATAGGTGCGTTCAAAACGAGCGAATTAGAATATATGAGATTATTTAATATACAAGCTAGCAAAACCAAAACTTGTTTCTAATTTAACTGTTACAGAATGCGGTGTCAGTGTTTGATCACACTATGATGATAAATTACTAAATGGTGATGAGAGAAGCATTTAGAAAAAAAGGGCGTACATATGGCCATTTCCTCAACAGATTTGTGTTCTGACTAAGACCTAATGAAATAAAGTTCATGGGACAGATTCATATTCAGCTGACATATTTCATCAAATTAGTTCATTGCTGATTCATAGAGAGTAGTATTAGGTACTAACAATTACAGATGTAGCGCAGAAGATATTCCTTCGTATTTTTTCGGAAACATTCATATTTTGTCATGCTAGTTCAGACAGTACTGAAATAGCACGACACGTTTGTACGTTTCCGTAAGAATACGAAGGAAAATCTTTTCGCACTACTTATGTACTTCAGATCTCTTATTTGAAATATTACTATAAACACTTTTTTAGAAATGCTCTGATAAGTTTTAGGTCATGTCATATGCAGGGCCGGATTGAGAGTAGAGCGAGTGGAGCGGCGGCTCTAGGCGCCGAATGGTAAGGGGGGCGCCAAAATCGTCATTACGTGGGCGCACACATAGCCTAAATTGGCGGGAGGAGCCGGGATCGAATTTTATTTAGCTGTTTAAAGTCTAGATTTGTGATTCTGATTAAGTATCTGAAAAGTTGCACCACAATACCAAAATGTACAACAATCATAAGGTGGGAGCTGTTGCTAGGGCGCCGTGAAAGATGATTTTAATAGCTTTTGACGAACCACATTGTTGCGAGGCCGAGCGACAAAGACGCCGCTATCCAACCTACAGCGGAGACAATCCAAAGCGGAGTCCACCTTAAAGCCAGAGGCGCAAAACGTCTCGGAGAGGTGCAATTTTGTATGAATCAAAGGAGCGTAAGCGTGATGATGAACGAACTTTAATCACTAGGAAACCGAAGTGCACATGGCAAACCACCAATGCCCATTATGGCATCCCGACGCTGACTACCGAGTTACTGTGGCCTAATTAACTGTTATAAAAATTAAACTGATGACGAAATAAAAGGCCTATAAATCGGGAATGTAAGCACACTGAAGTCTAAATTCCCCAAAATATGCCAAAGGCCGAACAACATGAGAGCATAATTAAAATATTTAATTCCAAGCTTTGCAGTTTTGCAACTGCAATCGAACTTCTCGATTTTTCAATGTCTGTCCAAGTTGGCCTTTGCCGCGATTAGGTTTTGTCTCCCATGTCTTGCCTTGGCCCTGAAATGAAGCTCAATTCCGACTGTTATCAGTTTCGCAGGAAAGCTTTAGCCTCGCGTAGGTACGTGTGGCCTATGAAAGACAGGGGCTTCCCATCCCAGGGGTAGATCCCAGATCCCCATCAATAATAGAAAAAAATTTCGCGCTCGCATCGCTCGCGTTAATATAACCATTTTAATTAATTAAATGTTTGTGAGGTGTCAGACGGATAAAGCGAATCTATAATGATGGCGTTTTGGCTTCGGACCCCAAAAAAGTTTAAACAAGGGGGCGCCAAAACTGTACCTCGCTCTACCCTGATCGAGTGCGCGGGCCGGCGCTGGTCATATGACACACAATACATAAATAAATATTTAACCATGCAAGGATAGAAAAATAAGCAGAGATATCCCACCTGTTACCACAAAGTTGTTGCCGCTAGTATCAATTCCCTGCAATATCCACCATTTCACTTTGATGGCAATGGTAAAACTATCTCTGCTGTTACAAGCAGCAACACTTTGGTGGCAACATGTGCAAATAATACACTGAAAATGAAATGATAGTGCAACCACACCAACCAAAATATTTAAAATATACGATAAAACATACGACTTGATGATGTATTTGAGATACTGCTTCCTTTCTCTCTCCACAAACCAGTCCATGAGGTACCCAGCCATCAGAGGTGCTGTTTTGTACAGTAGGAAGAACTTGTGTAGGTTTCCAGTGGCCCATGCACATCTGGTTTCTAATGCATGTTTAATACATTCGTGCACCCTGTCCTCCTTTGAGAGAAACTGGAATATTGTAGTTAAATCTGCAACAAAAAGTTTAGACAATGTAATTTTTTTATGATTTATACATTTTAACTTCTATAAAGAGTCACAGATTGTAAGTCACTAACCTAATGTGTTCTTAGTGAAAATGTAATACAATATCCTGTATGCTGTGAATTCAGCAGCATTATTTCTACAGTTTGGTAATTCACTGTAGAGCATTTTAAGTTGTGTTTGGCACTGATTAAATTCTTCACCCTTTTCTAATGCTATCCTTGCATGTGTCTCATACACTTCAACTGTGAATCCATCTCTTACTCCTTGTACCTGAAAATAACAAATGTAATTAAATATCTGTATAAGTATGCATAATAGACATTTAAGATCTCTTGAGGTATAAATACTTACTGTTAAATCCTGTCTTATTGATTTCAATTGATCACAAGCATATCTGTAGTCCTGTTTTTCTATCCACCGCTCCTTCACATTTTTTAAAGAAGTCCTTAAAACTGATACTGGTCTCACTTCACAGGCCTCGGGTGCTTTTGTTAATCTCAGGAATGATTTCTCAATATCCGTGCAGGTCCCCACAATATGCATGTCATTGACTTCATAATCTCCTTCATTGTCCTGGATGATGGATCGGTTGACAGAAGGCTCTGCTCTCCTAGAACTTACCTGTACAGAGCTAGCAATGGATGGCACACTAGCATTACCAAACCTTTCAGCCCTTTTAAGAAGTTTTTCAGCATTCACTTGAACATCTTCAACAAGAAATTGACCACAAGCTTGTTTCTTTTTTTGATTTTTATTATTTTTTTCTTGTTTCTTATGATCAAATGACAACCTATCTTTAATTTTTTGGCGAGATTTACCCTTATAGTTCCTTTTTTCTTCTACCTCATCACCTGATGCAGAAGATGTGCTGAAATAAAATATATTGTGAGAAACTTTACAAATAATTAGAAATAACAAAATAGTTAAATGGTATATTTTTTTACCTGTGTCTTTTCCTAGATGGACTCCTAGATCTGGACCTACTCCTAGAATGTTGTCGCCGCCTTCTTTGAGGCGAATTTTTATGACCCGAAAAACGTCCCCCAAGCTAGATTTGCCCTTTGTTGGTTCAGGTACATTTTCAAGTTTTTGGTAAAGTGATAATGTACCATGAACCGGCTTTACAGACAAGTTATTGCGTTCGCTGTGCACACTAGGAATTGGCTCTTCATCCCAATTCCTTGACCAAATCTCATCTTTATTAGCTGCTGCTGTGATACGGCCCTTCAAGCAAATATCTATTTGATCACGGTCAAGACCAGATTTACATTTTTCATAACACCTTTTGATATATCTTTCAAGGCTTTCTGGCCATGTTCCAGCTGAAGACTGACAAATGGAAGAAGATTTTAAAAGATCTGTTGTTTCTGATACATCCTTTTGATCAGGTGCCTGATGTTTAAATGGTTCACAATGATTTTGTGGTTCACCTACTGGCTCAGGGATGTCATCAGTGAGAAGTGGAGGGGGCATAGGAATATCAAATGGTGGAGGTGGTGGCGGCTTTGGAGTATCTGGTGGAGGACAAGGTGGTAGTGGGGGAGGATGGTCTGGCAGAGGAGGTAGCATTGAATTCGAAAAAGCATCAACACTATCGTTATTTAATCTATTATCCTTCTTCCGTTTTTTCTTGGAACCTCCATTGTTACCCAGGAGGGGATTTTCATTAGGAGGGATGGGTGCAGTTTTCCGGTGACCGTTCAGGTTAAACCTGATAGGAGATTGATTGAAGAAAGGACGACTTGTGTCAAGAGGCGACATGCCCAACAAAGGAGTTGGTTGGGCAGGTGACTTGGGTTGAAATTGCTGCTGACGGCCAAAATCCGGCTTCACGTCGTTATTTTGTTGAAACTGGTGGACTGCATTATTAGCCATGCCCGGATTATGACCCATCTGATTGAAGTATTGGTTGTAATAAGGCGGGTACATGCCACCATGGTAACCATTGTATTGCTGATACAGACCATACATCCAAGGATTATGATTTGGTGGCATACCATTCATAGTTTGTATAGGAGGATCATTTGAAGTATTCTCAGCCATCTCGTAAGATAATCTAATTCATGTGGTTAAATTCACAGACGAATGACGATACAATAATCTTCAAGCACTTTACACAAAATGGCGACAGATTACTTAACTTAAAACGAACGTACAAAGAATTGACGGAAGCGAATAACGAATTTACCAGTGATCGCTCGGATCTTCTTGCGACGTAATAAAATTCCAACAATCCTTTTCAGGTACACAATTTTCAAACAAATATATTTTTAAGTATTTTAACTCACTGCCCTAAATTACGTTTCAAACTCACGAATGAAATTGAACGAATGAACGGAATGGAATGGAATGAAATGTTTTTTTTTTTTTGGGATTTTATGGCCTGGTTTTGAATGAGATGAGACGTAAGGCTCCGCGCACACGGGCGACAAAGTTGCTCGGCGACTTTCGTATTTGTATGAAAAGTTGCGTCGCCTCGTGTGCGCACCTTCATACTAGCCCATAGACCGAGCGATGGAGACAAAACAGTTTTGTCTCCCGTCTGTGGGGGGCCTAATGAAGTCACAGACCTATTAAGGCCACTGTACACATGGGGCCAACCCTTGGAGCAGCCCCTTGGCCAAGATAAGAGTCTTTGGCTCCCCACAGACAGTCTTAAAAATTCATAATCTTAAAAAAAACTTGTATGCAATCTGACAGTTCAGATCTGTCAGTGTCTTGTCAGTGTCAGTTTGAACTGTCAGATTGCATACAAGTTTTTTTTAAGATTATGAATGTAGTAAACCTCTTTATTTATATCCTTATTTATTGTCAACTGCCTATTTAAAATTGTCATTCACATACGTCATGTTTTGCTAATTAAAACCTATGATATGGGTTTTGCTTATTATTTCAATTTAATTAGCAAACAAAACGACTTTTAAGCATGGATAAATACTTACGCCCGGAACGGTTTGAAGGGGATCCATCAAAAAGCACCGCTACCACAGAATGGAAGCATTGGAAGAAAACCTTTAACAACTTCCTTGCGGTGCAAGTTCTTACATCCGATCCGGTAAAATTAAACATACTAATTAACCACTTATCTCCGAATATCTATGACTTTGTAAGCGAGTGCCAGACGTTTGAACAAGCGATTGACGTACTAGATGGTATTTTTATCAAACCCCAAAGTTTTTACTGGATTATATTTGGCCGGGGTGAATGTAGTAAACCTCTTTATTTATATCCTTATTTATTGTCAACTGCCTATTTAAAATTGTCATTCACATACGTCATGTTTTGCTAATTAAAACCTATGATATGGGTTTTGCTTATTATTTCAATGAATTTTTAAGACTGTCTGTGGGGAGCCTTTGTTTACACATTGGTGAACCAATCACTTGGCATTGGCCCTTTATAAAATATGGACGTAGAACGGAAAAGGCTAGGTAATTCTAGGTCATTTACGTTGTCAGCAAAATTTAATTAATAAATAATAACCTCGTGATAAAATTAAATTATCTGAAATATTAACATTTTTTTTGAATATTCTGATAAGCACATTTATCTTTTTTACATTAAACAATTGCAAGGGTGTTGTATTTCCTAAAATCAACACTATTATTGGCATAGATAAACTTATTATTTTTGTAAATCTTTCACTACTGTCCTCTCTGACGGCTGACGACAAACTGAATGGGGCGCCAACGTGTGAACGCATTGGCGCCAAGATCCTTTGATGTGTGGACAAAAAACCGACACCAGTCGGTTGGCCGGCCAGCGCTGGCGCCAACTGCCAACGTACGGCCAAGTAGCCCTCTACACGCTTGGCCAAGGGGTTGGTCGAAGGGTTAGCCTCCCCACAGACGAGTCTTAATTTTCATAATCTTAAAAAAAACTTGTATGCAATCTGACAGTTCAAACTGACACTGACAGATTTGAACTGTCAGATTGCATACAAGTTTTTTTTAAGATTATGAATTTTTAAGACTGTCTGTGGGGAGCCTTAGATAGATAGATAAATAACTTTATTCGTATCCACAACACAACATACGGGTTGGTCCATGTGTACAGCGGGCTTTTAAGGGTGCGCGCCCACGGGCATCAAAGTTGCTCGGCGACTTACGTGTTTGTATGAAAAGTTGCGTCGCTTCGTGAGCACCCTCGAAGGCTCCGCGCACACGGGCGATAAAGTTGCTCGGCGACTTTCGTATTTTTTTTTTTTTTTTTTTTTTCAATTTATTTGGGACAACAAACAGTAACACACAGGGCTCTAATAGAGAATTACAGTGTTAACAATAGTAAGGTGTGAGACCAACAACATTGTCCACCGATTACTAGATTTAACTTAAATCTAAAGTATACAGCGCAAGGTAACAATGATATTGAATTAAAGGTACTTAACAATGGAAATAGTACAAAGGTTTGTGAATACAGTAACGCACTAACACAATTTTATTAACAAATATAGGTACGTAACACGTAAAATGTAGATAAGAAATTACAAAACAAACGACTGCATTATCAACAATTTTGAGGACAAGTAAGAATGGTAGTAAGTACATAATAGTATGGTCTATTGGAGTGACTTTCAATTTTGTTTATTATTGAGTAATTTAATTAAGTTGTTTTTAGGGTTCCGTAGTCAACTAGGAACCCTTATAGTTTCGCCATGTCTGTCTGTCCGTCCGTCCGTCCGTCCGTCCGTCCGTCCGTCCGTCCGTCCGTCCGTCCGTCCGTCCGTCCGTCCGTCCGTCCGTCCGTCCGTCCGTCCGTCCGTCCGTCCGTCCGTCCGTCCGCGGATAATCTCAGTAACCGTAAGCACTAGAAAGCTGAAATTTGGTACCAATATGTATATCAATCACGCCAACAAAGTGCAAAAATAAAAAATGGAAAAAAATGTTTTATTAGGGTACCCCCCCTACATGTAAAGTCGGGGCTGATATTTTTTTTCATTCCAACCCCAACGTGTGATATATTGTTGGATAGGTATTTAAAAATGAATAAGGGTTTACTAAGATCGTTTTTTGATAATATTAATATTTTCGGAAATAATCGCTCCTAAAGGAAAAAAGTGCGTCCCCCCTCTAACTTTTGAAGCATATGTTTAAAAAATATGAAAAAAATCACAAAAGTAGAACTTTATAAAGACTTTCTAGGAAAATTGTTTTGAACTTGATAGGTTTAGTAGTTTTTGAGAAAAATACGGAAAACTACGGAACCCTA
Source organism: Leguminivora glycinivorella (assembly GCF_023078275.1). Taxonomy (NCBI): domain Eukaryota; kingdom Metazoa; phylum Arthropoda; class Insecta; order Lepidoptera; family Tortricidae; genus Leguminivora; species Leguminivora glycinivorella. The sequence goes on from NC_062982.1 coordinate 11,907,305, forward strand.
CACTGAGCGTGGCCCGACACGCTCTTGGCCGGTTTTTTTATATACATTGTCTGACATCATGAAAATGTCAATTTCATTGAAATGTAAGTTATATGATTTGACCATCCTGTAAAGGGGATCACGCTCCCCGGCGCGGGTTCGACAGCGCGCATCTGCGAACAGTTGGTGCATGCGAGCAGCGCGCTGTCGTGCCCGCGTCGGCACGCGGTAGCTGAGAGCCCCACTCAGGCTGGGACAGTCGAATTTACTATGACAAAGGTTATATAGGACCATTGCGTCTAGAAGGAGGCGACGGTTTTGTAGGTTGAGTAATTTGTACGTATCGAGAAGCTGCTGGTAGCTTAGACGAGAACGGTAACAACGGTAATGCATGGCACGCAAGAATTTCTTTTGAACAATCTCTATTGAGTTTTTGTACTTATCATAGAAAGGGTTCCATATCGACACAGCATATTCTAGTTGAGACCTAACCAAAGACTTATATAAATGTAGGTAGGTTGATGGTTGCTTAAAATCCATTCCAAGACGCATGATAAATCCGTACATTTTGAATGCTTTACCAATGATATAGTTGATATGAAAATCTAGATGAAGCTTTGAGTCCAGGTGGATACCAAGATCTTTTATTACCGAAACATTTTCGAGAGTCGATCCGCTAAGGGTATAGGAAGTGGGAAATGGGTTAAGTTTCTTGGTAAAAGTAATTAGTTTGCATTTAGGTAAGCTAAAAGAAAGTTTATTTATATGACAGTAATCACTGAGACGGTTTAAATCACTTTGAAATTTTAAGCGGTCTTCTTCGTTTTCGACAGTGTGGTAAATTTTAAGATCATCAGCGTAAAGTAAAAAATTGCAAAATTTAAAGCAGCTGTCTATGTCGTTAATAAATAAAATGAATAACAAGGGTCCTAATATAGAGCCTTGTGGAACTCCAGAGGTTACATTGACACATCTCGACTCATATCCGTTGACTGCCACTTTTTGTGTACGGTTAGTAATGTAGGATCTAAACCATCTCCACAAATTACCTCGTATTCCGTTGAAATATATTTTTTCTAATAGGATTTTGTGATCTACTCTATCAAATGCTTTACAGAAGTCTGTATATACACTATCAATGCGTGAATTCAGGTCTATACTTCTGAAAAGGTAAGAGGTGTAAATGATTAAATTAGTCGTTGTAGATCTTTTCTTGACAAAACCGTGTTGTTGCGGTAGGATAATGTTGTGTAAACTTGGATACAGAGCATCGTGAACCAGTTTTTCGAAAAGTTTAGATAAAATAGGAAGGAGGGAAATAGGCCTATAATTTTTTACATCTCTCTTGGAACCTCCTTTGTGGACAGGTACAACTCTTGCAATTTTCCAAATGTCAGGAAATGTGCCTTCTTTAAGGCAACTGTTAAAAATTTGATAGAGAGGTTGTGAAATGTTATCAGCAATATTTTTAATGAAAATTGGAGGGATATTATCGGATCCTGAGCCTTTTGATGTATCCACTGTTTTCAGAGCAAGTTTGACAAGATGGATTGGTATATGAACGTCATTAATGTGAACATTGGACGGGCTGCTTCTTAATTCGTTAAGATCTAGGTCAGGGGGAATAGTAGACGAAGTGAAAACAGATTGGAAATATTCAGAAAATAAGTTACACACCTCGGCGGGATCACTGGCTGTTACGCTGTTATAAGAGACTGTGCACACGGGCAACTGTTGCCGGCGACATTTTTGTCGCGACCATGGCCTAGTATGAAAGTGCGCACACGAGGCGACGCAACTTTTCATACAAATACCAAAGTCGCCGAGCAACTGTTGCCCCCGTGGGCACGCACCCTAAATAAAGTTGTGATAAGAACGAATGAACAAGAATGTCGATGGTGAATGAAGCTAGGAACACACTACGCGGACGTCCGTCGTAAATCGACCGCGGATGGGAATCTGGACAATGGAAATACACATAACCGTGCAAACTATCGGTCGACGGACGCGGACGTGGCCTTGAGCGCACGGACGTCCGATCGAAATCTGGCTCTCTGGATGTTTTGTTCCGTGCACACTGATAGGTCGCGGTCGCGGTCGGTTTACGACGGACGTCCGCGTAGTGTGTTCCTTGCTTGATGACTACGTTAGGGTTCTACAGACATTACAACAAATCACATGCGATTATTGGTGACGTTTGTTTCATTGTTTCAAACTTTTTTTACTACGAAATGTCAATATTGTCAATAACAAATTTGGGGGGTGTCTACCTTTTCTACTCAAGTACTCACAGTCAGCATATAAAATAATTAAAACAATACTGATAAAACACAGAATAAAGAGTGCATTGATGTTTGAATGATTACATTATTTACTTTAAGTCTTAATATGTGATTAGATATACAAAAATGTAATCCATTTAAACAGTCAGAATCTTGGATTTTGACTTTACCCGGTAATATAAACAAAGTCAGTCTAGTGGTCTTGTTAAAATGGATTTATTGAAAACTCCTTCAGTTCAATCTTTGTTAGACTCCGATTTGGAATCAGTCGGAAGTTTACAATATATGGACTTTGAAGAGGTATGATGTTATACAATGTATTTTATTAAATAGACTAACTTAACTGTTAACCCTGTTCGACCTGATGAACATGACCAGTGACCCTTTTTTTTTTCAAATCAGAATCATTAAAACTTGATCGCCGAGGAGGGTTGACCTCTTGCTTGACGACCATGACTATAATTGAAGAGATTAAATCATAAATAAAGGATATAATTTTATGCACATAATGTACAATTTACAGGTTATTCAAATATTTTTGTTGTTATCTAAAGATCATAATTATTTATTTACAGTTAGATGAAGTTGAGTATGCTTTGCCAACAAGTGAGGCCCCCACCCTGGCAGAGGTTCTGTCCGCTGAGGATGAAGGTGAAGAAAAATACCGTTCAAACCTGTTGAGGAGCCTACCAGCTGCTCAGCCGTGCAAATAGACTTTCTACAGGCAGTTTCCCAACAAATAATACAAGCTCAGGTATACATACCATTGTTGCACAAAACAATATCATATTTCTGATGGCCATAGTACCAAATGGCAAATCAGTAATATATACAGTCACATCCGGAATCAAGAAAATGTTACCAGGAATAACAAAGAAAAAAATAGTCATGAGTATATATTATGTTAATAAAATGATAATGATAAGTAAGATATTGCAATTACAATCCATGTGATAATTTTAAAGGAGATATGAAACAATTTAGATATGTAATAATCACAAGAAAAGTATTATTATTATTGCTATAAAATGCCATGTTTTACGAAATACCAACAATTTAAATTTACTAGCAATTCGTAAAATTTCATTGAATACACACTTAATACATTTATTATACATTTGAACAAACCATGCAAGTATTGCACCACTCATGGCTAATTTATTGATATTCCCTAATTCAACCGTTATTGAAACTAGCACTGCTTTAAATGTGGTAACATTTGTGTGTACTCACCTGTTAATTTTGTAGCCAACTTTAATAGGTGCAAAGAAAGGATTATCTTATCAAATAACCAGTAAATCATACAACACAGGAATTTTTAAAATCCCATTTCTCTTCAGGAAAGGTCATCAGCAGGTGCTGCTACAGCCCTCAGTGTTGGCGCGCACGGAAAATTAACTGTTGGCACAGCTCATGGTCACCTACTGACTTTTTTTGACCAAACATTGCGATGGGTGTGTGATTCCAACATAGACCGTGGCGCCGTCTCATGCATAGCTTACAATCAAGATAGCACACGTCTCCTGGCCGGTTATGCGAGAGGTCTCATTTGCCAGTATGATAGCATTCAAGGAGTTGTTTTAAGACGCGTAACGTTGGGGGGTGAGATTTGGGGGACGCTACGGGTCACATGGGCTGGAATGTCTGGATTAGCGCTGGATACGGGTGGATCCGTGTGGCTCATTAAATTCTCTCGTCCTCTCGGCGTGCGATCCGCGCGCTCGTCTTGTTTATTCTCTGGCGCCCGAGGAGAAGTAGTGGCCATGGCAGCTCGCGATGCCCGCATCCTAGCATTGGCGACTCTCTCTCGAGTGATTATTGTAGCCGGCGGCCGCGCGGCCGGCGTCCGGCTCGGCGGCCCGCCCGACACGCTGCCAGTATTAGCGTGGAGCGACACAGATGAACGCATATTAGTTTGCGGACGAGCGAAAACGCTACAATGGCTCGCAGTAAGCGTCACCGGATCCTCCATATTGCTTCGACCCGTGCACCGCGTGGAGCTAAAGAGTTCTCCACTGTGGCTGGGCTGGCTCGGCGGAAATCTTGCAATATTTGACGCGGATGAGAATCTGAGACTGTGGGGCGACGATTACGATAAGCCACTGGATTTGTCGCAAATCGAACCGGTCTACGCGTCTGCATTTTTTAAGGTAAAGTAATTAATACTTGATATTTAGATTGTATCTTCGTAACTATTGTTTTTAACACGGCAAATTATTTAGGGTCTTTGGACGGACGGGCGCGTGTCCCGCGCCATGTGCATGGCGGGAGGCAGCGCGCTGGGCGGCGCGTGCGTGGCGGAGGGCTCGCTGTCGCTACTGGGGCGGCGCGGCGTGGTGCGCGTGCGCGCGCGCGACGTGCTGGCGCGCGCGCAGGCCTCCATGTCGTCGGGCCGCCACGCGCAGGCACTGCGACTGCTGTGCTCGGCGCAGGGACCGGACGCTGCGGCGCTGGCTAAATTATTCGTTATCAACATCTCTGAAAGACCGCATTTATTGAGTAACAAGGTGTTAGCAGATCTGGCCACCAAACTGTGCTTAAAATTTAACTTGGGGTAAGATATTTTTGTAAGTCTCAGAATACACAAATAAATATTAGTATATAGCAGCCCACTTTTCTGGTTTGGACGACGCTGCTTGAGGTTGTCGTTTGTTGGGTACAATTAACAACTGATCTAATATCCGGATACTTAGCGTATAACCTGAGCTACTGCTACCGAAGCAAGGAGGAAAAGGCGGCCTTGTAGCTATATATAATAAGTGTAGTATACATTTCAAAGTAAACAGAAATCAAGTACTTAGATAAATTTTATTATTTTTATTTTTACTTTCAGGGAAGAGCTTTGGTCTTGCCTGTGGGAGCAATGTGCGGGGGAGAAAGTGTTCGTGGAAGCGTTAGGGGAAGCGGCGGTTCGCGGCGAACTGTACGATGCAGCACCATCGCCAGATTGCTCACAGGTAAAATTGTACTCACAGTAATTTTACTTGTAGGTAATGTATTGTTGGTAGTGCATAAATAATGGCCTCTCCATGCTTATTACACCACGGATTACATCTGTAATGGTAAATACACAAAAAAACATGGTTCCAGCCTGATTTACTTAAAAACTTTATTTGCCACATAATTTAGAATCTTGTGATAGGGTTAATTTTGCCTAATTTCAGACAGTCTTATGTTTTAGCAAAAATTAGGCTGAAGGCTGAACATAAGTATAAGATTAATTCAATAACAATGATATCGATGATCCCGGGCGCGTACGGACCTCTGTAAAGTACCTATTGAGCGAGCGGCCGTCGACCGGTACTAAATTTTTCCCATTACTAGAACCTAAACGGAACGTGAGGCACGCCTCAGTTCCTGAAATAACTCCAAAATCACGATTGTCCACAGGAGCTGATAGAGCGGCTGGCGGAGTGCGATCCGGGGCTCGTGGAGCGCGTGGTGGCCTCGCTGCCGCTCACCTCGCTCGACCCGCACCGCTCCAGCGTGTTCACCCGCGACAAGGGGCTCTGGCGCGGCGTCGGCGCCATCGCGGCGGCTTTAGGTGCGATACTATATAATATACCTAGGCTGCATGGGTTTTAGTGTCACGCGGACCGTCCGCGCGGAGCGATCCGCACTTGACTAATACGTGTTAACTTCAGGGAGCGTTTTAGAGTGGCGGGGACGGGTCCGCGCGGATGACAACTTCAACTCCATACAAATTGGTCGCGCGGATCGCTCCGCGCGGACTGTCCGCGTGACACTAAAACCAGCCCTACAGTGCCGTATATCGCAAATTCGCGATCCACATCAGCTATTCGGACAAGTTTTGTTCTATATAATTTGATACTAGGTAAGTACCTTATGCTATGCTGAGACCGGTTAAGGCATCTGTTCTAAAACCCTTATATATTCCAGGTGGTTCTAGCGGCGCGATGAAGGAGCTAGTCGGGTACGTGGACGCGTCGTGCGGTGGCGGGGCGGAGTGTCGCTGCGCGGGCGGCGCGCTGCTGCTGGCGGCGGCGGACGCGCTGGGCGGCCGCGGCGCCGGCGGCCGCGCGCTGCCCGACCACCAGCGGCCCTCGGCCAGGCACGACGCGCTGCACGCGCTCTTAGCAGAGGTCAGCACGAGTATCATAACTGGCCCAGTAGATTGCAGGTTCTAGCAGCGCGATGAAGCACCTAGTAGGTTACGTGGACGCGTCGTGCTCGAAATTGGGCCGAGTGCCACTACTGGCGGCGGCGGATACGGTCGTACGCCGTACGACGTACGGTCATTTCAGTGACGAAATCGAACGGTCGGGATTTAAAAAAAAATATCCTTCAACGACACACAGTTCACGGCTTTGTCTTCGGCTCGCAATTGGAGCTTTGTTATCTTCGTTACATTGTTTCAACAAGTTTAATTCATAGTTACAAATCACAAAAAATATCAAATCACTTGATGGACTTGTCTGTATTAATATGTGTAATAATTCTCCTATAACATTTATTTATGTAATTTAAAAAAAAAAAATTGGTTGTCTGTAAAGTCGGTTTACGGACGGTAGTTTAACGTGATAACGTCAAACATTACAGTAGTATAGACAGGGGCGGTCAGAGTATAGCAAAAGGGGCCCGATTCTGGGACTTTTTTCACGTTTTTAGGGTTCCGTAGTCAACTAGGAACCCTTATAGATTCGCCATGTCTGTCTGTCCGTCCGTCCGTCCGTCCGTCCGTCCGCGGATAATCTCAGTAACCGTTAGCACTAGAAAGCTGAAATTTGGTACCAATATGTATATCAATCACGCCAACAAAGTGCAAAAATAAAGTTTTTAGGGTTCCGTAGTCAACTAGGAACCCTTATAGATTCGCCATGTCTGTCTGTCCGTCCGTCCGTCCGTCCGCGGATAATCTCAGTAACCGTTAGCACTAGAAAGCTGAAATTTGGTACCAATATGTATATCAATCACGCCAACAAAGTGCAAAAATAAAAAATGGAAAAAAATGTTTTATTAGGGTACTCCCCCTACATGTAAAGTGGGGCTGATTTTTTTTTCATTCCAACCCCAACGTGTGATATATTGTTGGATAGGTATTTAAAAATGAATAAGGGTTTACTAATATCGTTTTTTGATAATATTAATATTTTCGGAAATAATCGCTCCTAAAAGAAAAAAAGTGCGTCCCCCCCCCCTCTAACTTTTGAACCATATGTTTAAAAAATATGAAAAAAATCACAAAAGTAGAACTTTATAAAGACTTTCTAGGAAAATTGTTTTGAACTTGATAGGTTCAGTAGTTTTTGAGAAAAATTCGGAAATCTACGGAACCCTACACTGAGCGTGGCCCGACACGCTCTTGGCCGGTTTTTTATTTATTTATTTATTAAAAATACACAAAAGTTAACAGTATTTCACCAAAGCACTTATGTGGTAATATAATTATGTACATGTTAAATTGACATAAATAAAAGCAAACACACTTAAAAGTTAAACTATGGTTATTACATTAATCACCTAAGGAGTGTAGAGTCTATGAACCTTAAGAGTTTTCTGTAAAACACACCAACACTATCAGCAAATATGTCAATATCGTCTGTCTCCAACATGATGCGGTTAAGAGCAGCTCGGGCTCGAGCGGTGCGCCGGCCGCCGCGAACAGGCGCCGCCGCCGCCGCGCCGGCACCGCGCCCGGCATGCCAACCACCACATTCGCTCTTGGCACTTGCAGCCCCATTCTCTCAAGCACGGATGCGTCATCTACTCTATGGTGAAACAGTTGGCGGTAATGCATAATATGCAGCAGTTTCCGTCTGGTTTCTAGAGTTTGAAGACCAACCATTCCTGTTACGAATAGAGATATATATGGGTAATATCCGTACAGTCGTTTGTAAATGTGCCTACAGAACTTCCTCTGCACTCTTTCTAGTGATTTGCCAATAACTTTTGGGAATACTGGTGTGAGTAGATAGATAAAAAACCTATAACACAATTATCAGAAGTGAATACTTACAATCTTTCCTCAAAGCTCTTCGCTCCATCCATTTACCGCAATGATGGCAATGTTTGCCAAAGCAGACCAGATTTGGCTATGAAAAAACATACGTATATATATTATAATCCTTAAAAAATATATGTTTTACTATAATAGAAAGTAATATTGCAACTACTTACAATTTTTGGCATTGTATGACCATTTCAATTTTCAAATAAAACCTTAGACCTATATACTCGTATAGGGACCCGACATGTTGTTCTATGCCATAGATTTATATATATTAAGCTAGATTGAGTTGTTAAGCCAAAAACTTTTACTAGTCTGACAAGAACGCCTTTCTGCACCGGTGATAAAGTTCAATTTAGTATGGCAAAAAAGTGTGAGCTCAGTCCCTATTGTACCATGTTTAGCGGCCCAAATGTCATTGTCAGTGAGTTCCAAAGACAGGGGACAGCGGAATCACATTTTTTGCCATACTAAATTGAACCTTATTACTGAGACAAAAAGGTGACCGTTTTCGCTATTCTGAACTATCGAAAACGGTCCACATGAAGGGCATTGTTTGGGCTGGTGTCCCTCTCGCACGTGTGGCCAGTGTTAATGAGCCATAATAGTAGTATTTTTATATATATATATTACCTGACTTTATAACTTCTTATATTATTTTAGTGTTATATTCAAACTAGGGTTTCGATATATTTCAAAGAATTGGAAAATAATTACAATGTAATTACAATGTAATTATTTTGATGCCAATAAATCAAAGATTTGTATAATTAAAAACGACGTTCACTGAATAATGTTGACATTGTCAGTAAGTGCGAGAGGGACACCAGCCCAAACAATGACCTCTCATGTGGACACACTTTTTGACCTAACTACACAATCTAGTTTAATAATTCTAAATCTATGATGAGTTCAGACTTTTTACAGAACATATCCCGTTCTGTAAAAAGTCGTTTAAATTAAAATAATTAATTTTGTAAAGCTGAGTTTAGACATGCAAGTTATTGCTGCAAGTTTTGAGACAGAAGTATATGCTAGAAAGAGATGCAGATATTTGCCACTCACTCTTACCTATAGTTGCGTCTCAAAACTTGCAGCAATAACTTGCTGGTCTAAACTCAGCTTAACGAGAACAACACACGGGCGCGCCATCTGTCCCAGCTGTGGTGCTTTACTCAGGCCACACACTATAACCATACCGAGCGCATCGATCAGCCGCTTAGTTCCAACGCGCGCCAATAGATGGCGCTAAAGCTATATTGCGAAACGGGACAATGACGTCATCTTTTTCGTGCATGCTGCCCGTAGTAACGAGTTATTAGACGTTATCACGTCAAAATGTATGTTCGTAGACGGAGCGCGGCGGGCGCTCGCCGCTGCACGTGCTGTGCGCGCACGACGCGCGCGCGTGCGTGCGGCTGCTGGAGCAGAGCGCGCGCGAGCCGCCCTTCGCCGGCCCGCTCGGCAAGCAGAACCGGCTGCGCGTCGCCAGGGCGCTGCTCGCCGTCGCGCACCAGTTGCAGGTATCATATGAATCTTAAAATGCCAATGATGGTACGTGGCGGTGGCGAGGTAAGCGCAATAATCAATTTTCTTTCAGGAACCTGAGGAACGGGCTGAGATTCTGGAATTTATCACCGGGCAACTGAGCACGGGCGCGCTGCCGAGCGACCGCGAGGTGCTCGCGGGCGCCAAGGAGCTGGCGGCGTGCACGGCGGGCGAGCGCTCCGACCGCGCCTGGCTCGCGCTGCTGCTGCGCGCGCCCGCCGCGCCCGCCGTGTCGCTGCCCGGCGCGCCCGCCGCCCCCGCGCCCGCGCCCGCCCCCGCGCCCGCGCCGCGCCCGCAGCTGGCCGCGCACCGCGCCGCCGCCGCCGCCGCCACGCGCCCGCGCGTGCTGTGGCGCCTCGACGTCTTGCTCGACAATCACGCCGAGGCTCTGCCGAGATTTTTCGAGATCGAGAGCCCTTCCGCCGCCGACGTCGACGAGCTCTTCGAGTATCTCGCCTCGCGAACGGAGGTCGACTGCGTCGGCGCTAAGAAGCAGATGGAGGACTACCTTTCGAAGCTTATCGAGCTCCGCCCGCGAGCCGCGGCCGCTCTGATGACCGACCGGTTCTCCGATATTCTGTCGACCACTCTGAGCGCTTTAGACGCCGATCGCGCGTTCGAGTTCGCGGACTGCCTCCTCGAGGCGGGGCGCCTGCACGGCGAGACCGCTGCGGCCCATTTTCGCAACCTGTGCGCCCGGCGACCCGCCGCCGCCGGGGCCTTCTTAGAAAAAAATCCGGGCACACTACGTCCGGAGGAGGCGCTCGCGATCGTCCGCGAGACGGGGGCGCGGGAAGCGGAGCCGGCGTGTCTCGAGGCCACGGGGGACCCCGAGGCCGCCCTGGACGTCCTGCTGAGTCTCGTCTCCGACGCCGAGGGTGAGGCGGAGGCGGCCTGGCTGAGGCGAGCGTGCGAGCTGTGCGCGAGAGTCGCGCCGAGCGTGCCCGCGGAGACCGCGGGCGGTATGTGGGCGCGGCTGCTGCGACGCGCCGAGAGCATGCCGCCAGCGCTGCTTCTAGAAGCGGCGGCGTACCTGCCCCGGAGCAGCTGGCGGCGCGCGTGTGCGCGGCGCCGCGGGTGGCGCAGGCGGCGCTGGGCGCGGCGCGCGGGCAGCTGGGCGCGTGGGAGTGCGCGGCGCGAGTGGCCGCGCGGGAGACGCACGAGGCGCTGGCGCGCGCGCTGACGGCGGCGCGGCGCGGCGTGGCGGTGCGCGGCCGCTGCGCGCGCTGCGGGCGGGAGCTGGGCGCGGCGGACGGCGCGTGCCGTACGACACACTGCGCGCGCGCGTGCCACGTGTCGTGCGACGCGGGCGGCGCGTGCGACGTGTGCGGCGCGCGCGTGCCGGACGCGGTGGTATCGCTGGCGCCGCCGCGCGCGCCACAGCCTGCGCTCGCGCCGCAGGACCACAGCCTACAGTTAGTCGCGCCGCCTAGACCTGATCTAGAAGGGATAGTCTGAACGCAATAAACGTATAATAAGGCCGGCAACGTACCTCCAACACCTCTGGTGTTTCTGGTGTCCATGGGCGGCAGTGATCGCTTACCATCAGGCGACCTGTCTGCTCGTTTGCCTCCTATCCTATAAAAAAAAAAGAGAAAAAAACGTATATACCTATATGTGTAGGTACTGTGTGTAGAAATAGATATAGATAGGAGTTGAATTTTGATAGTGGGTGCTTGGCTGCTACGCGAAAACGGTCTTCAAAGGTCTTCCGATTGGTGTTTACATATTTTAGATAAAACATACAGGTGCGAGAGAAATATATGTCGTTTTGTAATAACAAGACTATCATGAGACACTGACATATTAAACATTTAAAATCGGGTCACTCACGTAATTGTCAAAGATCGTGCACGTCGATCGTTTTAAATGAGTGACCCGATTTTACATGTTTTAAATGTCATTGTTTCTTACTTAAAGTACACCGGGCATTTTCTGTACATTGATAGCGTGAAATTTCGCCTTACCTATTATCGTTTTTGACTAAAAAATACCTATCTGTATTCAATTTTGAACCTTCTTCCCCAAGTTTCGATATGTATAGATATTTATAGACATGACTGTACAAGAACCCCAATTAGAAAAAACTTTTCTCATTTTTTTTATGCCATAGGAGACAAACTGCCGGTGCCGCCCATGGACACCCGAAACACCAAAAGTGTTGGAGATGCATACAATTTGTATGAAACAAAGACTTTTTTATACCAATCGATTCCATTCCTAGCCAATACATTCCTAGGGGTCAATTTACGATGACGTACCTAATGTTAGGTACTTTTTACTGAAAGGCCACAAATTGAAAACATTTTCCTATGGGAAAACGTGAAATTTTTATTCATTTTTTGATCCTGGAGAAGAATAGGATCGATTGGCATTAAATAAAATAAATAAATAAATATTATAGGAGATTCTTACACAGATTGACTAAGGCCCACGGTAAGGTCGGTAAGCTCAAGAAAGCTTGTGTTGTGGGTACTTAGACAACGATATATATATATATATATAATATATATACTTATATACATAGAAAACATCCATGACTCAGGAACAAATATCTGTGCTCATCACACAAATAAATGCCCTTACCGGGATTCGAACCCGGGACCGCGGCGTAGCAGGCAGGGTCACTACCGACTGCGCCAGACCGGTCGTCAAAAAATAAGTGTCATACTTTCTAGCGGGTACATGGTGTCGTAACTCGTACGGAATCTAAACTCTTGATGTGAGTTAGGATTCCGTAACCATGTCACCAGTCACCAATAGAAAGTTTGACACAAAAATAACCTTTTTTTCGCACCCTGTATGTTTTTAAAAAAATCTGCTACTGTATACCGTCTTCATATAGGCAGTTTTCACGTAGCAGCAAGGGACTTCATAGCTGCTCTTACCTACTGACCCACTATCAAAACAGATCATTTGTGGAACCCTTATAAGCGTGTTGGCCTGTTGGGCCAACCCGACCAAGTACATTGTCATTAGTAGGTATTTGTCGAAAAATCGAAGAACGGGCAGTATTTTATTTATTTTCATGACGAGGTTCTTGCCCTCAGCCAAAGCGCAAATTAGTGGAAATCAAGGATGATTTGTTATACATATACAATTAGTGGAAATCAAGGATGATTTGTTATACATATACCCCCTTATTCACACACTAAAGTTATGAAATCGATAAAGTTCGTTTGTCCCTTTCTATCACACCAATACGTCGGAACGGGACAAGCGAACTTTGTCGGCTTGATAACTTTAGTGTACGTTTATGAATAAGGGGGATAGGATTCACAATCTTCATACTAAGAATCGTACCTCATTTTTTTAGCGCCACCTATCATAACTAACATATACTATCATAACTACACTGATGATGCCTACAAATTTATTATTTTTTTCAAAATGTGTATTGACGTGATATCATGATATTAAAATAAAGAAGCTTGTTCTTATAAAAAATAAAAATACCCAAAAATATTTGGGGAAAATATGGTTTTGGCCACTTCCAGGCTGCTAAACAGCGCCATCTAGTTTTAAGCCTAAAAGGATCATAGGTACATTTCAGGGGTACGCTTTTTTGTATGGGCTTTGTCTGTCCCGGTATTATATCGTCCTTGGTGGCAGTGTGGAAATAGTACCTACCGGGCTATAAATAATAAATATATTCGGCAATTCTACCCTAAACCGCTGTTAAACCTCGGATTTATAGGAAGTGTCCTTTATGTATAGTAGGTAGGTAGGTAGGTACTTGGTAGTACTACTTACATATTTATTCTGTGGTCTTACCAGGAGATGGCACTGATTTTGATTCGTTATCGACTGCGTTACTTTCATTAATTCATTATCAATGGAAATGCAGTCATTTGAATTGACGCTAGCATTTGGCCTCGTCAAAGCCAGCCAGGCAAGTATGGTCGCGCGATAAGTCACGCCAGCAGGGCTAGCACATGATTGCCGCGAGAGTATGTCGCCGCGAGATAAGACTACCCGTCCTTATGTCGTTAGTACAGTTAGAAGAAGACGTGTCATCTCGCGGCCATCATGTGCTAGGCCTACTGGTGAAGGTAAAGATGTGATAAAAAGACTTCATGTTATATATTTACCACGCATTGAAAGGTATATTATACGTATACACATTTACGTTAGGTATTTGTAGATCAGTGTCTGCGGCAGGCAAAATATGCCACTTTGTCGCTTGCGATAAAGATGCGTTGACTAGTTATTCGTATGAAGAGACAAGCTGGTCCTTAGAGCTGAGCAACAAAGTGGGATGTATTGACGGCCTGGGAAACATGTAACATACTTTTCACCACACCAACTGTTAAAGGCTTATTTTGCTATTCGAAAACAGATAGCAAAATTGCATTTTACCTATAAATGATGATTTTAAATCATAAATATTCAATAAATTGATGGATTTGATTTAATTTGATGTTTTATAGTCAGTATTTTGTTCGTGTTGGTATGGTGAACATTTTTGTGTTTCACTCGGTGGCAAAGTTTGTTTAACCTTCGTGCCTTGAAACCCTCGCAACGCTCAAGATTCCACTTTTTGAACCACTCGCTACGCTCGCGGTTCAGTATTGGAATCTTTCGCTTGCTCGGGTATCAATATTGGCACGTGCGGTTAAACAACTACCTACTTTGCCCCCTTGTAAAACGAATAACTATTATAATATTGTTATTTCAAATAGTGTAAAAGAACTTACGCTATCATCAATGTAATTGACACTTAATTAAATATTGTACACATGATTAGCTGTTTTTCTTTGACACAGGTTTTATACTTGTTTATCATTTATCAAATAATGCTACCTATCAGTAGAGCTATATTTATCTCTACAATCTGCCTAGACTACAACCGATTTGGCACAAGCTGGCCTAAGATCGATCGGTGGGAATGATGGTGATGAGTTTTGCGTGTGGGGTTATATCTACTAAACAGGACACAAAATAATGAAACTACTTTCTATTGAACTATTTATATTTAGAAATAATAGACATACTTGAAAACATGCACCGGTCACGTCAAAGTAGGACACGCACTCGGGATACTTACACATTCATATCTTATTAATACACTTATTTTTATGAAATATTGAACTCTTAAATGCACCCATATAAATAAAAAGTGTACCTATGTAAAAATCAGAACTTTGCCTGCCTTGCCATATGAAAATTATTAGTGAATATGACAATTGAGCAAAATGTATTATTTTTACTTTATTGCTAACAATCTGTAGGCTTCATGGTTTAACAAGATCAATATAAGCCTTTTTCATTTACAGTTTTGTCTGCATGAACAAACAAGAAAATGCAAATATTTTACACAATACATAAATGCTATATTTATCAGAAATGTTCGTAATTTTGCACAAATATCACTTTAGACATCTCTTTATCCCAAAAAACTTTGAAATTGTAACATAAATAACACTAGGTACACATAGGTACTTAAAACTTCGACATATCCATATAATATCAATAAAATAAACACTCCATATGTGTGATATGATACATATTAATTTGTGTCATAAAAGTGGCAGCCACTACAAGTACCGCACGCAAGCACTGCACGCACAATTTAAGTAAAATACATACATAGCAATTAGGTACCTGCAGAACAAACAATATTCTAGTAAAATATGTATGTACTGTCTTAACTTTTCACGTCTGATTTTGGATACTAAAACAAGAAGCGTAGTTGAATATGCAACTACAAAGTAGTAATATAGGTATAATGTCGTGTGAGTCGTGTCATTCACGAAGACGCGTACCTTGTACTGGTATTGTACAATTAAATAAAGGTTAGATCTGAAAAATGTGCACGTCATCGTGATTGACACGAGCAATAATAAAACATTTAGTAACTCTGTTTAACTAGTAGACTAGACTGTACTTTTGTCAAATTGTTTTATCGAAGACTAAGAGATAATTGCAGTAAAATAATCACGTAAGACAAAAAATACAGCCGTAAATCATTACACAATAAGTTCCGGAATTTATTTCAATCTCCTAATTTATACAACAGGTTGTCAGTGCAATTATTTTAAACCCTTATGCAATAAAAAAAACCTTAATTCTACAAAACAAAAAAACACTATTAAAATGTATATCTTTCATAAGCCTTTCAGCCCATGACCTGATGAGACTAACTAAGCACATCTTTTGCCATTGTTTGGAAGCCAAATACCACTGCTATCAGAATTAGTCAACTTAACACACATGTAAACAATGTGTTTTCCCCTCACTAGCTCGGAAACACGTGTTTTGTCTTTTAATACCAGCGGGTAAAAACGCATTATATCCATTAGTGGGTAAAGTAATTTGACCTTGAATAAAGTCAAATTAACTGCTTTAAAATTGATAAAAGTAGGTGAATCTAGTAATAAATGTTAGCTTTCGACATTGAGTTCATAATTTTCATTGATTTTATATGTATACTGGCCTTTATCAAATTATCGGTAGATATAAACGTGCCTGAATAAGATTGGCCTTTTAAAAAAATAAAACATTAGGCGGGAACCGCATAAATCTTGACAGATGTCACCGTGAAAAAAAGATATAATCGGCATTATGGAAAAACTAGAAAAAGCAACCGTATAACCAAGCTGTGATAATTTTAGGAATTTGTGTATTGTATTGTTAATATCGACTGTGATTGTAACCCAAACTGTTCAGTATGAGATTGGCATTGTAATAAAACAACGAGCAAGGAGAAGTTCTTTCATTTAAGACCAGAACATAGCCTTCAGTTCAGCAAGAGGGATCAAAGGCTTACTGTCGCCTAAACCACGTCCACAACTTTATGAACGGCAGGTAAACAAGTTAATCTGTATTTTTGAGTATTGGAGACCGAGTTATATGATAAAATGATATTAGTGGTCATATAACTGGTAATATCAACAAGTATGGGAAGTGATCGGGTCATACCGATTGTTTGGAATGGACTTGCTAAGTTATGGATTGAGATACAGACACTTATGAGTGGAAAATGTTGTTTTCGTGTTTATGCAGAATACTTATTCTAATTACTTGTGATAGCAAAGGATTGCATCAAATAGTATTACTCTCTGAATGACCTGTTTTAATTCAGGAATGAATGAGCATCAGTAATCAGTATATTTTATTGCTTTCATAGACTTCAGGTCAAAGAAACAAACATCCATACTTAATATTATAAATGGGAAAGTGTGTGTGTCTGTTTGTTTGTCTGTCTTTCATGGCAAAACGGAGCGACAAATTGACATGTTTTTTTAAGTGAAGATGGTTGGAGGGATGGAGAGTGACATAGGCTACTTTTTGTCTCTTTCTAACGCGAGCGAAGCCACAGGAAATAGCTAGTGAAATATAAACTGAACAATGTTTTATAAACACATGGGATAATTTCTTTTTGGAATAAATACTAATGATGTCTAACTTATTCAGTAATGATAATTATTTCAGAACTAGTTTCACTGTCATATTTCAGTTTAGTGTAAATATTTCATTTTGTGCTTTGAAGTCAAGTGACATCATAATCATTTTATTGGCTTTCAATTCTTTTACCGTTTACTTTTGTCTAGTGTGCTCAAATGCCAGTTGCTTGAAAGTCACATGCCTTTTTGGAGCTCATCTATTCAGGATGAAGTTGATGGGGATGAACTTTAATTAACATTAAGTTCAATATTGTTGTTTTTGTGTATCAGACTAGGAATGTATTAATCTTTTGACATTGACAGTTTATTTAGTCATTGGTGTTGGATTTCTGTCTAAGCTACTACATTTAAAGTATGACTACAAGGTATAGCAAGAAATCAATGATGATAAATTATGAGGATGTTAAGCTAAGGATCAGGGTGTTGTATATAAGAAAAACAAACCATAATAAAGAAAAACAAACCATAATAGTGACAGCTCTGGACTAAGGAGGTGGCCGGTGACATGTGTTGTTTGTCTCAACACTAGTGATCCATTTTTTTTTTGTTACATGTACAAAAACATATTGAAAAAGTTTTCCTGTATATTACACATCTAATATACTTGTAATTCTACATAAAATTGTTTTACATAGGTAATGTGGTTAAAGGAGGAAGTGAATATTTAGGTACTATAAATAAGAAGGAGGAAGAGGTAATAAAAGGGGAATTTAAAATAAAGCTTATCTAACATATAATTATAATTTGCAGATTGGATGGTGGTACTGATTGAGGAGGAGGATCAGTACAGCTAGCAATTAATGCTGATGAACTTAGCTGCTGCACTAGGATAAAACAGCAGAGAGGTCCAGGATATGGCCATGAATCAAGGATGAAGAACCCGGCACAAATTAATGCTGATGATGGTCTTAGCTGAGGCTTTAGGCTAAGACATCAGGGAGGTCAAGGATACGGTCATGATTTAAGGAGTGCATTGGGTTCAAGGATGGAGAACCCGGCACAAATTAATGCTGATTGTCTTAGCTGTGGTGTTAGGCTATGGCATCAGGGAGGTCAAGGATACAGTCATGATTTAAGGAGTGTGTTGGGTTCAGGGATGGAGAACCCGGCACAGATTAATGCTGTAGGTCTTAGCTGTGGTGTTAGGCTGAGACATCAGGCAGGTTGAGGACACGGCCATGATTTAAGGACTGCTTTGGGTTCAAGGACGGAGAACACAAATGGTTTCAAGATTTTAGGACGAGTGGTTTCTTGGTTTTGTTTGGAGCAACTTTTATAAGGAAGGTTGGAGAAGTGAGCACTGGAGGTTGAGGGACTATTTTTCAACATCATCTGGGTCTGGTGGCAGTTCATCACCTCAACTTAGGAAATGATGTCGCGGATCAAGTATAGTGTTATATTAAATCAATTCCTTAGTATTCTTGACAAGGTCAAGAGTTCAGACAAACATAAGTTATCCTATAGGGTAGCTAAGACTTGTTATCAAGGATTATCCACCTTTTTATTTACATGGGATGGAGAGAGAAATTTATAGAATCCTTTCCTTGTCGAGAAGACTATGATAAACTTCTTTCATATATGTAATTTTAGTAAGGAAAGTAAAACATCATGTGAAAAGATAGGATATCTTGAAATTTATTGCCATAGAAATAAAAACACTGATTAAAGGAATGAAACTCAAACAACTACTAGTGATAGGACGTATTTGTGAAATTTGTAAGGTGTCAGAATCGGTGCTCGCGGTGATTTCAGTCAAAGGAAATAGTAAGTCCAATGTACTTAGGATATGTTTAGGAAAGTGAACGATAGAGGGCGTGAAGGGCAATTGAACGCAAAACTGACGCGTACAAATATATACCGTGGTGCAAGTTGTTACTAGACGTCACTATTACCATTTACCACTGCAAACTGGTTGGCTGGGTGTAAGTATTTCGCTAGATGTCGCTGTACCATCTGCAAACTAGCGAAAGGCGTTCTACGTATGGTTAGTTGTATTTAATTGGCTGTGATTTCTTGGAGAGATGGGTGTTGATAAATAATAATAAATAAATAAATAAATATTATAGGACATTCTTACACAGATCACACAGTGGTTGAAAAATTGCATTTGATCTTTTAATGTGCTAATGTTCTGGATAGTGTTCGCGCCTGGAGGCTTTTACACATGATGATTGTAATTTGGTTGTATTAGGCTCGGATTCTGTGTGAAAAATAAACCTAATTAAAAGTCCCGTCATAAATATGTGACATTCCATGTCAAAAGGGTGCACATGCTTTGTGTGTTATAAGGAACCTTAATAATAGATGGCGATGCATTCGAATATCTTGATAAGTTGATAACTCTATCATACTATTCAATTTTCATATTTAGATTGTCGCGCTGACAATGTTGTGTTACATTTCAAACAATTCATTAATATCATGGCATGATCAATTAGTCATTTGTAGGGTTCCGTATTTCAATTTATTGTGTGATGCATTTTCATTGGATAAAGCAGTTATTTGTTCGGGGATCCAATTCTAAATTTTTGGGCCAACGGTATAATATGTCCTTTTGGTAGATTTGGTCAGTCTGAAGTTGGACGTTTTTGCCACGCCCCTATTCCTGTTCCTTAAGCGTCTCAAGTTGACGACTCTGTGTGGAAATATGTCAATGTGGGTTCTTACGAGCTTTAAAATATTAAAATATATTGCGATGGTAATGTCATGGTTCATAATGATATATAAATAGTTGTCGAGCTGGCAAACCGGAGGGCGAGTTGGCTATTATTCTTATAGCTCGCTTCTGCAACACGAGGACACCATGCCGGTCAGCGACGACGCTTCTGAAATTCTAGACTAGTTTGGCACAGAATGGAAAAGGACAAAATAACTACTTCGTACTGCTGCTGCAGAATTATGCTGGACTCCTAGACACCCCTAGAGTATGTAGAGGACCATAGAGGACTACATCTACCTGAGGACACTTTAATTTCATTTAAACAAGACTTAGAAAAAGAAATTGAAAGAAGAGTAAATCGAACATGGAACAAGTATTGGTCATTAAAGGAAATTTCAAAGGTAAAAATGTCTACAAAACAAAAATGAAGACTAAAGCAATGGAAATTTGCCTATTTATTACCCTGCCTTATATATGCATGCCAAACCTGGCCCACTAGGAGAGAAACATTTAGGAGAATAAAAGCATGTCAGGGAGGAGTTCAAGGAGGCTACCTAGGACTGAGACTGGAAGATGGAGTAAAAAAATAAACGTTCGAAAGAGGACCGGGGCAAATGAGCAGTTAAGCAGGTATTACGCTTTAAATGGAGATAGGCCGGACACGCAAGGAACCGAGGACGGACACTGGCCAAATGTGGTAAGCGAGTGGCTAACCCAGGGAAAGAGAAGAAGTGGAAAACCACTCATAAGATGGAGCGACGGCATAAAAAAAAAATAGTAGGCTACAGCTGGCCAGAAGTAGCAGAAGGAAGAGAATGCTGGAAAGCATTGGAGGAGGCTTTACCGTTCAGGGTGGTCCTTATGAAGATGATGAAGAAGATAAAAAAAAAAACATAACTGTAAATATTTATCAAGAAAATAAAAGCTTATATTATATTATTATATGTTTGTGCTTGAGGAAGAACAAGGACAGTATTTTGGGTGCGAAACAGATTCCTGCTAACTTAGTGCGTGCATACTAATTCAATTTGGGTGTCCCATTTTAGCAATTGGTCGAGGGTAACGCTCAAAATTTGGCAGAGGTGACGTGCGGAAGGATTGTGTTGTTCATGGTAACTACTGGCGGTCTCCTTCCTAGGTTAAAGTGGAGAACCTGAGTTATTGATACATTTAAGGACGAGCCCATTAACGAAACCAATGTACTAGGAGTTTATGTACGTCACGGGTGATTGACGTCTTGAAGCTATCGTTGTTCGGAGCAGTTAGTATGTCGTCAGCAAAAACATACATTTGTATTAGAAAGCATAGATTGGGCCATGGACGAGCCCTAGGGGATCCCAATATCTACAGAACCACAGTCAGATTTTACCGAACCACTATTTATTACAACGGATTGCTGTCTTTCCTATAAGAAATCGGCCATGAACTTTAAAACAGAGGCACCTGGACCGTGGTGCTCAAACTTTTTGATTAGGACGTTGTGATCGCAAAGGTCAAAAGCATTCGTCATGTCGCAAACGACAATGGTTACATGTAAATGGTTCTCTTTAATAATTGAGACACATGAGCGATTTCGTCGATAGGCAAATTGTTTTGTGTGTATTAATTGAAACTTTTCTAAAAAGTTATGCGGCCGATTACTCACTCCCGCTTTTAAAACTTTGGACATAGTGGGAATTATACTTATTGGCCTAGGTATAGTTCCTCAACTCATCTTTCTGACTTTTGCCTTTATAAACGGGAACGACTGTTACATTTTTAAGTATGGTGGGTAAATACCTACTTTAATAATAAAAAAATGTTAGTTAACTGAACTATGCCTAGGTAGTCCAACTTTGAGCATTAGCAACATAGTTGAGGTATCATATACATATATACCACAGGTGTTTTTCTTGTAACAATATTTGTCGCTATATGATTTTATACAACTCATCAAAGGTAAACCGAGACCGATAACTTAACGGAAACGGGACTTGAGGTGCACGAATGTGTAAGAGGTACTTCATTAGTCAGTTCCGGGCGAGCGATAGGTGCATTTGCAGCAGATAAAAAAAAAAATTGATATCTTAGCTAACCGGTTCCGCGATGTGTATTGTTCGTCCCGGCTATCTTTTAACGAGTCCAGATTGCATTGTCGCTTGCTGGAGACGCGTGTCGTGACGGTGTTTACGATTTGCCAGAGAGTGTTTAGTTGATAACCACTACTTTGTAACGTTTTAGCGTAGTATTCGCGTTGTGCGATGTACGTGTGATAGAGATTGTTTAAATTATTAATATTTTGATTGTGATATAATTAGTTTCAATATCTCATTACTATGCGGGTGTTTTTGAGCGATTTCAATTAACTGGACGAGAAGTTTTTTTTATTTTATTATTAAGTCGTTTGTGACCCACGGATAGTTATATTTCTTGTGTGTTTGTACAAGACTGTATGGAAAACAGATACTGGCAACGTTATTTGAAATATAATGGATGTTAAATGTGTGATTTGAGCATTTTGTTAGATTTTTGGCCAATCAACTGAATAAAGATGTTTTTATATACTCTATGACAGTAGTTACGCTATACATGTTAAGTTTATTGGATTAAATTTCTTGTTGTGTTTCGGATTAAATTATTATTCCATACGACTATCGGTTTTGTTATATCTTATGATCTATTTTTGTTTGTTAATGTAAAATTGAATGACAATGTTGGTATGCCTATAGGTGCAAAATTTAATAAGTAGGTACAAATTCATTGTTTTTTTTTTATCGCTGATCTCTAAGCATATTATCTAATTGATAGTTGATACTCGTAGTTCCAGTCGTGACACTGAGAAATGCTCAAGGCGAAGGGACTCGCTTAACAACGAGGATGGCCGATGTACTTATTGCACTCTTCCTGTTACTGTTGTATAGTCGTATTATTATTGTCTGAAAAATGGAGCCTTTGATTTTTTTTTTATTGTTATTATTGATGTTATTGATAAGTTTGCTATTGTCAAAACTCGTAAATTTTATTGTATAGTTGTGTTATCATTAACAAGCATGTCAACACCTGGAGGATTAGGTATGTTACCATTACCGTTGTATCAGACGAATGATTATTGTCTGAAACATGCAGCTTTTGATTTATTTGTTGTTAATTTATGTTTTTGAATAGTTTTCTATTGTTGAAACTCGTAACTTTTATTGAAGTTATGTTATCATTACAAGCAATGTTCAATGATATGTTATCATTACCACTGTTGATCTCTAAACTAGTAGGCATAGGAAGTAGGTTTGTGTTATGTCAACAACCTAGGGATCGGTTGCACCAATCCGTCTGTTAACGAATTAAACGTTTGTAATATTTTTGTATGGTAATGTCCGTAGACTTCTGCTGCGAGACGTTAATGTGCCTGCTAGCTGTTGTCTGCGGGTGATGCAACTGGTCCTAAGCGAAGGGCCTCGCTTACACAGGAAGGCCGAGCTGTTAGCTTTCGACATTGAGTTCATAATTTTCATTGATTTTATATGTATACTGGCCTTTATCAAATTATCGGTAGATATAAACGTGCCTGAATAAGATTGGCCTTTTAAAAAAATAAAACATTAGGCGGGAACCGCATAAATCTTGACAGATGTCACCGTGAAAAAAAGATATAATCGGCATTATGGAAAAACTAGAAAAAGCAACCGTATAACCAAGCTGTGATAATTTTAGGAATTTGTGTATTGTATTGTTAATATCGACTGTGATTGTAACCCAAACTGTTCAGTATGAGATTGGCATTGTAATAAAACAACGAGCAAGGAGAAGTTCTTTCATTTAAGACCAGAACATAGCCTTCATAAAGATGATTTACCACATGTGGAACTACTGGAAGCAGTGATAAACGCATTTTTTGCGTTGTAGTTTCCTCGCTGTAGTGAGAGGAAAAGTTTTGTGTTACACTCGGGTGCAAATGTATTTTACTTCTCGTGTGTTAATTCAATTCCAAGCTCGGCGTTAAAATACAACTTTGCCCCCTTGTATAACAAATAACTATTAATACCAGGCCGAATCGATTGTATAAAACCATATGTGACATTGTATCGCAAGGTAGGTACAGGTAGGTAGATTAAGCTACCTCTGTGAATGTTTCATTTGTATTTTATTCCTTTACTTTTTTATCAGGCACTAGCTGCCCGGCGTACTTCGTATCGCCTTATACTTGGAGGCGCAAAACATGGGGCAAGGCAAAGAAGTGACCATTTTTACTTGACACAATTAAGTAGCTACATCATTAATTACATTATAGCGTACCTATTTAATATACACATACCCATAGCTGGGCATTAACTCGTTAATCCGTTAATCGTTAATTAACGAAGTTAACATTTCGATTAACGGATTAACTTTTAAGTTAACTCTTAAAAATGTTAACGGACTCGTTAACTTCCGTTAAATTTCTCCGAGTCCGTTAATCGTTAATTTAGCAGGGCAGCGCCGCGAAAAACACGCTACTGTAAAAGTCCGAAGTACGGAAAATCCTAGGATTTAACCGGTAAATCCCAGCTTTTACCGATTTTGATCGCCAAAAGCCCAAATATTACCTAAAGAATTGTTGTTCACATGGGTTCGCTTTTACCAACGTTGATTCGATGAATCCTAAGTTTTACCATGGCAACTGTTCTAGATTATACTGTGGTTTTAGTGACAGGGCAGCAAATTCGAGCCCAATTTAAGACCACATTCTCTTCCCTAGCTTCTACCCGGCTTCCGCCTGCTGTGATCTTGCAGCTCTCCTGACACAGTTCTTGGCAGTAGCTCAGGCAATCACTGCCTTCCACTTGTAGCCTAGAGTTCAATAGGCTTGCTGTAATTCGGGCTTTTACAGTAATATAATACATTATAGTGGATTACTGATACAACTAAATATATACCTACAGTAAAAATATTTTTTTGTCACGCGTTAACGGATTATCGATTAACTTTAACTTACGTTAAATTTGTTGAAATGTATCGCATTAACGATTAACGAAGTTAATTTTTTTAGTAACGGATTAACGAATATCGAAGTTAAATATTTGATTAACGGTGCCCGGCTATGCACATACCTATTGAAGAGATAAGATGACTTACCTTTTTCCTCTTGTGGCAATCATCCGGTTATTGCGTTGTTTTAGTTACTAACTGTAATACTTTAAATTGCTTTTGAAATCGATTTGGAGTTTTTTTACCATTCATTTAAAATACACCATTTAAGCTAGTTTATTCCAACTACAAAAATATACTATTTTTATTTTATCTCAAAACACAAATCACAGCAATAACAGTTGACAACGTCTAACAGATTTTTTTTCTGTTATGACAGCTCATTCTCATTCATTTCATTTCAAGCAATATTTTTTAGCCGCATTACCTGGCCGCTACATATTAAGGTGGATGATACACTGGCTCCGGTTGTGCGATGCGAATCGGAGCCAGTGTGACATCCACCTAATCAACTACTTGTTGCACGATTAGAGTGAGATGGAGCAATAGGTAGAGAAGGACAAACATGTATTGCCTCACTCTATCGCTCTATCTCACTCTAATCGAGCAACCGATCGCCATGTGTGTAGAGATCTTGAGGATTGTGATCGTTTCGGTTTCCTTCGCCTAAGTTTTGCACGGAGCGAATGTAACTATTTATTTGCGATGGTACCGGTTCATCACTACTTTTGTGAAGTATAAAATTAATAGCTGTAACAAACTGTCAGATTTGGTTCGAGTCGGACAGCGGATTTAATTCGCTCCGAACCATATCCGGCCGTCTGTAGAGCACGCGGACCAAATCCGACCGGTCCGGCCCGAACCAAAGCTAACCGTCTGTTACAGCTATTAGAGAAAATTTATAAATCTGGCAAGCAATTTGGCAATGACAACTTCATAGACTACTTAAAATAGCTGTAACAGACGTGTGCGTTCCGATTTAGTATTATTTCTTATTTCTTTAACGGAATAATTACTAATTTTCACATTATTTTGCCATTCCTTATTTCTTTAACGGAATAATTACTAATTTTTACATTATTTTGCCAAGATAAATTAATAAAATCACAATGCGTTTGGAAGGCATCCGTCATTAATGTAAGTTTGGAACGCACCTGACATTAACGTCACGTCATTTTCAAGTTGTCAGGTAGGAACAATTTGTATGGGAAAAAAGAATCACTGTTTTCTAATTATCATCACAATATTTACGTGTTTTTACACTGCCTAAATCTTCTGCGGTCTAATACAAACATTTCAATACCAAAATTACGTAAATCGGTCCAGCCGTTCTCGAGTTTATAGGTAACTAACAAACGCATTTCATTTTTATATATATAGATTAACCTTCCTTGGACACTTACATATCCCAAAATAAAACAAAATGAATTTCCAGTGGGATGGAAAGGAAATTTATTCATTTACTTTTTTATCAGACATTAACCTTCCTGGGACACTTACATATCCCAAAATAAAAAAAATGCATTTCCAGTGGGATGGAAAGGAAATATTTAGTAAAACCTGTACATAGCATACAAAAATCACGAATTGAAGACGCATAGCTTGTCACGTGACTTTACATGGTTAAAAAGAAGCTAGGTAAACCTATCCACTGGTACTGGAACTGGATAGTATCCAGTTCCAGTACATCATTTACTCCACTGTGTTGAATATTATAACCGTAATTTATGGTTGGGTATGCGTTGAAGGGTTTTTAAAAGACGTTCACCATCCAGTTCCTCGCATATGGGTCACGACAAGCCTCAAGTTTCAGATTCAGAGAGAGAGCGAGAGAGAGATTTAGAGTGAATGTGTTAAGAAAATGACAAGTTTTCTTTTAAACCAATATTATATAATTGTGGTATAATGGCTAATTTCTCATTGACTTTCGATGAGAAACTCATATTCAGTTGCAGTGGTGTCAGTTGTAGTAGAAAAAAAATAAGATAAAGATACGGACACATATTTTGCTTACAATTTTACAAAGTCCTACCACCTTCAACTTATGGGAGAGAGAACTTGACATTATTCTGCGTCGTCGTAGCGAACTCTGAAAAAACACATTGTTAATTTGAAAAAGGGTGTGCATAATGGAAATAATAAATAGCCGGATCCACACTGGCTGCAAGCCTCGAGGTAAAAACGTCCGTACTCGTGCGCGCACGTTTGCCTCCCCCGAGCAAATTTGTTCGGCAAGATGGCGGCCCTCGGTCAGCTGTTCAAAATAGTTCACGAGAGCACTTATTTATTGCCGTGAATCGTGAATGATTTAACTTTTCTTAACCCTTATTCAAAAGAAACTGCGAAAACCACGAATTACGTGCCATAAATACATGCAGAACTATTTTGAACAGCTGACCGAGGGCCGCCATCTTGCCGAACAAATTTGCTCGGGCGAGGCAGACGTGCGCGCATGAGCACGGATGGCCAGTGTGGACCCGGCTATTTACTAAAAAAATGGTATGCAAACATTTATTATTAATAAAACTAATAAAAGGTATGGAGTAACCTATAACAAAAGGTGAAATGTTTGCTGCAATAAGATCCCTACCCACTTGCTACGATAGCATAGTATAAAAAAAATATGCAGCAGACTGTCCGCGGATACCTTACCATCCCAAGGAGGGGAAGGAGAAACAGTTGAATAAAGTGACATCTAGTGAAATATTGCATGTGCGTTCCCATTGAGGGTCCACGTTGGAATTTCGAGCTTTTTGTAAAAGTAGGCACTCAAAAGTTACATTCGGTTAAAGGTGGACCCTCAGTCGTGCATGTCAGGTATCCATATCTCATAATCCACTTCAAATTTACAACTTCTGTAAATGACTACTCTTAGTAAATTTGTACAACTAATTTCATTAATTGTGAGTATTGTGACTCCTTTCTGCTAACTCAATACGAAAAAATGGCATGCAGAATGTGGTCCCTCAATCGATCTCGATAAGTTCACATTAAGAGAGAACAATAGTATTATTTAAAATATAGGTGTGACTGAGAATTAGTAAAAGTACTCGAATCATTGTAAATTCAAGTTTTAGTTTGTAAAAGATGCCATTAAATAGTTTCAAACTTTCAATCGATTAAAGGTGGTCCCTCAATTGAAACGTTTGTCATAAAAATAAATCAATTTACGTAAAATAGTTTTACAAATCTTTTACTAAGAGTAGTCATTTACAGAAGTTGTAAATTTGAAGTGGATTATGAAATTTATGAAATATGGATACCTGACATGCACGACCTGAGGGTCCACCTTTAACCGAATATAACCTTTGAGTGCCTACTTTTACAAATCGTCACTACTTTAAAAAAAACTTGTATAGAGTAGAGTTTCTGTGGGCAGAACTGGGGGGGCATGGTGTCTGCCGGCATCCCCAGTACAGGGATATTGAGCACTGATTCAGTAAATAGTCTCAGTGTTTGTGATATCCACCCTCCTCTCTTTGTAGCCACTATTCTCAGTATACTGGATCTTGCTTCCAGTTCCAGATAGAGGTGGAGTGGCGACAGGTTCAGCAAGGCCTCTAGTGCCGCTGTTGGAGAGGATGACATTGCTCCAGTAACGATGCTACATGTAGCTCTTTGCAGTCTGCTGAGCCTCGCCACTGCCACTTTCTGCAACGTCTTCTTGTACCATGCTACAGAGGCGTAGGACATCGGTCTCACTATAGCAGTGTACAACCATAAGGCAATTTTCGGCTTAAGACCCCATCTGT
Organism: Leguminivora glycinivorella; assembly: GCF_023078275.1. Lineage (NCBI taxonomy): Eukaryota > Metazoa > Arthropoda > Insecta > Lepidoptera > Tortricidae > Leguminivora > Leguminivora glycinivorella. The sequence continues at coordinate 11,935,840 of NC_062982.1, forward strand.
TGCCTGCGAGACGGCAGCATATTGCCAGGGCCGATTTGGCCTTCAGTAGAGTTCCGTTCAGGTGCTGGTTCCAGGTCAGTTTCTGGTCCACTATTACCCCCAGATACTTGACCTCGAGAAAACGGAATCGTTTTACCATTCATGACCAAAGGTTTTAATTTATCCAACCTTTGTTCGTGAATGGAACTATAATTGTCTTGTCTGCGTTGATGGACAATTCATTTTCACCACACCAAGCGTTTATAGTGTCAAGAGCCCTCTGCATAAGGTACGATATAGTACTTTGGCAGTTTCCCCTCACCGTCACAACAAGGTCATCTGCGTACCCCTGAGTGTCGATTTGGAGATCCGCCAACTTACGCAGGAGTCCGTCCACTGCGATAGTCCAGAGCAGTGGGGATAGGACACACCCCCCCTGCGGGCAGCCTCTCACAGTGGTCACTTCTAGTGTGGTATCCAGCAGGTCTAGCCTAACTTTCCTATTTGAGAGCATGCTTTGCACCCAGCGTACCGTGATGGAGTCCACTTCTTTGATTATTAGCCCACCACCCTGCACCAGTGTCCGTATTGGAGTGTTATCCAAAGCGTCCTCAATGTCAAGGAAGGCCGACAAAGCTATTTCCTTATCTTCTAAGGCCTTTTCCACTCTATCAACCAGCTCCAGAAGGGCTGTCTCCGTAGATCTTCCCCTCCGGTATGCATGTTGGCTGTCGTGGATCGGCTTCCTTACAAGATAGGTATCTCTGATGTATTTATCAACTACCTTTTCTAAAGTTTTTAGAAGGAACGAGGAAAGGCTTATGGGTCTGAAGGACTTGGCAATTGCGTAGTCCTTCCTTCCCGCCTTTGGTATAAATAATACCTTGACCTTGTTCCACTGTTCCGGTAAGTATCCCCAAGCAAACTCACTCTGAAGACTCTTACCAGATGCGGAATCAAGACTTCAGCACCACGTTGTAATAATAAAGGGCTTACTCCGTCCAGACTGCTCGTTTTGAATGTTTTGAAAGAGTTTATAGCCCACTTCACTATCCCCGGCCTTATAATCCTTATAATCGTGGCAGCCTGCCTCCAATCCTCAGGACGAGGCCTATGCAGGCTCTTGCTAACCCTCGAACTGTTTGACAAGGCTGCCCCTGGGAAGTGAGTTTCGACTAAAAGCTCCAAAGTCTCCATTTCATTTGCAGTGTAGGAGCCATCCTGCCTTTTCAGTAGGCCAACCTGACTAGTCCTAGCTTTCGAGAGTAGCCTATGGAGTCTCGCTCCCTGAGGTGTATTTTCAATTTCCTCACAGAACCTCCTCCATGACGCTCTCTTGGCTTTCCTAATCTCTTTGCTATATTCATTTAGGGCTTTCCTATAAGTCTCCCAGTCGTTCGTTCTTTTAGCCCTATTGAATAACTTCCGCGTCTTGCCCCTGAGTTTCTTCAACTTGGAATTCCACCAAGGGACAAAACGTCTGGTTGATTTGAACTTGGGAGCACAATTATCTTCAAAGGCCCTTTGAGATTACGTCTACCTCTACTTCACCCCCTGCAATAACTGTCAGCGCTAAAGTTATGTGCCGCCACTTATACACGCTGTCCCCATTATGTATGACGTCCGCAAATTATTGCCATATGAAAGCGGTTTGAAGCGACATTTCTTGGTCAAATAAAAACTTGTAAAGGCTTTATAGACGGATAGAAAGGAGTAATAATTTTGATATATTATAATGATCTCCAAGGATCGGACAAACGCCCGTCATTTCGAAAATGTAACCCTGTTCCGTACAGCAGAGACTTCCTTATGTTAATAAAAAAATTGTAAGTGTTTTATAACAATTTTAAATGCTTTTTTTATGTGTAACTTCGTCCTTTGTAGTTCAAGAATTTTTTGTGGGATGACTTGGAAATATTTTTTTATGTACAGAAAATCTTTTTTTAATGAATTCTTTTTATAAAACACTTACAATTTTTTTATTAACATAAGGAAGTCTCTGCTGTATGGAACAGGGTTACATTTTTGAAATGACGGGCGTTTGTCCGATCCTTGATGATCTCATTACCTCTGCTTCTGGCCACGTCTCTTGCTGAGTCTGCGGCCCGAAGAAGGGGCTTGTAGGGTAAAGCGGTTGGTAGTGCCAGGTGCTACTCTTAAGCTGCGAGTGTCTGTAGACTTTGCTGCTTCCACCTAAAAATAACATATTTAAAAATGATGAATTGATGATACATGTCAAATTCAAGTAGTAGTAGCGCCGGCGTAGCTTTATTTGACGTTCATATGCGCATTGTAATATGCCTACTTGAAAAATAAATATTTCATTTTCATTTTCATTTTCAAAAAAGAATGCAAGGAAAGAAGAGAACATGAACATAAGTGAATTAGTAAGCAATCTTCATCCTTTGGTGACAAAATTGCTCTTACAAAGAAAATTATATGAGCAAAGAATTGCCAAATTTGACTTAACAGAAACAGAATCATTTGCATGATAGATCTATAATATACCTTTTCCATAAATTTATTGATCAAGTCTGTGCAGTTGAGGTTATTTTCAGGCTCCCAAGAATCAAACTTATTAGACCATCCTTTCCAATGGATCAGGAACTCCCTTTTGCCATTCTTGCCATGGTGAACCTCTAAGATACGGTCAACCTGAAAACAATAGTCTTTATGTAGCATAAAATATGTTCATTGACCTTTTTCTATTTCAGCATATTCCAACTCTGAATTGTAAACCTTATGATATTGTTATAAGATTAACAGTGAGCCCTATGAGGGGTACTTGGCAGTGAATATTATGTTACTGTGAAACTTTATTAGTAGACAGTATGAGTATTACATCCCTGTCCAATAAATAATTTTAATGATTTAGTTTAATAAAACAAACTGAATGTAAAACAAGTAAGGCAATGATTGCATGATGGCCCACCTCATACTCAGCATTTTCATCAGCATTCTCACTGTCCCACTCAGTCTTGGCTCTTTTAGCCTTCTTAGGACTTGATTTTTCCTTTTTAGCTCCTCTCTTCTTCCCTTTCTTTGGAGAAGACTCTTTTTTCTTGGTTGAACTGCCTTTCTAAAATTGAAATAAACAAACATTATAACTTTTTAAATTAAAAACAGGGTCCGTGTAGAGCAAGCACAGTCGCAAGGCAATGTTCTTGGGTGGCAGTAATATAAAGAATTCAGTTGGCCAAGTCCACACAGAGACAAGTATGTTGCGAGGCAATGTAAACCTGTCTCGGCCAAGCATAAAGCCCATGTAGCATCCTTGCTTGATGTGGACCCAGCTGTAAACTGATTTTTCTTAGATTGCACATATATAAAATCTAAGATGACATAAATTGAAAAATCTTTTTGCCTATTTTCTTAATAATACTTATAAAAAAGCTCTTTCTTTTTTATATGTAACACAAAATAGTTCAAAAAACTTTGATTTTTAATTTTCACTTTTACCAGGGGCGGCTCACTCCGCGATTCTATCGCCGCGCTACAAGTACATGCTGGCGGCCGCGAGCTCGCGGCCTAATCAGGGGTGGCGCGCGTTCTCACGGAACGCACGTTCGTACTTTCCGTTGTTACTTTACGTCGCAAATACTTTTTTAAGGTTCATATGAGATGTCCGCGTGTGGAATGGCTAATAATGCTAGTTAAATAGCCATCATGAATAAAATAGGACAATCTTCAACAGATCTACTATTGATTATCCCACGGAAAAGTTCAATAAGGCTTGCGATGTTGGGACTTAAACAAAAATATATGAATACTGTATATATACCTAGAGAGTACCCAAAACGACTATAAGATTATAACATTTTATCTGAGTATTAATTCCTTTTAATCCATAGGCAACCCTATCGTCCGACGCTGCGCACGTGCGGCTCGTTTCTTTGTTAGAATTTTGTAGGCATTTAAAAAGGCGGCATTTTGTGAACATCAAGGCAGTGAGCCTTCTGTACTTGTACTACTATATATTCTGTGCTTTTACTCCCCCAAAAGTGGCCCCTATAATTAAATTTTCTAATTTAAATTGCATGTTCGTCTTTGGGTCACAGGTTACCTACCATATGTATGTTGTGTGCGTGTGGATTGAGTGAGCACCTTCCGAAAATAAAAAAAAATATGCTGATCATTTAGTTAAAGTTCTAAAACAATTGTAAAACGAATCTCTGAATTTGTAAAAAGATAAATCAAAAGATACAGTCATTAACTCACTCAGTTCTCACAAACTACCAACGAAAACAGTGAATGTATTCATTTAACATATAATATTTATATACTAACATTTAGTAAAAAATATGCCAACTTACCTCTATAAATCTAAAGATCACCTAGTGACGTATTTAATTTTTTACAAATAGTTTCTTATGCTCACTCAATCCTCACACTTTTGAAACGCCGAATTTTGATGAAAAACATAAGATTTACGCTATTATACTATGTGTATAGTTTAGTAAAAGCAAAGACCTATATAACTTCGTATAGACAGATAAAGTCTAAGAAAAAAACGTACCTCAAAACAATACAGAAAAAGGTATGGTGAGTTAGATGGCGATACACCTTTGGGGTACGCTCGGTTAGATGGCGCTAATATTAATATTTGTCATTTTAAAACATATAGAGCTAAGAATATGGGCCAAATTGTCAAAACTGAGGTTCAAAAGTTTTAAGCTTGTGTCGAGAGATGGCAGTCTCTGCACTGTGATTACACATTTTACTTTGACAGTCACTCTCTTTAATACTCTATCCTCTTTGGTAAAAGTGAAATGGGAATTTGTAAAATACAAAACGAACCACTAACGTGTCAGGTTTTTTTATAATAAATTTTTGTAAGTGCTCACTCAGTCCACACGTTTTGAGAAAGTTAAAAATGTAAATATCTTAAGATTTGTAGCACCACAGACACTCGAAAGTACTTCAACATTTAGTAAAAATTTTTACTAAATATCCACCATCTAATATTTTATATTCATTGTCTGGTTTTAAAGATATTCAGATATAACTTTTCTCATAGAAATGTATCATGTAGGGTGACCACACTATGTCGGCTCCTTTAGCATACTTACTTCCTCATGATATTTGCTGATGAGCTCAGGGCAAGAGAGAGTGTTTTCAGGTTCCCAAGTATCACTATCAGCAGAATAACCCTTCCAGCGAATAAGATAATGCAACTTCCCTTTGATTTTCTTGGAGTCTACCACTTTTTCCACCTTTAAATAAATAACATACTCATATTATGGACATTGCTAGATTATGATTAGAGAAAAAAAATCTTAAATTATTCAGAATAGATTTTATATTCCCCTTTAAACTAGTATTTACCTCGTATTCTTCTTCGGCACCATTGTCCTCTTTCTCAGATTTCCTCTTCTTGCCTTTGCTTTTAGAAGACTTTCCTTTTTTTCCCACTTCTTTTTCTTCGGATTCGTCTCTAGATGCTTCAGCGTCCGACTCGGTAAGTTTATCATTTTGGTCGGATTGTTGTGTATCAGACCGATCATCATTTATTACCGACCCGTTGGCAGATGAAATGCCATCGTCGTCCGCACGGCTTTTTGATACTTTACGCATGGTAAATTTCTTAAAATAAACAATTATGGCTAAGAACCTTTAAATGATTAATAAACACTGGAAAATAACACAAACTTTAAGTGAAATTCGAAATATTCAAACACCGAAAACACGCCGAATACGCAGTAGGAGGGAAAAGAAAACTTGGCTTGGCTTGCTTAACTTTTTTTTAATTCATATTCTGATTCTAGATTTTTAGTCTCAATTATTTAAGGATAGTCTACACGCACAGCAGCACTGACAGTTGACAGATACGTTGTCTATGGTTAACCTCTAATTTTTAAAAAATCTGTTCTGTCAATCAATTCAGTACAGACAGTGGGAGTGGGACTCTGAAAGAGATGAGTTATAGAAATTAAACAAGGTTTATCCTAATTTTGAGCCATGACAAGTAGAAGTACGAATTATAAAAATTCACGAATGAATTACAATTTTCAAAATGAATCTTTTGAAAGCAAAGCTAATAAACCTACCCGAGAAGCCTCATCTATTTTGGAAGTTCTCGTTTTAATGATAGTGCACATTTGCAAGAAGGTACTGTTCTTCGACACCAATTTAAAAATAGCAGTTTATTTAGGAGCTCTTTTTTTGATTTCGCTTATGGCGGACAGTCTAACGTTTCCGAAAACATATTTCTCAAGGAGTGATAATATATTCAACCAATATTTCGTTAAAATTGGATGGTTTTGGACATTATTTATGACGGTGCCCTACGTTCTGTTGACATCCTACACCACTTGTTGTGGAAATAGAAAACTCATAGCTACAGCACACTTGTCGAGATTGGCGATTGCTACATTTTTTTGGTACACATGGACAATGATCTTTAATGTTATTGAGACCAAATATGGACGTTGCAATATGAAGAATGTAGACAACAAAGTAATGTGTTTAAAAAACGGGGGCTTTTGGAATGGATTTGACATATCTGGTCATTGTTTCATTCTTATATATTCAAGTTTAGTAATGATAGAAGAGGCAAGAGCCATAAATGGATGGGAAAGAATAAAAGATTACATCAGGGATGAGAAACATGCACGAAGCATAGATGATAAATCTGTAAGCTTGAACCCTCTAAGGAAAATTTCAGCTGAGGAATTAGAGGTTGTAAAAACCTCTTATGAAAAATGGACACCCTATGTGAGAGGATTTTTGATTGCAACAACTCTGCTTCATATACTGTGGGATGTGATGCTTGTATCTACAATTCTTTATTATCACATAATGGTGGAGAAATTCATCAGTGGTGTAATAGCTATATTTACATGGTTTGTGACCTATAGAGTCTGGTATACAATACCAAATGTTCTTCCTAATTTACCTGGAGATGGCACATTCAAGTATAACAAAACAAAATTGACATCAACTCCTACCTTCAGAAAAAGAAGCACTACAAATGGTAAACATTTTATGGGAATGCCTATCAATCGTCAGGATGCTACAGAGGCTGCAACAGAGGAAAAAAGATAATCTAAGTAGTTGAGGTAATAAGCCAGACATTATGTTTCATCTCAAGTAGTTAGTATGGTTGTAGCATTTCTGGGATTCAAAGTAATTCATAGTCATATATCAAGGGTACCTGGATGCAAGTTTAAAAATGTTGATATTAGTAAATTAGTTAATCTGGGTGCAGTGGGTAGGATAAGAAATATAATTATTTATAGAAAGTTAACTTTTTAAATTTGCACAAGTTCTATATTAAATCAAAAAGATATCACACTGATAGCTATTTATTGGTTATAAATAAATATTTAAGAAATAAAAGTTTTTATACAAGCTACTAATACTGTTTCTTTTTATAAAGTATAAATATTCTTCTAATATTCATTTGTTCCATATTATTAACAAAGAAGTTTTCTGAAAACATATAATACTGCAACAACAATGCCAAGTGATGCCGCTCCAGCAGCACCAACATATGCCGGTGGTTGGGAAGTAATGATCATCTTTATATGGTATGGTAAAGTTGGCACAGTCTTCTTAAACGATTCTCTTTGTTGGACACGATGATAGTAACTCTCTATTAGGGGGCGTTTGCCTTGAGCCCAGAATCTGCCTTCAAGTCCTAGTTCCCACAAACGATGCAAAAGTATTGCCAAATCAACATCCGCTATGCTGAATTGTTCACAGCACAGCCAAGTATCTACAAATAGGGAAAAAAGATGAAGGACAAATAGCCATTTGTAATAATTTTGAATAATTACATGCAAATTACCTTCATTTTGTTCTTTCAACTGTTCCTCAACCTGTCCTAAGACTTGGTCAACTATATTCAATACTTTTAAATATTCTTCTTCACTAGTAAGTATTTCATGTTTTCTGTCTTGAATTTCTGCTTTATACAGTAGAATGCCTCTTGCTTTTGGGTTTTCTTCAGCTAATTTTCTAAGGTTTTTGGAACTGCCTAAGTCCCCACCTAATAAAGGAATTTTTTTTTATCAATTTTTAAATATTATTACACATTATAAACAACATAAAAACGAATTTGAATTACTATAAATACTATATGCTACTCACTTTTGAGGACTTCTCGAACAGGCAAAATAAAAGGCAACTTAGGCCTGCCACACAATTGAGGGTGAAAGAAAGAACCCACAGTAATAACACCTGCTGGTAGTGCGTCAATCAGGTCACGGAATTTGTTTATGTTATTTAAAACCTTTCTATCCGTTGACACATTAATTAATGGAGTAAGTTCTAAAATAAAACCAAACATAATTAGCTACTCATGCCTTACAGGTTTGCTCAGAAGGGTTGGGAACTGGTGCCTACCCTCAGTCTGCCATCCTTGAAAGTTCTATAGATCACAAAGGTCTATTCTCTTAAAACAGTGGGAAGCAACGGGAGAAAAAGAGTTATTTCATAGAATAAATTGTGAGCCCTGACTTGAGATTAAACATATGACTCCAAAACACATACTAGGGTCTAAATAGTCCTCCAAATAATCAAGGATTCTTGTTGAATCTGGGATGATATCATTGTTCACTTTAAGTACTGGAATTTCTCCTCGTGGATTAATATCGAGAAACCAGGAAGAATATTGTTCTCCTTTGGTGATATCAAGTAATAGTGGTTCAAACTCTACATTTTTTTCATATAACGCCATTAACACCTGTAACAAAAACATGTAAAAATGAGAAAACTGTAGGCCTACAGGGTCAAGTATTTTAGTCTTAGACAGATAATTATGGTATAATTTTACAGTTAGTTTGTTTTCGAGGTCATTTTGTGATAAGATATAATCTAAAATGAAGAGGAGAGAGATGATTCATGAATTCTTACCTTTTGAGAATAAAAGCTGTAGTAGTTACAGTATAGGAAGATATTAGTTCCATTATTAACGGATTTCGCACTTCCTTTCGGTATTGGTAGTTTTTCAAGATACTTTTGAACATAATGCATGATTAGATTTATTTATTGTTTAGACGCACTAGGCAATTCCAACTTATTTACCTACTTAAAGTAATAAAAAGTTAAGAAACCCATGACATGAGTATTAAGTTTTGTTAGGCGGCTTTTTCAGATCAAATAAGAAGGACCAACCTACAAAAATTAAAATCAGGTGACATTCGACCATAAACACTAGATTACTTTTTTTCGTGTTAAGCTAGGAACATACTACGCGGACGTCCGTCGTAAATCGACCGCAGACGGGAATCTGGACAATGGAAATAGACATAACCGTGCAAACTATCGGTCGACGGACGTGGACGTGGCCTTGAGCGCATGGACGTCCGATCGAAATCTGGCTCGCTGGATGTTTTGTTCCGTGCACACTGAAGCAAGGAACACACTACGCGGACGTCCGTCGTAAATCGACCGCGACCGCGACCGATCAGTGTGCACGGAACAAAACATCCAGCGAGCCAGATTTCGAACGGACGTCCATGCGCTCAAGGCCACGTCCACGTCCGTCGACCGATAGTTTGCACGGTTAAGCTAAGAACACACTACGCGGACGTCCGTCGTGAATCGACCGCGGACGGGAATCTGGACAATGATATTACACATAACCGTGCAAACTATCGGTCGACGGACGCGGACGTGGCCTTGAGCGCACGGACGTCCGATCGAAATCTGGCTCTCTGGATGTTTTGTTCCGTGCACACTGATAGGTCGCGGTCGCGGTCGTTTTACGACGGACGTCCGCGTAGTGTGTTCCTAGCTTTATGTGTAATTTCATTGCCCAGATTCCCGTCCGCGTTCGATTCACGACGGACGTCCGCGTAGTGTGTTCCTAGCTTGCTCGGTCGCGGTCGCGGTCGATTTACGACGGACGTCCGCGTAGTATGTTCCTAGCTTTATTAGACGTTATCACGTCAAAAAACAAATAATATGCCTTTTATTTCATTACACCAAAAACTAAAGTCAACTACCCACGAATTATGTTTATCGATAAAATTACTACCCACAACCGCTAAACCGGTTGTTGTCAATTTTAGTTCCATAAAGCTAGGAACACACTACGCGGACGTCCGTCGTAAATCGACCGCGGACGGGAATCTGGACAATGGAAATACACATAACCGTGCAAACTATCGGTCGACGGACGCGGACGTGGCCTTGAGCGCACGGACGTCCGATCGAAATCTGGCTCTCTGGATGTTTTGTTCCGTGCACACTGATAGGTCGCGGTCGCGGTCGTTTTACTACGCGGACGTCCGTCGTAAAACGACCGCGTCCGCGACCTATCAGTGTGCACGGAACAAAACATCCAGAGAGCCAGATTTCGATCGGACGTCCGTGCGCTCAAGGCCACGTCCGCGTCCGTCGACCGATAGTTTGCACGGTTATGTGTATTTCCATTGTCCAGATTCCCGTCCGCGGTCGATTTACGACGGACGTCCGCGTAGTGTGTTCCTAGCTTTAATGTCCGTTGGACTTTGTGTGAGACCGCCACTAGTATAAACGTGTAAAGGTTTTGTAAGTGTGTGTGTGTGATGGGAAGGGGGCATTTTTTGGTATGGAGTTGGCGTTCTTCTCCTAGTGAGTATTATATTCTTTGCAATGAATATACACTTAACCGTGCAAACTATCGGTCGTCGATCGTGGACGTGGTCTTGAGCCACAGATCAATACAACAAGATGGCCCTTACAGGGCGACTCGCGGTCACCAAGCATACGACAAATCAGGTTTATAAAAGTTTGAACGCGTGCGACACCGATCAGTAGCGCCCAAGTATACGACCCGCTAACAGTGTCCGTGTCCGCTCGGGAAAAAATCTTAAATAATCAATTTTGGTTGCAAACAATGGTCTCTTACAGCATAAAGTGGTGTGGCAAGTCTTCTAACACTTCTACATGTAAAAAAGATGGAACAACATTCCACAGTTAAGTCAAATTAATTATTTTGTTGAATATTGTTTATTGTCCGCGGAGTTCATTTATACTGGTCAATATGGTTGTGCTGAGCGGCGCCGAGGCGCGTCCATCCCTCTTTACCGAGTTAACAATGTGATATGCTATCCCTTTCACGTAAACGACTAGGCATGGGGCCATGTTAGTTTATGTCTGTTGCGGGAACTTCGTACTGCCGTTCGTACCATGTGCTACCATTTTATGAAATATAAAAGAAAGCAGATTTGTAATAGTGAATAATTATCTAGAATCTGTAGAGTCTGTAGTGGTATTTAGTTCATTGATTAGTTTAGAATATTTAGTTGGTTATTTAACTTAGTAAACGTAAGTAAAAATGCACAGTTTAGTTATTAGTTACTAGAATGATTTTTATTGAGATGCTATCACAATTATCATCCTCCTTGCGTTATCCCGGCATTGGCATTCGCCACGGCTCATGGGAGCCTGGGGTCCGCTTTGGAAACTACTACCAAGATTTGGCGTAGGCACTAGTTTTATGAAAGCTACTGCCATCTGACCTTCCAACCCGAAGGGTAACTAGGCCTTATTATAATTTAATTATAATATTATAATTTGTTGCAAAACAAATTCACCACAGTACTGGTACCGGTACCATTGTCTATAATAGACATGTCCCATTCCCATCCCTACTGCTAATCATAAAGGCGCGCCATTATTTGAAACGACCAATGGCAGCACCGTGCGCGCCCGCCTCACCCCGCAAGGATTGGTGATTTGCGTCTCGAACAATATCGCTTGCATTTGGCTTCTAGTGGGGTGTTCTGTGTCTTGAGCGCACGGGCGTCCGATCGAAATCTGGCTCGCTGGATGTTTTGGTCAGCTGAAGCCACGTCCCGAAGACCGTGCACACTGCTGATCGGTCGCGGTCGCGCGACCGCGGACGTCCGCATGGTATGTTCCTAGCTTTATTTTTGCCCGGAGAGCGCGCACACGGGCAACTGTTGTCGCGACCATGGCCTAGTATGAAAGTGCGCACACGAGGCGACGCAACTTTTCATACAAATACGAATGTCGCCGAGCAACTGTTGCTCCGTGGGCGCGCACCCTAACTTTTTACTTGCTTCTATAAATTATCTGTAGTCTTGCTTGGGTGTCTATGGTTATTAGCAGAATGAGGTGGTGGGTGGTGTTTTTATGGATTTATTTCTTTGATAAACATAGTTATTCTGCCTAATTATTAAATATAACACCTCCCTAACTTTCTGTACCATTTGTCTCCACATATTCAAGCTTATTCTTCTCGTAATATGTTATCGTAAACTCTCAATTTAAAGTTACATGATCTTAGCTGTTGATACAGTATCTGAAAATGGAGGCATCCAATAACACCGACGCCGTGAATCTTGGTGTTGGTGAAGTCGAAGCCGAAATAGGAGAAGAACTGAAACAGCTCGAGGAAGGAAAAGATTATGATACCCGCAGCGAAGTATCAAGCTCATCTTCAAGTGATTCAAGCTCTCCAAGCATAAGCACCGCCAGTTCTAAGTCAAAAGAAAGACGCGCAAATCGTAAACGTACCAAGTCGGAAAGCCATTCGCCGATACAAACTAAAAGAACACGTATTACAGCCGCTAACAACAAAACAAAGACGTATGATTACATGACGAAACTGAATTATCTATTCAGAGATACAAGATTTTTTTTAATTAAGTCTAATAATGCTGAAAATATTACACTATCCAAAGCTAAAGGTGTGTGGTCAACTTTGCCACAAAATGAAGCAAATTTAAACCAGGCTTATAGAGAATCAAGAAATGTGCTATTAATATTTTCAGTGAAGGAAAGTGGTAAGTTTGCGGGATTTGCGCGTCTGAGCAGTGAGTCGAGAAGAGATGTGCCACCCATATCATGGGTACTGCCGCCGGGATTATCTGCTAAGGTACTAGATGGTGTGTTTAAAGTAGACTGGATCTGCCGCAAGGAGCTGCCATTCAGTAGCACTCTGCACTTGTATAACCCCTGGAATGAAGGAAAACCTGTAAAAATCGGACGAGATGGTCAAGAAATCGAGCCCAAAGTTGCTGAGGAATTATGCCGATTATTTCCAGAAGACGAAGGTATTGAAATGACACCAATACTTCGTAAGTCAAAAGAGGCCTCTAAAAAAGCTTACTTAAAGAGTGGTGGTAATTATAGAACATATAGAGCCCCACTGTTGACAAGAGGTTCTAATTTTAGAGCAAGGCTGAACACATCTTCTAGGAGCCGGCGTAAAATTTTTATGCCTCCTAGGAACAGACTGTCATCTGGGTCATACAAGAGAAGGTCTCCATCACCATACATGCGTGATAGGCTGCCACTGTGGTTTACACGTGGTCGGGACAGCTACAGCAGCAGTAGTTCAGCAGCAGCAGAGGCATATGTGGCAGAGTACATGAGATCTATGCACCACCAGCTCCCACCACTACCATATGTGCCTCCGCCAGGATTCAGTGGTGCACTTGCGTCGTATGATGGCCTGCCTCCGCCACCACCGCCGCCTCCACCTCGATACTATGATGCCCCATTAGCAGATTATCCCCGATCAGTGCTAGTGTACGATAAGAGGTCCTATGAACGTTCAGTGGATGAGTTTTTGTGGCGTACATCTGACCGTTCGCGCGGTCGTAGCCGCGACCGTGATTCCCACAGATCTTACCGTGACAGACGGTAAAGCCTGTATCTCCACCGATGTATTAAATAATTGATTATCATTAATAAATAAAAATTGTGTTTGAACTTTGAACTTTATTGGTTTGAAAATATAAAATTGGTGTGTGTGTGATGAACCTTGTGAAGGACAATGGTTACAGTTTGGACTATTTTGAATCTATTTATCCCGTGTTTTAATGGGACATTCAAGTTGCAAGAAGCAGGCAGACGGAGAAGAGCTTGTTGTGAATCCTTATTGAATGCAATGAGGCAAATTTAACTGAAGTCAATGTTTTGAAGTACTTGATAAGAATTTAAACTCCAACCTTGTTATTAGCGCAGTTTATTATTTTACAAACTTTTGAGCGGTACTTGTATACATAGTACATGTGGCTCATTTTTTGAAAGGATCTTACCGTTGCAATTTTATTGTATCTTCATTTTACAGTACTTGCAAAATGTGTGCAAATAGGTACACATAGCTTGTAATATTTTTTTTGTTAATAAGTTCTTAATATGTTTTTACAATATGCCTTGGCAATCACACAGTCTTTGCATTATAGGTAGACTTAGCTTGTGTATTTCATAATGTAAATTTTGTACTTAAATTACTTCTGTGAGGTAGATTATCAATCAGCATCTTCCTTCTGTGCATGATCATTGATGACATTGCTGATAAATTCCTCATAGTATTCTACTAATTCGACCAGTCAAAGGTTGTTTCCCACAGTGTGTGTGTTATTTTTTGTCACATTTGACCGGTTCGAATCCCGATCCCGACTGAGTCAAGCGATTTTTCATAAATCCTTAAATGCATAATTTATTGTTTTTAAAAACAAAGGAAAGTCTCCCTTACACAAAATGTGCTATTTACAATATTTAAGGTAGTTGCCATCCATGTGGCATTCGATTTTTCCACACTGTATATTTTTACGTAGTTCACTTGTCTCTTCACCTTTGGCTATCCTCAACTTCCCCATTGTGAACGAGATTGACGTGTCCTCGCTCCTTCTTGCCGTTAGCTGAATTACAAAAAAAATAATATTTGTAGTGCTAGGAGGCATTCTTCTGCAGATGAGTCATTAACAATCTCAAGATGAATGGTTGCAAATCCACATTCTCTCTAAGAGGAGCTCACTCAATATTAATAATGGCTATGCACCTCCAGTTGGGCAACGCAACGGTCGACCACTCCGGTCTACTCAGGGTCTAGTCTAATGTCTAATCCTGGTGACTCTAACCATATTTTGCACATTAGTCACGTCGCTTGTCTTTTGACCACCAGTTTTCCTCACATTTTCATCTCGTGTCCGCATATCCATTATTACTTTCCCGCCATTACTCTACCACACTCATCAGTCATCATCCTCCTTGCGTTATCCCGGCATTTGCCACGGCTCATGGGAGCCTGGGGTCCGCTTTGACAACGAATCCGAAAGCGACTGCCATCTGACCTTCCAACCCGAAGGGTAACTAGACCTTATTGGAAGCACTCCGGTTTCCTCACGATGTTTTCCTTCACCGAAAAGCGACTGGCAAATATCATATGACATTTCGCACATAAGTTCCGAAAAACTCATTCGTACGAGCCGGGGGGTTCGAACCCGAGACCTCCGGATCGACAGTCGCATGCTCTTACCATTTTTTTTGCATTACTCTACCCAGTATCAACAATAAAACACATACCGGTCAAAATCATAACCCTCCTTTTGCGTTGCCGTAGTCGGGTAAAAAGTTAACCAAACACAAACATAGTGTTACCACACTACATAATTATTAAGAAAAAAAAAACCCCGCTTTTGGGGTCCTGCACGGAAAGCATGGTCGCGCGATAGACGATAAAATATCAGGCCGTCCCTATCGCACTTACGTATAGTGCGATATGGACGGCCTGCTATTTTATCGTCTATCGCGCGACCATGCTTCCCGTGCTGGTGAAAGGTACTCGCGAATGTTGGATTATGTAGAAACTAGCTTTTGCCCGCGGCTTCGCTCGCGTTAGAAAGAGACAAAAAATTTGCCAATGTCACTCTCCATCCCTTCAACTATCTCCACTTAAAAAAAATTACGACAATTAGTCAACTCCGTTTTGCCGTGAAGGGTAGAAAAGTAGGTACAGTTAATATGACTTATGACACTGGTTGGAGTTTTATATTCTTATCTATAATCTCGAAAAATTTGGTCTTAATAAGGACCTATGTAAGACTGGCATTTATGCAACTTCATGTTGTGTTGATCTGTGATATATTTCCACCTATTAACGACTTATAAAATTATACACTATCATTTAATTAGTAATTCTCTTTCGAAATACTAAACCCATCGCTTTGTAGGTGTAGGAAGTTAACATACACCTACCTACTTCCTTGAACCATAATTTCCTTAGTGCCACCTATTAAATAGTTGCCTATGGTGCCTGGTGATATTCTTGTACAGGTGTAATAGTTAACTTGGACGCCAACTGTCTTATCTTACTAGTAATTCATGATAAATCCTAATAATGGCCGCCTTTACACAGTCGCTCTATCGCGCGTTCCCGAAGCGTACAGGATAGCGCGCGGTTAAGCCGATTGCGTCTTATTATTTTTTAAGGCTCGCGTGATTGCGCGTCGAAGTTTTTGAGAACGGAAAGAGCGTGCGTGTAAAGGCTAATCGTGCGCGATAAACCGCGTTATTATTGTTACTAATAGTATCGATTTGTAAAGAGCAAGTAATTCAACCACTAATTCGTTAGTCCACGAGCGTATGTCCGCCATGTTGCGCGCGCGAATGAACGTACGTGTAAAGACAACCTCACCCACGCGATTGCGCGCCCGCTCCAGCGCACGAAATCGCGCGTTCTTTCCCTTCCCCTCCGGTCGGCTTTACACGCGATAGCTGTATCACGCGCGATAGAGCGTCTGTGTAAAGGCAGCTAAAAGATTTGACTTTAACTATCACAAAAATTCCAACTTTGACCACTTCCCATGATTTAAAAAAATTAGCAATTAACTATTCCTGATATTTTATACGACACAAAAAACTTCTAGAGGGTTTACATTCGATGTTAATTCAATTTGACAGAAAGAAGTGTTAATAGTTATTTGTTATACAAGGGGGCAAAGTTGTATTTTAACGCCGAGTGTGGAATTGAAAAACGAGCAAGTGAAAGGATTCGATAGTTGAACCACGAGCGAAGCGAGTGGTTCGACAATAGAATCCGGAACTTGCGAGTTTTTTAATACACGAGAAGTAATAGTTATTTGTTATACAAGGGGGCAAAGTTGTATTTTAACGCCGTGTGGAATTGAAAAACGAGCAAGTGAAAGGATTCTATAGTTGAACCACGAGCGAAGCGAGTGGTTCGAGAATAGAATCCTGAACTTGCGAGTTTTTTAATACACGAGAAGTAAAATACATTTGCACCCGAGTGTAACACAAAACTTTTCCCCTCACTATAGCAAGGAAACTACAACGCAAAAAATGCGTTTATCACTGCTTCCAGTAGTTCCACAGGTGGTAAATCATCTTTATTACTAGATTCACCTACTTTTGTCAATTTTAAAGCAGTTAATTTGACTTTATTCAAGGTCAAATTACTTTACCCACTAGTGGATAAAATGCGTTTTTACCCGCTGGTATTAAAGAACAAAACACGTGTTTCCGAGCTAGTGAGGGGAAAAATACATTTGCACCCGAGTGTAACACGAAACTTTTCCCCTCACTATAGCGAGGAAACTACAACGCAAAAAATGCGTTTATCACTGCTTTCAGTAGTTCCACAGGAGGTAAATCATCTTTATTACTAGATTCACCTACTTTTATCAATTTTAAAGCAGTTAATTTGACTTTATTCAAGGTCAAATTACTTTACCCACTAGTGGATAAAATGCGTTTTTACCCGCTGGTATTAAAGGACAAAACACGTGTTTCCGAGCTAGTGAGGGGAAAAAATCTTATATTGAAAATTACTCGAAAACGGTGAACAACTTACTGAGGTCATGTTAGGCTGGTTAGGTTTCTCTTGAGCTGCCCTACTTCCGCTGACCGGTGTCACGGTGGCATGGTACTTCTGGGACACCCTGTATATAGGCAAATAAACTGGCTGTGGCTGGGAAGGAAAAACCAAGGATGCGAGATAATATTTCGGCATTCCAAGATTTCTGAATACCACACAATATAATAGACAATCAGCTAGGTTAATTAATTATTTAGAATAATTTGAAGCAAGAGCGATTTAATACTGGACTGACAAAGCCCATACAAAAACCGTACTCCTAAAATGTATGGGCTTTTTAGGCTTAAAACTAGATGGCGTTGTTTGCAGCCTGGAAGTGGCCAAAATCATATTTTCCCCAAATATTTTTGCGTGTTTTTATTTCTTATAAGAACAAATGACATATTTCTTTATTTTAAAATCACGAGATCACGTCAATACACTTTTGAATTTTTTGAAAAAAGTTGTAGGCATCGGCAGTGTAGTTATGATAGTGTACCTAGTGATGTGCCGTTCCCGGGAATATTCCCTAGGTGGGAAAATACCCAGAAATATTCCCGGGAATATTCCCTCAGTAAGGAAATATTGGGGAATTTTGAAATTGAATATGTTTATATGTTATGTTGTCGAAGATTCTATTGAAACATTATAATAAATATATATATACCTAGACATTAACTAGTGTAACTCGCATACAGAAGTAATTTCCCAATGTTCCCCGGTAAATTCCCATTCTTCCCGGGGTTTATTCCCAATGTTCCCGGGTAAATTCCCATAGTTGCTGGGAAAGTTGAAATAAAACCCAATTTAAAAAAAAATATTTTTTTAATTCACTAAATTAATACAAATCATCACAGTTGAATTTAAAAATCACAGTAAATTATGTGCCTTGTTTGTTTTTGTAACGGTGTAGCACTAGCACTTAAATTAAATAATGAATGCCGGATCTGGCATTATTTTGTGCTCGCAAATCGCTCTTGCAATAGCTTCGTGGATTCCAACCTGAACAAAAAAAGAAATCATGTTATGTTGGTCCTGAAAAACACGTGATGGTAATTTTTTTATAACAGTGGCAGTGCAACATGTGATGTTTAATTTTATAACTACTGAATAGCGTAACATTCTATTTACATCAAACGACAATATTATGTTTATATATAATAATATATCATGTCTATACCCTCCTGTACGATTGGCATGTTTAGTTAGGCTGTTAATGTTAATTTAAGGAATAAATAAAGAATATTGTATTATTATCTCGTTTTTAACACAGTTAAATTACCACGTGTTGCACTGTCGTGGACATTTCGGTCATGCAATATAATATATAGTATATATTCTATTGTAAACTTACTGTTTCTGAAGTGCTCATGCTGCTCATCGATGTACTTGAACTATCTGTGATATCGATCACAGCAGAGGCTTGGCTTGTCTCTCGATTTTGACTGCCGGGTGGTGAAGAACTCGATTCACCGTACGATTCACTAAAATCACTGGTGGACTTAGGTCTTTCACGGTTTTTAAATAAACACAACGTCACAAGGTGTTTTGGGACATTTGCCTAAATGGCACGCGAATTTTGTAGCGTTTTTAAATAAATACACATTATTGCAGTATTTACAACAATACGTGACTTTATTGTTCACTGTGTGAGTAGTAAAATGTTCAAACACTTTACTTTTCGGTCTCATGGTTTGAGCACATCTACGCACGTGTTACAAGCAACAGATATACATATTGGATAACTAAATAAGTGCAACACGGTAAATGCTTTTGGAGGAAGCGAGATAACCTATATATCGAAAGAAAGAGATAGAGACATGAAAGCTCTAGTAACAAAACAAAGAAATATTGCACATAAGTGCATCACGAAAGGGAAAAAATATTTTATGATTGAACAAAAACTTATATTTAATTATGTATAATATTAAAGACGTTGTTTTTAATGAGAGTCAGTTAATAATTGAACATACTATTAATTTCAACAATTTTTTATTTATTTTTAAATGTATTTAACTTGAATTGTATATTCCCCTGTTTTGGGAATATTCCCGGAAACAAGGGAATATACCCGGGAATATTCCCAAAGGGAATATACCCATTCCCGGGAATATTCCCATGGCACATCACTAAGTGTACCTACTTAATAGGTGGCGCTAAAAAATCGAGGTACGATTCTTAGTATGAAGTATGTAAATCCTATATGAATAATTCTTGATTTGACGTAAAATACTTGATTAATCATAAGATTTCTATGATCATCAAAATGCATAAGTGAGCGAATAAAATAGGTAAGGGACGAAATTCGCGTTTTTCAGTCATATTTAAACGTTAAGTAATTAAGAAAATACTAATCGATAATCTTAATATATTATCTAAACGTGCTTTGAGACTAAAGGGGACGTCCGCTCGGAAACCGGTTTTTCATTAGAACGTAGCACATTGTTCCCTGAATACATGTTTAATTTTTAGGGTTCCGTACCAAAAAGGTACAGTACCATAAGGTGCGACGTGCGACTCTGCCCGTCTGTCACATTACTAAATATCTCCAGAACTATTTATGCTACCGATTTGAAATTTGGAATAGTTATGAACATTGCTAACCTCTACAAATTGAAAGTATTTTTTTTATTATTATTAATATTAATTATAGAAAATTGCCAAACTCAAAGGGGGGCAAACTGTAAATATCAAGTAACTAGGTCAAGTGGCATATCGTTAGAAAGTGTAAGTAAATCACTATCACTACATAGTATAAAACAAAGTCGCTTTCTCCGTCCCTATGTCCCTATGTATGCTTAAATCTTTAAAACTACGCAACGAATTTTGATGCGGTTTTTTTTTAATACATAGAGTGATTCTAGAGGAAGGTTTACATGTAGGTATAGTACCCGTGCGAAGCCTGGGCGGGTCGCTAGTAAAATAATAAAAAGCTTTATTTGTTCCACACATACTTAAACATGAATAAAAAATTGCAGATAAAAAATACTTAAATACATGGGCCCCTTTTGGGTAAAAGCCTCCCCCAAGGAATGCCACTCCTCTCTGTCTTGAGCTGTCTCTGTCCATTTTGGACCTGCCGTTGCCGCTAATTCTTCCGACCATCTCCCACGTGGACGGCCTCCTCCTCTTGAGCCCAGTGGCCCAGGCCACTTACCGTTCGTATGGTCCATTTGTCGTCACTGTATCTGGCAACGTGTCCTGCCCATTTCCACTTCCTTTCGAGTGAGAATGTTAAGCCGTCTGTAATGTTTGTTTTTCTCCTTATGACTTCATTCCTAATTTTAAGCCTAGTAGGCTTCTCTCCGTTTTCTTCAAAACTATTATAAATTATATCTTCAAAATATATTTTTTGCTGTAGAAAAACAAATTGAAGGAAAATGTAAAAAAACCGGCCAAGAGCGAGTTGTACTCGCGTTGCAAGGGTTCACTACAAGAAGGGCTTAAGCGCCTCCTTTTTAGTAGAAACTTAAGTCATTTTTGCGAATAATCGATATTTTGAACAAAACGAAACAGAAATGAGTTTATATGTAATATTCAAACGCGCTCACACAATTTCAAGAGATTTGGTAACTCCTTGCAGCGGCAGTGAGAGTGAGTGAAATTCGTAGTTAGAGTTTTTTTCTGTTAAGTCCGACTTACGCTTTACTGTTCTAATCGGTTTTCCTGTAATCTATAGATTGAAAACTATCTCGTGTATTTTTTCAAAATTTTACGCTTACAGTTTCGGAGATAAGGGGCGGGGGGGGGGGGGAATGGTAATTTTTGCCTATTTTCTGAAATTACTTTACTAAAAATTATTAAAAAAACTATTTTTGAAATACTTATAAAAAGCTCTTTCCATGTCCATCTTTGGGTCACAGGTTTACATATGTGTGCCAAATTTCAAGTTAATCGGTTCGGTAGTTTCGGAGAAAATTGGCTGTGACAGACGGACAGACAGACACACGAGTACAAGGGTTCCGTTTTTCCTTTTTGAGGTACGGAACCTTAAAAATACCGTCCCCCCTTGTTTCCGAAGTTTACCAACGAAAAAAGATAATCATTTTACGGAATATTGGTTTAATGCTAAATATTACAGGAAAAATGATATCGTGTCTGTATTTTTGCTGATCTCTTCTTTAAAATAAAATAAAAAAACCTAATTATCCCTGAAAAACCAACATAATATACAGGTCGCGCAAATTAGTTAGCAAATTCACCAAGAGATGGCGCTAGTGCGTGGAGGGGGTAAGCAAAGCGATCGCAGTGCTTGCAGTGGTCAAAATCGACACTGCTTGTGGTTGTCATCTATCAAAACTCATAAAATATAATACAATGTGTAGTGTTTGATATGGGGCATCAATGTTGTTTCGTTGTTAATTGTAAAAATAATGGTATAAATAGTCGTTGCACGTTCTATGCGTTTCTTAGAGCACACTGGAAATTGGATCAAAGAACTAAATGGATATTAGCTACGGTGAAAAGAAAACGTAAGTGACATGTCAAAACAAAACATTATTAGTTATTTGTTATACAAGGGGGCAAAGTTGTATTTTAACGCCGAGTGTGGAATTGAAAAACGAGCAAGTGAAAGGATTCTTTAGTTGAACCACGAGCGAAGCGAGTGGTTCGAGAATAGAATCCTGAACTTGCGAGTTTTTTAACACACGAGAAGTAAAATACATTTGCACCCGAGTGTAACACAAAACTTTTCCCCTCGCTATAGCGAGGAAACTACAACGCAAAAAATGCGTTTATCACTGCTTCCAGTAGTTCCACAGGTGGTAAATCATCTTTATTACTAGATTCACCTACTTTTATCAGTTTTAAAGCAGTTAACTTGACTTTATTCAAGGTCAAATTACTTTACCCACTAGTGGATAAAATGCGTTTTTACCCGCTGGTATTAAAGGACAAAACACGTGTTTCTGAGCTAGTGAGGAGAAAATAAATTATATTTTCTCAAACATGGTATGAAATATTGATGTTATGTGCCTTATAATTGGCAGCGAAGTATGACGTTGCAGGTGCGGCTAGGACGATTGATAGATAATGGAATTTCATACAAACCTTGCAGGCCAAGGCCGGCAAAGTCTTCTTTTTTAATTTCCAAACACAGATAATTGTGACATAACATCCAGGTATTTAGCCAATTAAAAAAAAAACTATAAGGGGCTTTATAGACGTGCCGACTGCAACTGGTACGGGCCCTAGACAATATTTGATTTTGGGTGCGTTTTCATACAAAAAAAAATTTTTTCGTTTTTTTTTTAATTTTTTTTAACTTTTTGTTTCTTTATAAGCGTATACGGGATATCAAAGGGGAACGTAAATTCGATTAATTTTGCGCTACGACGCACCGTTTAGGAGATACAGCCATCCAAAGTTACTATTTTCAGTAGACTTTATTTATTTCATACCATGTTTGAGAAAAGCACTATACATACCTCGGCGGGAAATGGGGTTGCCCGCCTCAGACCTATTCGGCCTCGCTTCGCTCGGCCTCCTATATGTCTTCGGCCGGCAACCCCCTTTGTCCCGGCCTCTGTAGTAATGTACTATTAAGCTTTGTTTACCTAATATTGTTCAATACGCTGTTAGTATTTTTTCTACCGTAAAAGATTATGCTTAAAGATTCAGGCCTAGCCTGGGAATAGGCCCGTGTCGGATATTTCTGCGGCCGCGGACATGACTAGGTACTTACGTTTAGATTTGTTTTATATGGCATTAACAGGACGGAGGTTTAGCGAATACCATATCACTAGCTCGAAGAAATTGTACCATTACTCCTATGTTCTTCAAGATTCCTTATATGCCCTGCCAGCACCAATTTATTGACTCTTTCTGTAGTCTGGAGTTGGAAGTTTATACCGTGAGTAATGCTTTGGAACCTGATTTTTGGTATTTTATCCATGTCTTTATAATCTATCTACCTAAATTACACTTGAAATAGTAGCTCTTATTATTCAATTTATTTAAAATTAACGAAAAGTCGTTAAAATATAATGTTTGCTTACATGTCATTTTTTGACATTTTCCACTTCAAGTTCACATGGTAGTGGGCGTAATTGTCATGCACGTAGCCAATACACAATAATACTCGTTAGTCTCTGAGAAGTATCTGAGAAATCTGAGATTATTTTAACTATTGAAAGTTTGTGCGGAACCCTCGGTGGGCGAGTCCGACTCGCACTTGACCGGTTTTTTATACAATTTGATTTGATGAATTTTAATCGTCATCATTCGCCTGTCTTTATCCATAGAGTCAGACTAAGCTAAGCTGGCAACGATTTAGATAACCCCTGCGTTTGCCCGTGCGGATAAATAAATGTCATAATTTCATCAGAGATAAACGTTTAAAATAATAAGTACTATACGAGTTAGGTAGTTAAAATCGCTGTCTACTTAGCTAGGCATGACTAGCTATTTATACGTTTGATTATATTTTCATTCGAATGGGTATGATTAAAATTCCTCAAATAAAAACATAATAAACGTTTAAAATAATAAGTACTACGAGTTAGGTAGTTAAAATCGCTGTCTACTTAGCTAGGCATGACTAGCTATTTATACGTTTGATTATATTTTCATTCGAATGGGTATGATTAAAATTCCTCAAATAAAAACATATTTTCCATAATATCAATCAATACTAGGTACTATATTTATATCCAGAGACGAAATTTATAAGGATTACGTTGATATGAAGAATCGATCGTCCCCTGACCTCTTAAACAGATTTCCACTATTTTTGTTACACCTTGGTACCTACACGCAAGCCCCTATTACATTGTCCACTGGTTTGGAAATTATACCAGACTTGACAAGCAACACGATGGAGGTTTGAACCTCGATGTCCACGGAGCGTGAAGTTAAGATTTTGTGTGGACGTTTTCAGTGTATGATCAATAGAAATACCGGGTGTCCCGTAAACCAACGCCAAAATTAAAAGGGGTGATAGGACATCTCATTAGCTATCATATCATATACTTATGTATATCAGGGACACCCGAATTTAAGTGTCAAAAGAAGCTCTACGTGTTCGTTTCGGCTCCGCGCACTGTAACAAAACCTCCGCTCTCACCTTACTTATTTACTTACTTGACTAACTAACAGTATAGCTAACCCCCCTTTAAATATACCCCGTAAATTTGGCCTTGTGATCGTCTAGCGTGAATAAGTAGAACCCTTCGATGTGAACCGCGATAACCTAGATCCTTTAATGAGTATCAGCTGTATTTTTGACTAATATTTAAAATTTTATTTATTTATATTTTAAAGAAGAATAAAGGTTATTGTAGCATAATAAAATAGTGTTATAGAAGAGTATTTTATCAGATTTAGGCCTAGAAAGTTATATGTGAGAAAATTAATGACGTAATGAAGAAAATTTTTAGAATAGAAGTTAGTGAGTGAAACATACATGAAATAAATATTAAAAAATATTTTGGTAAACAACCGCTACGCCCTATTAGTGATCCTGACTTGGGTATGAACTTGCGTTGCGGAATAGGATCCCTGACCCGACCAAACCACTTTATCGGGAACCTAAGCTAGTAAGCCAGAAGGGCTATCTATCTACGGACTAACCCCCTTTTTTATTTTGTTTCTTTTTCCCTAGCTAAACCCCCCTTTTCCCCAATACTGCTAATAGACCATAACTTCTCGATCTTTCTAATGTTTTATCGAAACACCGAGCAGTCGCTAACTTTTATAAGAACTAAGCAAGTCTACTAACTTTTCTAAGCTTTTGACTTTCCATCAGTGGACGGCGCTCGCATGCCACTGGGCCCTATAACAAACCTATGCTTTTTATTCCAAAGAATAGTTTGTTTCCCTAACCAACTTGATAGAATTTACCTTGAAAAACCAGTTAGCAACACTAAGTGTCCCGCAGCCACACCGAAAAATCAGACATTGCTACCACAATTATTAATTCACACTCAAATAAATTAAGTAATAAGAGATTTTATAAATTACCAGTTTTACCACATATTTTAAGATAGTAAACACCACATTTAAAGTCCATTTAAACCATAGAAATAGTAGTAGTCAAATTATTTCTACAACAATACACGTTGACCAATTATATTCCAAGACCAATCATAAAAGAACTCTACTTTCATAGAAATAGTGTGTGACTCTACCCTACTCCTATTGTTTTCCCTACTCTAGCATATATCTGAGACACAGACCGTCACTTACCATAGATCTTGTGTTCAGAATATGCATAAGTGTATCCCTACCATAAGCTGTACAGTTCAGCCAGCGAAGCTGAAATAGGCAACCTATAGGCTTGAGTTGGTTAGACCCCCCCCTCTGCTTTTGCCCGCAGGCTAGGGTAGCAGAGAGTAGATCGCCCTATCCGTGTATATATCCAGTATTCTAGAACACACCAGTACCAGCCACATGGGAAACCCAGCTGCGATCAAACTTTACTTAGATATGGATCGATCACAACCGAAATCTCCAGCGACCAACGCCAGCATGAACCAGAACACCGAGTAAATAAATATATATATATATAGGACCCCAGCCTCAAATACTGCCGACTTCAGTGAGCAAGGATTACTCCTAATGTCTTTCGTCAATCGTGAAAGTCCTCACTTCCATCTAACAGTTGGACTCTTTGAGACCGGTGAGAAAGTACGCCTTTTGTAAGTAAATAAAGACCCCCAAGCCTCCACTTGGAACAAAAAGACTCCTAAACGCCTTATGTTTAACAGCCGCAAGGTATAAAGCGCTTAGCCGGACAACAGTCTGTCACAAACAATGATCTGGCTTATAATTTTCACAAAATAACCCCATAGAAAATTACTAAATTCAATTTTACTGACCAACTAAATAAACGAATGAAGTTTCCTTTACGTGCTATAATCTACGCTTAGTTTTGCAAGAATTACTCCCTACAAAACCAAACACAGACTTATCTCCAAGCACCAGCCATACATCGACCCAATCTTTGTATTGCTTGACGGCACTCAAGAAACAAAGCACAGAAAACTTCACTATACACATTAATTTAAATGTAACACTACACTATAAATAGAACACTAAAATAACCCCACAACTGACGGTAAAGCAATTCCACCACAGGCCTAAGTTCAACTGTACGACGATATTGTCCCCGCACAATCAAACAGAGACACAATTTCAGAGTTTACAATCACTTAGAATAATTTCCAAGTAAAAACAAACAGAGAAACAATAGCAGAACAACTTCACTCACCAGTATAACACACGAAAGCCAGAGACACTGTTAGTCTTGTAGATATTTTAAGAATGACGCGCGTCGGCTCGCTCCGACCCTTTTATAGATTCAAAATGAGTGACAAAAGAGTGACAAAAGAGTGACAAATGAGTGACAAAAGAGTGACAAATGAGTGACAAAACAGTGATAAATGAATGACAAAAGAGCGACAAAAGAGTGACAAAAGAGCGACAAAAGAGCGACAAAAGAGCGACAAAAAGGTGACAAATGAGTGACTGGCGACAAATAACAATGGATAGCCGCTAAATTACACGCATAAGAAAAAGGTCATAACTGTTTTGTTTACTAAGTCATACGCCTTAGGCATTAATGTCCAAGACAACTCAGCACGTACGTTTTTGCTTCTCAATAGTAACACCTGCATGACTGCACGTGTTTTAGAGTGAGATGGAGATATCTTTTGTTGATTCCTAGTACGTAATAGGGTGGAGCGAAAAAACACTTTTCTGGAATTAGCAAACCTAATAGTTATCAATCAATGCCCCTTAGTCTATGAAGCCTTTCTGCAAATTTTCAGCTTTTTAAATCGACATCTTCTGCTTCCGCATTAGGGTTGAAATTTTGAAAATCTCATACAAACCTAAAAATACAACTTTCAGATAAAAAAATTTCGGCAGTATTATGTTTAGTATATGTTATTGATACATATCATTATGAGAAACTACAAAAAGTTGCGAAAATAGCGTCAAGAATCGCCAAAGTTTGTCTAGTTTCAGTACATTCGCCAAAATAGCCGCTAAAATACTGAAAATTGGCGATTTTTAACGCTATTTTCGCAATTTTTGGTAGTTTCTTGTAATAATATGTATCAATAATATATACTGAACATAATACTGCCGAAAAACATTTTTTATCTAAAAGTTGAATTTTCAGGTTTGTATGAGATTTTCAAAATTTCAAACCTAATGCGGAGGCAGAAGATGTTGATTTAAAAAGCTGAAAATTTGCACAAAGGCTTCATAGACTAAGGGGCATTGATTGATAACTATTAGGTTTGCTAATTCCAGAAAAGTGTTTTTTCGCTCCACCCTAGTACGTAATGAAACATTTTATATTGTGGTAAATATAAATATGCAAATACTACTTTATCAAAGGTTTTTAACCAGTTTTGTAAATCAAATACATAATAAAATATCATTTTTGTTTCTAAATGCTACAATAAACACATCCAGAAAATATATACACTACTTATCATTATCAATTTTTACGACCTATAATTGAAATCAAGATATAATATTGGAACGCTACTCAGTTGACAACTGTCAGTGTCAGTATTTCGTCCATGTGAACGTAGTTTGTTGATAAATATGTTTTACCAACCTGTTTTGCATCAAATAATAGTGAACCTTATGAGTGAAGACGTGACTAAACATGTAATAAAGCTTCAAAGATATTATTTGTCAAAATATCTAATGAAATCCCAAAGGAAATATGCACCAAAAAGTTGGTCAAGGAAAAGTTGATTCGCCGTAAGTTTTATATGTAATAACAAGTCCATTTCCTCGTCATAGACGCTTGTTCTGTTACAGCACATCTCCCAAAGGTCCGGATCCGGAACACCATTGTTCCCTGATGGAAAAAAGGTATTACAATAGTAACCCAAACGTTTTGTAATTATTAATAATAATATCATACATTGTGTCACAAGGTAAAAATAAAAAGTAAAAAAATGTGCAGTCCTAGAACGGAAGAGATCCCCTTTATAAATCAGGGAGGAATGGTGTCCCACTTTTAGGTTCCCTCCTAGAAGGGAAGAAAAGGTCCCTTTCCGAAATGGTGGCATGAAACTAATACAATATAAAAAGAAACTCCACGATGCTATACAGAGACAAGGTAAGTGTAACTATTAGTTAACTTCTTTCGAATTTCGCAGTCTATATTAATACAGTACCGGTTGTGGCGCCTGGCGGCAACTCTGACCGCTGCGGCCTGCGGGTAGTATGAAACGGACGCCACGGACGGACCCATAATGCAAGGAGAGCGCCCCTACTTCAAGAGTTTGTATTTGGGAGTGACAAGGCGGTAACTAAATTGGTTTGACTTGCTTCAAAATCCAGTATTTTAGTTACCTATTCTTAAAATCCTACCTATCAAATGATCTTGTGCCTTGACTAGGGATTGCAATCCGGTCCGGCGGATCCGGTAATCCGGCCGGATCCGATGCTTTTTTCATACTACCAGATCCGTTGAAATTCGCCGGATCCGGTAATGTAATTTAATATGTTAGAATAGTGCAAAAAAATAACATTTACGCTAACATTTGAACGTAGCTAGGGGATAGCGAAAAGGAAATTCGAAACTCGTGTCGATTTAAAACACTCCCTTCGGTCGTGTTTTAATTTATCGCCACTCGTTTCGAACTTCCTTTTTTACGCACTTGTATCGTAATGTACTATTATACAATCGTTACGATATACCTAATACAAAGCTTTTCAGTCGAGTACCATGCCATGTCTAATAGTATTTAAGGTATGAGAGTGAAAAGCTTAATTATATCACTATTGTATACAATACTTTTTCTATGAGTCATCATCTTCATCATCAATGGACAGAAATATCATCATTCATGCAAGTTAAAATTAATATTAATAGCGTCGTTCACCGTTGTATCAACATCGAATTACCTAGCAACCAATTGTTTGTAATAAAGCTAGGGACGGATGTATATCTAGATTCCTAAAGTTTTTTCTTCTATTTTTGTTTCGCCTAAAACTCTTTGGTATAATGATCGGTTGGCATAATGATAATGTGACCTAATTGTGGTTGCCCTATTCAGTTTTAGATGAAATTTTTATGACCTAAAATTTTGTGTTCTAATGTTAATTGGCATACCTATTAGTTATACTAACATAGTTTTTCATAATAATTCATTGTCATAATCCTTTTTCTCCCTAACGCATTTTATGGCCTAATAATTTTTACTCCTGTAGCGATTTAAACTAATATTATGTGTCCTAATATTTTTGCTCCTACTGTAATTTTGTAAGAGTATTAGATGTCCTATTTGTTAGTGCTTTGGCTTGATTTGGCCTAATGTACACGTTTGTAGCAACAAGTCTATTTTGTGGTTGTCACAGTTCTAACCTAACCTAACTCACTTTTCTTGCAACAAGTCGTTTCTTTAATGGTCACAGTTCTAACCTAACCTAACCCAATTTTGTGCTAACAAGTCGATTTTGTGGTTGTCGCAGTTCTAACCCAACCTAACCCACTTTTCTTGCAACAAGTCGTTTCTTTAATGGTCACAGTTCGTTTTTTTTTAAGAGGGGAAATGCTTTACGCATACCACCGGGGCGCGGGGACGGGCCCCGGTGGTTATGTGGGACTCCCGGGCTAATGAGACCCGGTTTACCCACTAAAACCCCTCTGTTTCCGCCCTTGTGCTGTAGCGATGGGCTGCAGGTACGCGTGTGCTTTACTTCTGCAGCACCACCAGCACCGGTCCGCGTTGCGGATCGCCTCCGGAGGTATTTGTTGCCTCTTTCGCCCAGAGCCGTTTTACGGCCAGCAATCTCGGGGACCTCAGATGTTGTGGATGACAGGCGTCCCCGTGCCTGTCATCCCGAGGTCCACCTATGGAGGCAGGCGGCGGTCGTTCGCGACTGCTCTACGCCTGTTACGCCGTCGGCGCCTTTGGTCGGCTAGAGGCTCGACCTCCCTGGCCCGTTCCGCCATTTCTTTATGCGACAGCACCGCTTCGCAAAAAGTTTGTACTGCTTGCCAAGCTCTGTCGCTGCCTACCATGGCCTGGACCACTGCGGGCAGCGACAGGTTCGGCCCCACTACGGCCAGAAGGTCGTCTCTCTCTGGCCCCCAGGTTGGACACTCCTCGAGCGTATGCTGAGCAGTGTCCACCATTGCGCCGCACTCATGGCACTCTTCCGACGGCTCTCTGCCAGCCACCTTGTGCAGGTACCTCCCGAAGCAACCGTGCCCCGAAAGGACCTGCACGAGCCGGAAGGTGAGAGCACCATGAGTTCTCTCCAGCCACTGCGACATGACCGGTCGGATCGCCTCTATCGTTCTGGCGCCAGCACTTGGTTGCGCCAATCGGTCCATCCACTTCGCAGTGGCTTCACGGGAGAGCTCTACCCGCTTCGCCTCTATCTCGCGCGGTGCCGGCCAGAAGTCCCGGGCATGCGCCTCTTCTCGCCAGAAGAATAATGCCGCTAGTGCTGCCGCGTCCAGATCCCACGGCAGAGATCCGGCAAGCACGCATGCGGCCTCGCCCGAGATCGTTCTGTAGCCCCGTATGGACCTTATCGCCATTACTCTTTGAGCTTGCCGGAGCTGAGTCGCATTTCTGGGGCTCAGCTCGTTGGCCCACACCGGAGCTCCATACAGGGCTATAGAGCGAACGACGCCTGCATACAGGCGCCTGCATGATGCTCTTGGTCCGCCTAAGTTCGGCAGCAGGCGCCCGAGCGCAGCCGCTGCACCCATCAGCTTCGGGGCCAGTCGCTCAAAATGGGCCTCGAATGACCACCGGCTATCTAGTGTGATGCCCAGATACCGCATCGTTGGTCGTACGGCAATCTGGACACCCCCCACTATGGTCACAGTTCTAACCTAACCTAACCCAATTTTGTGCCAGCAAGTCGATTTTGTGGTTTTCGCAGTTCTAACCTTTTTTTTTTTTTTTGCGTTGGAAAAATACTTTATGTATACCCACACACCTGGGGGAGGTTGTGCGGGTTATGTGGGACTCGGCAAGAGGCGCCGCTACCCACTAAAAAACCAACGGTATGCCTGCGCGCCGCCAATGGAGCGTGGCCACGGGAACTCTTGAGTACGCAACCGTGACCACGCCGGCGCCGCCCGCCCCTACCACTTGCAGCGGGCCCTTCTCTGTGAGGGCTAGAGAGGAACCTCTACCCCTGCCTCCTCAAACGGCATGTGGGCTACACGCGCGCCTCCTCTGTGCGGCCTTTGTAATGGACAGTGACGCCCCCGCGCCACTGCCCAGACTTCACTAGGTGGGGGGGAGGAGGTGGGCATAAGCTCTTCTCCGGGCCCCTGTGCGCTTACGGCGGATAGGGTGCGAAGCTGGGTCTGCCTCCCTTTCCTTTCCGCCGCCTCCTTCTGCGACATTACATCCTCGCAGAAGAAGAGGACCGCTTTCCACGACCTCTCGTTGGCGACCATAGCCTTAACCACGGCCGGCAGGGAGAGGTCGTCTCCCACCACTGCCACGAGGTCCCGGCGCTGCCCCGCCCAGGCAGGGCATTCCTCCAGAGTATGCTGCGCTGTGTCCTCGTCGCATCTGCACTGATGGCACTCGGCTGTCACCTCCCGTCTTGCGAACCGGTGCAGGTAGCTACCGAAGCAGCCATGACCCGTAAGCACCTGCACCAGCCGGAAGGTTAATGAGCCCCATTCTCTCTCCAGCCAGTCTTGTAAGACCGGCCGGATTGCCTCGACAGTCCTGTGTCCTTCCTCTCGTTCAGCCAGTTGTTCCTCCCATTGGAGGACTATGGACTGCTGGACGAGGAGCTTCTGTGCCTCTACTTCTCTGGGCGCAGGATGGTACTCCTGGAGCCGGAGGTCCCTACGCCACTCATACAGAGACGCTTGGGCCTCCGCCTTCAGGTTCCAAGGAGGCGTTCCCGCTAGTAAGCACGCCGCATCGTATGAGGTGGTGCGATACGCGCGTACGACGCTGATCGCCATCGCCCTCTGAGCCCTCTTCAGCAGGGCGACATTTCGGGCCGCCAGGTTCTCCGCCCAGATCGGTGCCCCGTACAAGGCCATCGATCGCACCACCCCCATATAAAGACGGCGGCTCGCAACCTCCGGCCCACCAATGTTGGGCATCAGTCGCTTCAGTGCAGCCGATGCTGCCATGAGTCGGGGGTCAGGCGGACAAAGTGCTCGCGGAAGTTCCAGCGGGAGTCAAGGACAAGTCCAAGATATTTCATGTTGGACTTGACCTCGATTCGAGTGCTACCAACAACGATGCTGGCTTCAGCAGGCGGCGCCTTCCGGGCTGTGTGGAAGCAGAGTGCCTCAGACTTGTGCAACGCACATCGATTTAAACTTCCCTAGATACACTATCGCCTACAAATTCGACACTCAAAAGTGTCCGATCGCTTAGTTGCAAATGTGTGCGTCTAGTTGACAAACGAAAACTTCGCAATGTAGTAAAAACTACTTTAATTTTTTTACAAAAACAACGTTATTTCTTAGTACTTAGAGTTCAATTTCAAATGCAAGCAATTGGCGGTTATGACATTAATGAATGTGATCATCGCGAAAGCCATAAAATTTTATGACCGCAGATCGCAGGTGTGCATATTTTTAAACAAATCTACGTCTTATTGCAACCAACATAAGTTTAATTTCGTTCGCGCTGCAACAATCTAAACGCCATTTTTAAATTGGGAACGAGGATGGACAGAGGCATCATGGGAGTCGCGCTATGAGATGAAAGGCGAGAATGAGGAAATTTGCGGTATTTTTGCGAAAAACTGTTTAAATATATATATAAATATATATATATATATATATATATGTGTGTGTGTGTGTGTGTGTGTGTGTGTGTGTGTGTGTGTGTGTGTGTGTGTGTGTGTGTGTGTGTGTGTGTGTGTGTGTGTGTGTGTGTGTGTGTGTATGTATGTTTATAAATAAATAAATAGATATTGGGGACACCTTACACAGATCAACTTAGCCCCAAACTAAGCAAAGCTTGTACTATGGGTACTAAACGACGATATACATACTTAAATAGATAAATACATACTTATATACATAGGATACAATACATCCATGACTCAGGAACAAATATCTGTGCTCATCACACAAATAAATGCCCTTACCGGGATTCGAACCCAGGACCGCGGCTTAGCAGGCAGGGTCACTACCGACTGAGCCAGACCGGTCGTCTAATATATATAACATATGTGTGTGTGTGCGTGTAGTGAGTGTATGTGTAGCGATTATGTGAAGGTAAACAGTTGAGGGATTGTATGTGGTGTGTGTGAGGGATGGTGCACTTGGAGAATATGAATTAAGTAGCTATTAAAACAAAGAAGAATTGAATGATGACATTAATTTATTATTCTACGTAATTTCTTTCAAAGCTTTGTGTGGGTAAATCTTCTCTCCGCTCCTCAGCTATAATCTTGCGCCATTTTTCCCTTTCAACGTCTTGTTTTGGGAATCTGGAATAAAAACCT
This sequence comes from Leguminivora glycinivorella, assembly GCF_023078275.1. NCBI lineage: Eukaryota > Metazoa > Arthropoda > Insecta > Lepidoptera > Tortricidae > Leguminivora > Leguminivora glycinivorella. The sequence continues at coordinate 11,969,807 of NC_062982.1, forward strand.
TTTTTATTACTTAAAAACGAATTTGCTATTCCCGGGTTGTTTCTTTTTATAATTAAAGTAATTTATAAGATATGTATTAATATTATTGAATTGAAATCATTTATTTCAGACTTATTGGTCCATAATAATAAATAAATACATTTATTGTAGCCAATAAACCTGACATTGTGATAATAGATCGACTGCAACGCCGGGCAGTGCTCGTTGACATCACCATCCCCCATGATGAGAATCTCGTGAAAGCCGAGAAGGACAAGTCCAGTAAGTACCTAGACTTGGCTCACGAGATAACCGCCATGTGGGATGTTGAATCAACGATCATTGTTCCGATAGTCGTTTCAGCGAACGGTCTCATAGCGAAGAGTCTCGACCAACATCTTAAGAGACTCTCGCTAGGTGGCTGGATCAAGGGCCAGATGCAGAAGGCGGTGATCTTGGACACAGCACGGATAGTTCGACGGTTCCTCTCTCTGCAGCCCTAACCACCGGCAGCTTGGGCCCTGCCCCGCTGCTGGCGGCACCCTAGGTTAGGTTTTTTATAATGTGTTTATATGTGTTTTATATTGTTTTGTATGTGTTTTTGTATTTTACTTTTATATTCATATTATAAACAGCCTAGCCTAAGAAAGAAAATAAATAAATACATACACTAATAATATGAAATAGGCTTCTTTTACAAAAAATATAAATTAGCGACTCCATCATTCCATTTTTAACTATGTTCCACTTCATCCATCTTTTGTCGCCGTCCGCTCATTACTAGTATAGCGCGAGAGAAAGAGACAAACTGCGTAAGACCAAATCAAGGAATTTACTTTAATTATTCTAGAAAATAAATGTTTTTAGTAAGTTAGGAAGCCATTTTGGCCACAAATGCATAACATTATAAAATTATTAACAATTACTTACCGGAAATACGATACGTCATTCTTTTTTAACGTATATAAGGTGTTATTTTTGCACTTTTTTACGGAGCACTTAGGCATGTTGCCGACACGGCGGATGAAGCGCTACTGACCGCCCAATTGTGCTTAGAACATTTTCAAGCACAATTTGCTGCGGACACATTCTAAGCCATGATGGTGCATCTAGGTAGTTTAGATCGATGGTCAGCCTCCCCATGGATCTCGGTTTAGAGTCTCGAGAAGCTCCGCTTTGGCGCTCGCCTTCGCTTCGCAAATGGAAATCTGCAGCGTCTTGACCGCCTCTCTGTATGCGCTGTACAGCCGCGACTCCTCGTCGACGTCTCGGGTCCTCCTTCGTCGGCGGGACCGAGTGTACTGACGTCTCGCCTTGTTGGCACGGCATCGAAGTTCTGCGATTTCTCGAGACCACCAATACACTTGCCGTTTCGGAGGTCGAGGCTTGGCTCGAGCCATGCCTGCATCACAGACTTGTGACATGGCTTCTCTGAACCAGGCTACCTCTTCCTCGACCTCCACAGGCCCGGTAGATGTTGTCCAGGCCTGGACGATAGACGCTATCTCTACCGCTTCACGATCTAGGCTGTTTAGGGCCCACCGAGTGGAAGAGGTCGCGGTACGGCGATTCGGGTGACGATCTGTGACTGTCGTACCCCCGGAGAACGTGGAGACATCAAACCGAATGTACAAATGGTCCGATAGTGTTTCCACCGTCTCTAGTACTCTCCAATCACGGACACGGGTCGCGAGTGCCGGGGTCGCGAACGTTACGTCCACGATGGACTCACCCTGCCAGCGCACGCATGTGCTTGCCGACCCTCGGTTCAGAATCGACATGCCGGTCATTGTCGCCCACTCCTCCAGAAGGTCTCCTCGAATATTTGTCGCGGGACAGCCCCAAGCCATGGACTTGGCATTTAAGTCACCCGCGACGACTACCTGGCGCGGTTGGGTCTGCCCCACGAGAGCCGCTAGGTGGCCGAGGAGAGCCTCGAACTCGGAGACTCTTTTGTTGGGGGAGAAGTATACCCCGATCAGGGTGATGTCACCCCAGATAACCGCCACATAACCCTGACCCCTCGACAAGAGCGTTATGCCCTCTGCCCCTGCCTTTGTTATAATGGCCACCAACATCCGCAGCCCAGTTGTGGTTGGGAGGGATATAGTACGGCTCGGCGACCACAGCGACATCTATCGACCACTGCGCCATGGACTGCAGGAGGAGATCTTGAGCCCCGGCGCAGTGGTTTATGTTCGCCTGGAGGATTCGATTAACTGCCTGATTCATTTTGGCGCATTGTTAATCGTGCCCTCTTGTGCAGCCGGAGGCGTAGACGCTCTAGGGGTGACTAGTTTGCTGGCCACCTTCCGAGACGCGCGTTTCGGGGCTTTAGCCCCCATCGAGCAGGAACTGCTACCAGCACTGTGATCTGCAGGTTTGTCGCCTGCTGCGCACAGAGTGCAGTGGGGCGCGGCGGTGCAGTCCCTGGCCCGGTGCCCGATTTTACCGCAGCGATAACATTGGTCGCTGCGGTCGATTTCTGAGGTGCACCCGTTCCTAACATGGCCAGGCATCAGGCAGCGGTAGCACCTCAGGGGTCGAGGCTCCAGCAGCTTCACATTAGCCGAAGCCCAGCCGACGAGGAGTCGCCCCTCAGCCACTTTCTTGGCGGCTGCTACAGGGCAACGAACCCATGCTGTGCCCAGGCCTGCCAGCGTGCGGGAAATCCGGCCGACATTAACCGCCTCGAGGGCACACCCCCCGCCTTTCGCCACGGCAGCGGCGAGCTCTGCTTCTGAGACCGAGTCATCCAAGCTTGAAATGCGCATCTCCACGCATTTTACCGGCCTAGCGATACGGACGTCGGCCTCATTTAGCGTCTCCCTCAGTTTAGCAGCAAGAGAGTCTGCTTTGTCGCCACTGGTGGAGACCGGGCCCGGATCTCAAGAATTGCCGCCCCTGTCACTGCCCTACGGAACCTCAGACCAGTGATACCGAGCCCGCTCAGGGAGATTTTTGATTTGGCCTCGGTGATTACCGTTCCGTAGGTGACGCCCCTCTCTTCTGCTCCCATCTGAAGGGTGAGGACCACGGCTGCTGACTGCGGAGTGCGCAGTGTCGCCTTGTCTTTTTTACGACCCTTCTTCCCCTCTTGTGCTTTCCGCGGGGCCGCCGGCTGTTGTGCCTTCGCAGTCGTTGCTGCTCCAGCGGGGGTCTTATTTTTTCTTCTTCTTACCCCGCTTGCCCACAACCGTCCAATCCTCTTCAGAGGCAGGCACTGGTGTCTGCGGCTGCGGCTGCCGGACTTGGGAAGCAGGGTCAGGGACACTCGTACGATGCTTTTTGGGCCTCTCCTTCTTTTTTTTTTTGCTTCGCGGCCCGCTTCGCACTCCCTGAGTTAGTAGGAGCCGGGGTGCGACCGGGTGGAGAGCTCCCTGCTTTGGACGGTGTGGGAGTAGTCAACTCCTGGACAGGTTGTTGTGGGAGCAGTCTCTCCTCCAAGGCGCTTAACCTTGCACCCATCATGGCACTCACTTTGTCCACAATGTTGCTCTCTAGGTCGCCTTGCTCTCGAGCCGGTGTTGTCACTATCTCTTGGCGCGTGTCTTCGAGGCGCTGCCCAAGGCTAGCTCGCAGCTCGCCCATTTCCTTACGGAGCTCGACCATATCCGCCTTTAAACGAGCGTTTTCGGCGGCGAGTTTCCTCGTCTCATCGGAGATAGTCCGGCCCCTCAGCTCACCAACTGCTTCCTGGATCGCATCCACCGCCTCCTTCAGGATACGTACGTACGTGCCCTTTAGGTTTTTAGACCCAGCGGCCACACCCTTGATAAGTCCCAGACTATCATTTACCTGCTCGTTTAGGGACAGAGCTGTGCTGTTGTATTCATCGAACCCACTTGTCGTCCCAAACGTTTCCCGTTGGCGAGCAAGCCGTCTTAGGGTCACTTTTTTGGCCACAGCACTCAGAGCCTCTTCAGACTGCAGCTCGAGCTCCTGTTTAGCAGCCTTCCCCTTGGTCAGCCCTGCGTTGCGTGCTGTGGTTAGTCGGCGGCCTCTTCCTCGCTTAAAAGGTCCCGAGGTAGACTTTACTCGTACCCCGAGATCGGATACCTCACCGCTCGGCGATGCTCCCGTGTCACTACCGCTGCTTCGCTGCCTCTTTCGTCCTTCGGGCGTTTGGGCAGTCAGCGATGCATCGGAGTCCCCATCGGTTGGCACCGGCGAGAAGAATACTCCTTCTCCAGGGAGGTCGCTTGCGTCTATTCTCCTAGGGAGAAAACTCCTCCCTGCCAAGAGAGGGGAGGGTATCCCGAAGTGACCGGAATCCATCTTTGGGGGGCCTGGTAGAGGCTTCTGCCTGTGCCGGGCCACAATCGTCCCCATCACCCCCTCCGTGCAGTCTCAAGACCAAATTACTCGGCAAATCGTTGTCCATATAGTGTTTGCTAGCGTCGTCGTTTCGGTATCGCGAGTGGTTTGCCCCCCCAGAATACGGAAGGCGACATGTCGCCACAGCTCGGGCGCTTGCCCGTTCTGTGGCGACACGGAGGATTGGAACCTCCTGGGGTAGTTCTCCATTCTCGTTTCCACTCATTTTTTTTTGTTTGCTATTTTTAAGGAGGTATGCCCCTCCCTGACGCTTGTGACTGGACTCCCTCCAGCCACGCATCCCGTCGGCACGTCAGACACACCTTGGGATTGGGGCGCTTTTTTTTTGTGGTTTTCTTCCACGTGCTTTCCCTCTCAGTATGGGAAATACCCGGCCCACTCAGTGTTGATTACGGGTCGCTCGACTATGTCCGGCAGACGGATCCGCCGCGCTAAGTGTCCAGAGCCACTTTCACTTCTCCTCACGCCAGAGTGAGGCAATTCCTAATGGGTCCCGTCATCCTCCCCACAGGCCCCTTTGGCTTACACTGTGCCCTCTGCTCCTCAGAGGGACTCGCGGAGCCAACCACCGTGTACCGCAGGCGTCTGGCGCTTCATTCTAGGCTGGCCGATAGGAGAAGCCCTATACGGAATAGCCCCAGGAATCACCAGCACAGCAGACTGCTACGCTACCACTCCTTAGGATACCAGTCAGAGAACTGCATCCCGGGCGAAAGGTCCAGAATATGTCCCCCCACAACCGCTATCGGAGGCCGAAAGCTTTCCAGACGCGCAACAGATACGTGCGACACCCGTTGCGTGAGCCTCCCAATCCGCTAACACCGCCGACCCGCCCAGAAAATGGATCTGCAATTGGGTTTCACAGAAGCCCAATGCACAATCCTTCAAGACGACTAGGCTATGTCAGAGAACAGAGGGGCCTCAAATCCAGAAACCACACACATCCATGACGCGTCCGGGGGTGGGCCCCTCCAGCGCCTGTGGGGGGAGGGTCCCCGGCCGCCCGCGCGCAAAACAGTTCCCCGACTGTCATCTCACAGAACTCCATCCCCTGCTCTTCCACTGCGCCATCTGCTATTCAGAGGGACGCGTGGAGGGCCATTCTCGGGCAGAAAGCCCCCCCAATCCCCCCCGGTGTTTGGTTCGCGGGACTGCGTCCTACCCCGTCTCGAAAGCGCGACGGGGCATTCCCCTATCCACCACCTGGGGACGCGCCACGTCGGGGTTCACCTCCCCGCCCACTCGGACAACCGAGCAGGTCCGTGAAGTTCGCAGTTCTAACCTTTTTTTTTTTTTTTTTTTTTTTTACGTGGGGAATGCGTTTACGCATACCGCCGGGTCTGAGGTGGTGGGCGACCCGGTCGGTTATGTGGGGCTCGGGGCTGTAAAGAGGCCCCCCTACCCACTAAACCCCACGGTGTCCTCTCACCGCTTTGTGTGCGGGGTCCCGGGGAAGCTCGCGCAATGCGTCCGCGGCCCCGCAGCGGCCATCCTGCGACAGGATCCGTCACCTGGTCTGGCTTTGAGCCGACCGATCCTCGCCTTGGGAGCGCTTCCCGGACACAGGGTCGCGCTCTCCGGCTCGAGAGCTAGCGTTTGTGGGCGAGGGCGCTCTCATGCCTCCCTCGCCCGCTAGCTGTCGTTAGGGTGGCAGGTTCCGCTCGTGAGCGGCACGTCTGCGGCCTGTGCGGCGGCGGCGCATCGGGTCTGCCTCGGCCTGGGTTTCCCGTTCGCGTTCCGCCGCCTCCTTCTCCTTAAGGACGTGCTCGCTGAAAGAGAGCAGAGCCTCCCACCCTTCCTCGCTGGCCACCATGGCCCGCACCACCGCCGGCAGCGAGAGGTCTGGCCCCACCTGGGCCATTAGCTCCTGCCGCTCCTCCTCCCATGCCGGACACTCGGCCAGTGTGTGCTGGGCCGAGTCTACGCCAGCTCCGCACGCGTGGCACTCCGTAGTCGGTTCTCTCTGAGCGACTTTGTGCAGGTAGCTGCCGAAACAGCCATGCCCCGACAGCACCTGCGTCAGTCGGAAAGAGAGAACCCCGGAGCGCCTTTCGACCCAGTCGTGGAGGACTGGGCGAACCGCCTCTATGGTGCGGGAGCCGGCCCTCGGCCGTTCCAGCCGGTGCACCCACATCTGCCTCGCCTCGCCCTGGAGCTCTTCGCGCCGGTTTTCCACCTCCGATGGCGCCGGTGGGTTGTTCCCGGCTCGTGCCTCCGCACGCCAGCGGAACAGTGCTGCGTGGGCTCGCGCGTCGAGGTCCCAGGGTCGCAGTTCTAACCTAACCTAACCCACTTTACTCGCAACAAGTTGTTTATGTAATGGTCACAGTTCTAACCTAACCTATCCCACTTTTGTGGCAACAAACACATAACAGCAACAAGTATTATTCTGGTTATTTTCGGGCAGGCAACAAATCAAATTCAGCAAACAATTTTAGATTACTGAGTTGTTATTATTATGCTCATTATATATTAGGCTAATACATATGAGGCGAAAAGAGTTATGGAATAATAGTATAGATCAAAAGTTTTTATGATCATAAATTTTATTGCAAATAAAATAAGGCCTTTTAAGTAGTATAGTAACAATAAATAGGACAAATAAAGATTAGGCCATCCATTACACTATGCCAAGTACGATGTTATGCTAATTGATTATTAGGTTACATGCCCATTAGGCCAAAACGGTTAGGCCAAGTGATAATAGAACAAACGTTCTTAGGAATGTAGAGGGACACCCAATAATACCACTACCGAACGAGATGGTCACATACAAATTATAATAAGAGTGACAGAGAGCAAAATGTTATTTTTTGTCTTTGTCATAGTTTCACTTTTCCGCCGTTGCCACAAACGAGTTTGTGGCAAACAATAAGGACGTGACTTGTCAAGCTTATTATCCGCCCAAATTACGTAGGTTGTTTATGGTAAACTGTCAGCCATTTTTAAAGTGATTCTTAAATTCGCTCCATTATTCTATATCTGTCCCTTACGGGTGTACGCTTGCGTCAAGTCTATAGTATCCTTCGTCTGAGATCGACCGCGACCGCGACCGATCAGTGTGCACGGAACAAAACATCCAGCGAGCCAGATTTCGATCGGACGTCCAATCGTCCATGCGCTCAAGGCCACGTCCACGTCCGTCGACCGATAGTTTGCACGGTTATGTGTAATTTCATTGTCCAGATTCCCGTCTGCGGTCGATTTACGACGGACGTCCGCGTAGTATGTTGTTTAATTAATAAATAAAATAAAATAAAATATGCTGATCATTTAGTAAAAGTTCTAAAACAATTGTAAAACGAATCTCTGAATTTGTAAAAAGATAAATCAAAAGATACAGTCATTGACATGTGCTCACTCAGTTCTCACAAACTAATACCAACGAAAACAGTGAATGTATTCATTTTACATATAATATTTATATACTAACATTTAGTAAAAAGTGTGCCAACTTACTTCTATAAATTTTAGATCACCTAGTGACGTATTTAATTTTTTACAAATAGTTTCTTATGCTCACTCAATCCTCACACTTTTGAAAAGCAGAATTTTGATGAAAAACATAAGATTTAGACCGCTATTATATGTGTATAGTTTAGTAAAAGTGAAATGGGAATTTGTAAAATACAAAACGAACCACTAACTTGTCAGGTTTGTTTATAATAAATTTTTGTAAGTGCTCACTCAGTCCACACGTTTTGAGAAAGTTAAAAATGTAAATATCTTAAGATTTGTAGCACCACAGACACTCGAAAGTACTTCAACATTCAGTAAAAACTCCGAACTCCGACTGTGATGGAAACTTGTTCTTACACTGGCTTGTGAAGCGTATGATTTTAATCCAATATTCTTATCTAAACTATTTTCTTTTAACTGTTTTTTACTTTCTTGCGCACCGTGTTGAGCTCTTTTATTTTCTACAGCACCTTGCTGTTTTAAATGCATGTCACAAGCTAGACCTTTGTATGACATGGTACCATCAGAGGCTTTTTTTCTGTGTGTATCTAAAGTTATTCTTATAAATCCTTCAATATCTGGGTGATCGAGCTTCGCTCGGTTCTATTTTATTATATCACGTCTTTATATAAAAAACCGGCCAAGAGCGTGTCGGGCCACGCTCAGTGTAGGGTTCCGTAATTTTCCGTATTTTTCTCAAAAACTACTGAACCTATCAAGTTCAAAACAATTTTCCTAGAAAGTCTCTATAAAGTTCTACTTTTGTGATTTTTTTTAAACATATGGTTTAAAAGTTAGAGGGGGGGGGGCGCACTTTTTTTTCCTTTAGGAGCGATTATTTCCAAAAATATTGATATTATCAAAAAACGATCTTAGTAAACCCTTATTCATTTTTAAATACCTATCCAACAATATATCATACGTTGGGGTTGGAATGAAAAAAAATATCAGCCCCCACTTTATATGTAGGGGGGGGAGGGGGTACCCTAATAAAACATTTTTTTTCCATTTTTTTTTTGCACTTTGTTGGCGTGATTGATATACATATTGGTACCAAATTTCAGCTTTCTAGTGCTAACGGTTACTGAGATTATCCGCGGACGGACGGACGGACAGACAGACATACAGACATGGCGAAACTATAAGTTGACTACGGAACCCTAAAAAAATAAAAACAAAAACTTAATTTCTGGCCGGGATTCGAAACCCTGACACTATGCGATCTATCTGGGAACATTAGATCAACCTCATCGCTGAGCTATGCGCAGCTGCCACACGGGCGGCGAAATTAAATATATTTTATGTCTTAGTAAGGGGACCCCTTTCTTTCCCATAAACTTTTTGGTCAGAATTTCGTTAGTCATAAGTTGTTATTCATATATTTTGTGGTCATAAACATCACTAGTCATAATTTTTGTTACGAATAATGCTTAATGGTACTAACATTAACAACCCATAATATTGGATGCCATAACCTTAAAAGTCATAAAGTTGATGAGTATAAAATTGAAAGGCATAACAATAATTATCCAGAAATATTACTAGGCATATTTTTTGAAGCCCTACTGATTGTTCTGCATACAGTTTTAAGGCATAAACCTCATAAGTCATAATCTTTGTTACGAATAACGTTTAATAGTTCTAACGTTAACAACCCATATTATAGAATACTATAATCTTAGAATCAAGAAAGTTGATGAATATAACATTTAAAACGGATCCCTTTGTTAGCCAGATTATCATTAGTCATAATTCTGAAACGGTTTCATTAGGGTCACCTATAGATAGGTTAGGTTAGGTTTGTTTTATGGCAATCCTGAAAAGTTACGCGTTTTTGAGAAAAACCAAATTATGACTAACGAAAATGTGGACAATCGATACATTATACCTTATGACTTTATTGGTAGTCCGCATTTACCTCGCGTCCATTAGAACGGAAATAGGACCCCTGCCCCCCTTCTACTCGTTGACGAAGCGGAATACTACAAAAATCAGCATGCAAAGGAAGAAATGGCGGGAAAATCAGTGAGCTCATTGAGTATTTTAATCCTCATTTATCAGCTAGGTTCGCTAGTTACCTTATGTCATTCAGAGCAAAAATAGGAGCCCCGCATAGCGAGGCTCCGTCGAATCGCTGGCGGGGCCTAATACTTTTAAAAGCAACATGAAAAAATAAAACACATAACATGTAAAAGACGAAATGGCGGGAAAATCAGTGAGCCCAACGAGAAAATTTTCATTTCTCGGGTAGGTTCGTTAGTTACCTTGTGTCATTCAGAGCAGAAATAGGAGCCCCGCATAGCGGGGCTCCGTCGAATCGCTGGCCGGGCCTAATATTCTTAAAAGCAAGATGAAAAAATTAAACACATAATATGTAAAAGACGAAATGGCGGGAAAATCAGTGAGCCCAACGAGAAAATTTTCATTTCTCGGGTAGGTTCGTTAGTTACCTTGTGTCATTCAGAGCAAAAATAGGAGCCCCGCATAGCGGGGCTCCGTCGAATCGCTGGCAGAGCCTAATATTCTTAAAAGCGACATGAAAAAATTAAACACATAACATGTAAAAGACGAAATGGCGGGAAAATCAGTGAGCCCAACGAGAAAATTTTCATTTCTCGGGTATTAGGTTCGTTAGTTACCTTGTGTTCCTTATAATGAAAAATAATATAGATCCCATTGAATGTTATGATTAAAGTTAATGTGGACAGTAATCATTATTACTTGAGAAAATATACTTTACGACAATTATGACAAACTTGTTTATTGCTTTCAACATTATGTCCATAATACAAAATGCAATTTGATTATTATGCCAAACAATGTTTATGACTAACAATAATGATGACTTGCAAAAATCTGACCTCCAATTTATCTAATGATAATATGACTATTAAAAATTATGACTAACAACGTTATGGATTGTAAAAATCGGACTAAAAAAATTATGGAAACCAATAGAGACCCCTTAGTAAGGTATACGTAAAAATGTGGTCGTTAATTTCGCCGCTCGAGAATTCTTTTATTTTTATTTTATTTATTGTTCAGAACAGAACAACATGTCTTAACAATACAACTACTCCACACGAGATGACGCTAAAGCTACGCTAGATCGATTTTTAAAACTCCCACAATAAATTTCAGCGAAATCGTTAGAGCGGTTTCCGCGAACGTCGGTACATATATTATATGTATATCGAGGGTTTACTGGTTTTTGAAATTTGAACTATGTGCAATTTCCTCAATGTTGGTATGTCAAGGACGAATTATCTCGATTTATCGGGTTTCACCAGTAACCCCTCGATATAAAATTTTGGGTCTAACTCTGGATTCCGGATTGCAATAGCAAGAGCAGATAGACAGGACATGCACGAAACTCAATACGGCACACTCACATAATATCACGCCTCATGCCAATCCTGTCAAACGAAAATCTGATGATAGTCTATCATGCCTACTGTAATTCGGCACTGACATACGGAGTGGACTTATGGGGGATGGCCGCTGACAGGGACAGGCCATTCCTTATACAGAAAAAAATCATAAGGAAAATGGCGCGAGTCGCCCCTGACACGCCAGCCCGACAGCTATTTGTGAACCTCCGAATACTCACATTACCTTCTCTGTTCATATTGGAGGTAGCCAAGCTCGTAAGGCAGAGTCTAGATCAGTTCCCTAAAAGAAACTGGACCAGTAAACGCTTTCAGGAACAATGGGAGCACGACCTGGAAATTCCTAAACACAGGTTAAAAAAAACTGGTAACTGCCTACATGTATTGGGACCGAAATTATATAACAAAATACCAACACTCTTAGATTAATAACTCCAGATGGTGTTTCCGAACATCCTACTGCAGCCATGCCAAGTGCGAAATTTTTTCGCACTTGTGTGATTGTATCTGAACGGCCCTCGCAGTACTCAATTTCAAATCGTTCTGAAAACATCTCCGGAAAAAAAATTAAATTCGCTAGAAATATGGTAGGTTGTGCAGTGAATTGATGTTATAACACAACAAATAATATTAAGAAACCGCCCGACATTACATTCCACGCGTAAGTACAGAGTTTAATGAGATATTTTTACGAAATTGTAAATACTAAAATTGAAATTTTCGCCGTCCGCCATTTCTTATAAATGTTGCCAGTCCAATGATTTTTTTTTCGCCAAATGGTGGTTAAATATAAGTATTAACAATGTTAGGTTCTTTGTATGTATATTTAAAGAAAAAATACATTTTAAAATGAATATTTTTTTTTTAATTTTCTCAAAGACAGACATTTTGTTGTTTTATCACAATTCTAATTATAGCTAAGAATTTTAGCATGATGTTCGTTTTAGATTTCCGACTGATCCGCTTCTATCTGCGAAATGGATTGAGACAATCCGGCAAAACAGGAACGATTTTATGTGGAAGCCTACTAAACATAGTCGTGTATGCTCGCTCCATTTTAATGAGCAAGACAAGTACATTAGTAAAAACGGCCTGCGGAAATTACGCCGTGGTACGGTCCGTCCTTTCTAAAGTAAGTGCCTTTCTACAAGCTTTTTTAGGGTTCCGTAGTCAACTAGGAACCCTTATAGTTTCGCCATGTCTGTCTGTTTGTCCGTCCGTCCGCGGATAATCTCAGTAACCGTTAGCACTAGAAAGCTGAAATTTGGTACCAATATGTATATCAAATATATCAATCACGCCGACAAAGTGCAAAAATAAAAAATTTGAAAAAGTGTTTTATTGGGGTACCCCCCCCCCCCGCTCCTACATGTAAGATGGGGACTGATATTTTTTTTCATTCCAACCCCAACGTGTGATATATTTTTGGATAGGTATTTAAAAATGAATAAGGGTTTACTACAATCGTTTTTTGATAATATTAATATTTTCGGCAATAATCGCTCCTAGAGGAAAAAAAGTGTGTCGTCCCCCCCCCCCCCCTCTAACTTTTGAACCATATGTTTAAAAAATATGAAAAAAATCACAAAAGTTGAACTTTATAAAAACTTTCTAGGAAAATTGTTTTGAACTTGATAGGTTCAGTAGTTTTTGAGAAAAATACGGAAAACTACGGAACCCTACACTGAGCGTGGCCCGACACGCTCTTGGCCGATTTTTGGTAGTAAAGTAACTCTCAAACTAGGCAAGAATTAGGTATATTTTCGTCCTAAAATATGATCAGGAACGCCACATTAAAGCAGAACGCCACATCGAAGCGCCAATTATTTAAAAAGCAGCTACAGTTTCAAGGATATTAATAAATAAATAAATACAATATTATAGACTGGCTGGCAGATTGACTGTCCCACGGTAAGCTCAAGATGCCTTTTGTTGTGGGTACTCAGACAACGATATATATACGAGGGGAGGTTCAAATATTCGCGGAATGAAGTATTTGCAAATTAAATAAAACAACATAAGTATTTTTCCTTTTCTATATAATTACCTTCGAGCTTAATACATTTATCAGATCGACTAATTAATTTATGTAAACCGTCAAAAAAATATTTTTTATCTTTGCCCTCAAAATGAGCCGAAATTGCCTCCTTCACTTCTTCATCGTCACAAAATTTTTTTCCTCGCAGTTCTTTTTTTAAATTTGGGAACAAATAATAATCGCTGGGGGCCAGATCCGGGCTGTAGGGTGGGTGGACCAGCGATTCGAAGCCGCACCTGTTAAGAGCAGCAGTCGCAACATGCCTCACAACTCGTTGTTGCATCTGCTGCGGTTTGAGCGTTCTTGGTACCCACCTAGCACTCACTTTTGTCATGCCAAGATGGTCATGCAGGATCCTCAAACTTATTGTATCTGATACACCAACTAATGCAGCTAATTGTTACTTTTTGAGTCGAGCGTCTTCTAGTACGAGTTTTTCAACTTTTTGAATGATTTCCGACGATGTGGCTTCAATTGGCCGTCCTGGGCGAGGGTCGTCTTCAATTGACTCTCGGCCATGTTTGAAGAGGCCATGCCATTTGTAAATCATGGTTTTAGCAGGGCACTGATCCCCGTAGACGTCTTTCATTTCAACCATTATAAGTTGCGGATGTTTTCCTTGCTTCGTTAGAAATTTTATCACGGCACGATATTCAATTTGCTCCATAGTCGCGAGTTTATTCCGAAATAATTTGTTTGAAAGGGGAAATCTTTAAAACAAATGACAGTTTGGAATTGACATTTATATATTTTTTTTCTTAAAGAGTTCCCATACCAAACGAGCAAAGAGGTTTTGTATTTTTTTACCTCCTTGTACTTCATTCCGCGAATATATGTACCTCCCCTCGTAATATACAAATACTTATATACCTACATAGAAAATATCCATGACTCAGGAACCAATATCTGTGCTCATAACACAAATAAGTAATATCTTAATATTACTTCATTTTTTTAGGATTAGAAATTTGGTCAACAAAGAAGCAGTCGTGGTCAACCTTTCTTATTAGTACAAATATTAGATGTTATGAATTTGTACCATAAAGAGCTCGTAACAGGCCAATATAAGTTATTTTGTTTTATTTTTATCTACCTACATTTACATTTAGAGGTCTATGTTACGGTATTTTTTGCAAAACACTTGATCCTACCTCTTTCTGGTCCATTGCAGTACTCACAGTCCACCGCATGTCACCAAATACACAATAAATACAATCTTAATAATAAAGTATCAAAATAAGTACTCGTATAATCAAATTTTATAAGTTAACACGAACGAATACATACACGAATACGTTCGACAGCATTGACAGCTAAAAAATGAACCGATAGTTCCAAATCTCTCAAATGTTTAGGTTTTTTAACATGCAACCTTCCCAGAACTGAATTAGAAAATTTTAAACAACACAGACTGTAACAAACACTTCCTAATTAAATGTATAATTTTGTATTATTATAAATTTAGTGTAAAAAACACTCTTATAAATTTAGTGTAGAAAACAATGGAGTATTTTATTTAAATGTCTGTTTAAGATACAGTGACAGCGGGCGCAAAAGATGTCTCATATAAAAGACTTCGTGCTTCTTAAGTACTTAATATGTATAGGTATTTTTAAAATAAAAGACTGATTAAATTTATTGGCTTATTCATTTCAACCATTTGCAACAAATTTAAATAATCTTACTTACAGCAATTTCCATGGAACACATTCTAAAATTATTAGTAATTAATTACTATGACCAAGTACGACTTTGTAAAAATCCCAACTTCGAGGGAAAACATTTTTCTCTGGCAACATTTTTTATATGAATGTGTGCGTGGGGTGAGCGTAAAACAGGAGCGTTCCACGCACACATCGATCGTGTTTTGGCTTCATTGTTGGCCGATGAGTTGTATGGAAACTATCATTCTTTATGTAATATTTCTATGACCAACACTAATAAAAAATGCCCCAAGCTACTTCGGGTTTGTTTCGAAATTAAAAGGTTTTTTAGTCCAGAAGGCCTATTATTCCGTGACTGAATTCATGACTGAATAATATTAATTTAAAAAAAAATGAAATTTTTGATCGTTGTTTGATATTCATGTAATTAATTGTTTTTATTCTCTAATCCAGTATTTTAAGAGTAATAATGATGACATATGTATATAGCTGTAATATTCTTGACAACGTATGCTTAATACTAATAAAGATGAATATGAATATAAATAAATATACAAGAATTGCTCGTTTTTACTTGATAGCACTTCTGTTTGCAGTATTGAATTTTAAAAATACTACTGAGATAACGGAAGAAGCTTAAAATTCGTAATAATAATTAAAGCACTTAATGAATACGCAAGTTTTGTCACCCACGAATCATAAGTTAGTCAGATATTCAGACATAACTTTTCTCATACAAATGTATCATGAAGGGTGACCACACTATGTCGGCTCCTGATTTCTGGTTTCTTACTAGTGAAGCATTATATTCTTTGTTTCTTACCAATTATCATTCATGTCCTTTTTAATGCATGAATGTCGATATGGTTATTATCCTGACGTCGATAAAAATTACACAATACACATCATCGTTTAATATAAACTATTATCAAAATTGAACGAAACTCCCCAATCTCATATGACAATGGGAAGGCGGGGAAAATCAGGAGCCGACATAGTGTGGTCACCCTAGATGATACATTTGTATGAGAAAAGTTATGTCTGAATATCTTTAAAACCAGACAACGAATATAAAATATTAGATGGTGGATATTTAGTAAAAATTTTTACTAAATGTTGAAGTACTTTCGAGTGTCTGTGGTGCTTATTATATGTTAAGATATTTACATTTTTAACTTTCTCAAAACGTGTGGACTGAGTGAGCACTTACAAAAATTTATTATAAACAAACCTGACACGTTAGTGGTTCGTTATGTATTTTTCCCCTGACTAGCTCGGAAACATGTGTTTTGTCCTTTAATACCAGCGGGTAAAAACGCATTTTATCCACTAGTGGGTAAAGTAATTTGACCTTGAATAAAGTCAAATTAACTGCTTTAAAGTTTATAAAAGTAGGTGAATCTAGTAATAAAGATGATTTACCACCTGTGGAACTACTGGAAGCAGTGATAAACGCATTTTTTGCGTTGTAGTTTCCTCGCTATAGTGAGGGGAAAAGTTTTGTGTTACACTCGGGTGCAAATGTATTTTACTTCTCGTGTGTTAAAAAACTCGCAAGTTCAGGATTCTATTCTCGAACCACTCGCTTCGCTCGTGGTTCAACTATAGAATCCTTTCACTTGCTCGTTTTTCAATTCCACACTCGGCGTTAAAATACAACTTTGCCCCCTTGTATAACAAATAACTATTACAAAATTCCCATTCAACTTTTATTAAACTATACACATTTATAATAGCGGTCTAAATCTTATGTTTTTCTGAAACTATGAAACTATTTGTAAAAAATTAAATACGTCACTAGGTGATCTAAAATTTATAGAGGTAAGTTGGCATATTTTTTACTAAATGTTAGTATACAAATATTATATGTTAAATGAATACATTCACTGTTTTCGTTGGTAGTTTGTGAGAACTGAGTGAGCACATATGTTAATGACTATATCTTTTGATTTATCTTTTTACAAATTCAGAGATTCGTTTTACAATTGTTTTAGAACTTTTACTAAATGATCAGCATATTTTATTTTATTTTCGGAAGGTGCTTACTCAATCCACACGCACACCAACTTTTCATACAAATACGTAAGTCGCCGAGCAACTTTGTTGCCCGTGGGCGCGCACCCTTATCTATACATATCTACATTTTATTTGAAAGCTTTTATCAAGACGGTGGGCAACTTGAGTGTTCAGAAATTCTCAAGACGCCCGAAGGCCTTCGAAAGAATAGGGGTCGTTGAATAGAGCACTCTCCTAATTATTATACATTATAAAGCCAATTTTAAAGTCACGTACACACATTAAGCTCCCGGTTTTTGAACGATCTTCCACTACCGAACTATAATCGGTCAAAGAAGTTATATTATAAATTGAAATAGATATCATACACGAAAGAAAAAACGACAAGGCCCACTGGCACCATAAGGGTTCCTTTTGTACCTTTTTGGTACAGTAACAGTACCCTAAAAAGAAATAACTACATATCTACTGCGATCAGTGCGATGCGATCGCATGTACTCTTACTCAATGCTTGCTCGGAATCATGTCTTCAATTTATTTTTGGTGGTTTTGGAATAATATTAGTTACCTACTGAGCTAGTATACCGATATATAGCTATGGAACTTTCCCATATGTTCGCCCGACACGCAATTTGCCTATTTTTATTATTTTATAGCGGTAACAGATGTCCATCATCTATGAAAATTCCAAATCGTTACTACTTTGAAATAATCTCGTATCTCACACTGCTCCTCAAAGTTAAAACGCAGTAAGTCTATATGCATTCGATACACACTTACTACATTTTTCTTTTCATTGACAGAAGAAGATTTTTTTGAAAGTAGTGACGAAATGTATAATAAATCATGTATCACGGTTCATGATCACGAGACAGATAGATCCTACCTACCTATCGGACTTAGTAATATGTGCTACGCTGTTTACCACATTGGCTACATAGCGTTACAAAGTCTACAAATCCTCGTAGCAGTCGTAGCACCCACACACGATACCTATGTGCAACGAAAGAATATACTGTATTATTCTGTAGGTACATATCATACACTTACATAAATTATCGCAATTTAAAGTGCATTGTTTTATAGCAAGCCCTCTAAATATAAAATTGGCACCGATTGTCCTACGTGTCTGGTAGTCAAATCGAATCGCGGCGGGTGTGAATTACATTTCACGCGCCACCCTCGCTGTTTCCCAAGGACAATGAGCTCGAGCGAGATTATTTTTGTCAGTCCTTGAGCGGATGTACAGTCACGAACAACATTATTGTTTTGCTTTCAAATTGTGACTTATCGTGTTGCAATAGAATTGTTTTGTTAGTATCAAAAGCGACGAAATGAAGTGATAGGAATTTGCTTTACTTACTTGCGCGTAAATTGAATTGGGTACCTAAATATAAGCTCCTGTAAAAGTAATGTTGACAGCCAACATTTTCAAATTGTTGGTATGACAAGGGTCTACGGTAGTCCATTATTCAATTTATTTGATGGGAAGTGAGTGCCTACAGTCACGTGTCGCGCATCGTTGAACACTGGTGATACGAATATGTAGGTATAGCTAGTCTTAGCCCGGTTCTAGCTAATTTAATTATATTTTCATTATATGGTTTACTGATTATTTGTGATCTTTGTAATTTTTCCTTTATTTGTGCTACAAAATGTTGCTTCATACCAAATTTAAAGATTCTGAGTTCACAGGAAGTACCCCGTAGGTTTTAATTCCCTTGCGAGTGACGAAAATGTACGGCATAAACGGCTGTATATTTTGATTGCGTTGACTAACAAGTTTGATTTTTTTCAGCTTGAAGGGACAGTAGACCTGAGTTTGATATACCCGCTTGATACCTCCACGCGTTCTTGAGAAAAAGGAACTTAACATACAGTAGACAGACAACAAAGTGATCTTATAAGTAGAGAGCGGATTTCAAGTAGCTATTTAAATATGAATATGGATATGACTGGTAAAATTTATAAATTTTTCTACTCACAAAAATAATGTATCGGAATATAAAGTAACTCCCTTTTTGGACGCTTAATATTGGGCAAAAGTTATAATGATAATAAATGTTTGTTATTTTTTTTTAATTCTTTATTTATTTACGTTATTATTTAATATTTCTTCTGCACATTGTACCTACAGTAAGAACTTTTATTATTGACACGAAGAATAAAAAATGAAAATAATTCGCTTCCATATCCACAATGCTTACAGAAATTCTGTAAAATAACTATTTAAAAAATTGACATTTTTATTTTATTTAGTATCATATTTTTTGCTCAATATTCACACAAGCATCCAAAAAGGGTTTTGCTTTTATGTGCCGATACATTTTTTGTGTGTAGAAAAAATAATAAATTATGACAGTCATATCCATATTAATATTTAAGTCGCTACTTGAAATCTGCTCTCTACTTATAAGGGTTCAATTTTTTCCCTTCGAGGAACCATAAAAATACTATTGGCCATCTCATGTTGTTATACTATACTTATCTAAGTTGGTAATGACCAAACGCGAAATTGATACAGCGAAAGAAAAAGTTTTTGAAGCAGATTCGTATTTGTCAACCAATAATTTAAAAAAAAAACGGTCAAGTGCGAGTCGGACCGTCGCTCACCGAGGGTTCCGTACAAACTTTCAATAGTTGAATTATCAAAATGTTATTCATAGAACTCTACTCATAGAACTCGCAGTTTAAATATCTGGGATCACTTATCTCTGAGGATGGGAATATAGAAAAGGATGTAGCACATAGAGTAAATGTGGGTTGGCAAAAGTGGCGATCGTTGACCGGAGTCCTATGCGACGCTCACATGCCGGTTCGTACCAAAGGAAAAGTCTACAGGATGGCGGTAAGACCAGCGCTACTCTACGGATCAGAATGTTGGCCTGTCAACGTAGATAACGTGCAGAAACTTCACACGACGGAGATGAAGATGCTTAGATGGTCGGGAGGAGTCACGCGTCTAGACAGAGTCCGAAACGAGTACGTTCGTGGCAGCTTTAAGGTGGCTCCAATACCCGAAAAGCTTACAGAAAACCGTCTAAGGTGGTTTGGGCACGTGATGCGTAGGGATGATGAGTATGTCGTCAAAAGAGCTCTCGACCTGCCGGAGAAAAAGAGAGGCAGAGGACGCCCTCCGTCAACATGGTGGACCAGCATGGCCAAGCTCCTTAAAACCAATAATTTACCTGACCCGACAACCCTCGACAAAATGTCGTGGCGCACAGTAATTAGGAGAGCCGACCCCACTTAAAGTGGGAAAGAGCAAGGAAGAAGAAGAAGATTCATAGAACTCTACAGATTTGACTAAATCCCTCAAGACTCAATTTCCCACATAACAAGTAATATTTTAATATACAATTTTATTGTAGGAATAAAACGTCCAACGTCCAAAAAATCGTCAACGTCCAACGTCCGAAAATAAAATCAAGACTATTCGACTTCAATATAGTAAGGCGGCGGAATTGAAAAAAGTCGTCTAGTTTTGAAGTTGATGTGACTGGAGAGTATACTGCTGACAATAGGTATCGTTGTGATCGGTAGACTTTACTGAGTACGAAATAATGACTTGTCGCATTCTCAGACTGTGGGGGGGTTAACTATGACGTCACAAAGATCGCGGTCCCGGGTTTCAATTTTTTGCCAATTTGTCTAGAACCCTTATCCAATTTTGAAAAATGAGGTGTCGATTGAAAGCGTATAACATGCTGATTAAGATTTATTATATGTGAAAAGTATAGTTTTGTTAGTTATTTTTTAATTAATAATAATGCAAAAAATACTTTTTTTTACTCCCTTTTTTGATTTTTGTGACTCAAAAGGCAATGAAAACGGCCACTTAGCTAAAAAATATGTTATATAAATCATTTAACTACATTATTAAGCTATCTGTTGCTTTTTAAATTTCTACGATCGGATAATAAATGAGCAAACTACAACCACATACCTGTAGGCGGGGAGTACCGCTTGACACGCGTTCCCATACATTCGGCGTCTACCAAATTACACCTCGCGCAAAATTCGTTTCAAACAGATATACCTCTAATCTTATTCATCGTAACCTATCAATATTGATATCTTTTGAAAGTACAATTAAAGTACTTTAAGAAACAATGTCAATCATTTTCTTAAAATCAATAATCGCCAGTCTGCGGTGGTTACAAAGGAAAAAAGTGGTTATGCAATTTGACTGGTTTCCTAGGTTTGATACCCTAGACGAGTTTAAAAGGGGAGGTAAAGGTGACATATGGGTTGTTCTCTGGCCTAAAAGCTATACAGAGGGTCAGGGAGAAAAAACTAGGGTTTAAGTTTAGTTTTAAGTTATTTTTCCTTTATTTGTTGATTTTATTGTGTTTAATTTTTTTGTAATTTTATCAAGGATACACGTTGGTTTCTTTTGCTAAAAGTTGCCTTTTTTATGAGAAATGTTATGAATTTCATGGCATTTTCCGATAGAGACTAAAATTAACTTTCAAATAAGGCCACATAGTCATACTGATACATAGTCATACCCTTAATATTATATAAGTAAAAGTATGACTATGTGGCCTACTGATACATAGTCATACCCTTAATATTATATAAGTAAAAGTATGACGATGTGGCCTTATTTGAAAGTTAATTTTAGTCTCTATCGGAAAAAGCCATAAAATTCATAACATTTCTCATAAAAAAGGCAACTTTTAGCAAAAGAAACCAACGTGTATCCTTGATAAAATTACAAAAAAATTAAACACAATAAAATCAACAAATAAAGGAAAAAATAACTTAAAACTAAACTTAAACCCTAGTTTTTTCTCCCTGACCCTCTGTGTAGCTTTTAGGCCAGAGAAAAACCCATATGTCACCTTTACCTCCCCTTTAAACTCGTCTAGGGTATCAAACCTAGGAAACCAGTCAAATTGCATACCCACTTTTTCCTTTGTAACCACCACAGACTGGCGATTATTGATTTAAAAAAAATGATTGACATTGTTTTTTAAAGTACTTTAATTGTGCTTTCAAATGATATCAATATTGATAGGTTACGATGAATAAGATTAGAGGTATATCTGCTTGAAACGAATTTTGCGCGAGGTGTAATTTGGTAGACGCCGAATGTATGGGAACGCGTGTCAAGCGGTACTCCCCGCCTACAAGTATGTGGTTGTAGTTTGCTCATTTATTATCCGATCGTAGAAATTCAAAAAGCAACAGATAGCTTAATAATGTAGTTAAATGATTTATATAACATATTTTTTAGCTAAGTGGCCGTTTTCATTGCCCTTTTGAGTCACAAAAATCAAAAAAGAGAGTAAAAAAAAAGTATTTTTTGCATTATTGTTAATTAAAAAATAACTAACAAAACTATACTTTTCACATATAATAAATCTTAATCAGCATGTTATACGCTTTCAATCGACACCTCATTTTTCAAAATTGGATAAGGGGTTCTAGACAAATTGGCAAAAAATTTAAACCCGGGACCGCGATCTTTGTGACGTCATAGTTAACCCCCCCACAGTCTGAGAATGTGACAAGTCATTATTTCGTACTCAGTAAAGTCTACCGATCACAACGATACCACTTGTCAGCAGTATACTCTCCAGTCACATCAACTTTTTCCGAGACCCTCTCGCCGCTCTACTAATAGTTTACGACTTACGACATGTCGCAAGGACGCTCCTGAACCGACCTCATTATATCAGGAAAAACGCGATGTAGGAAATGAGCGTTCAACGTACAGCGACATCTATCGGCAAATGGAGTAAACTAATGCGCGCGAGCTAGTATGGAAGATGATTTTTATGGAATAATTTTATTGTTTATTGCGTGAACCGATTTTAACCATTTTGCCTCTATTTGAAAACAAGTAATTTCATTGTTATTTTGTTAAAAAATACAGGTATTGGTAACAAGGGTGTTGAAATTGAAAATGTAAATCTGAAAGATTTTTTATAAATTAAAAAAAAGTTTGTGTGTGTGTGCCCCCCTTTCATTTTGGCCATTTTCTTCAATTAATATTAATAAATTTAAAAAAAATACTTTAAATTTGTAGACGTTAACAATGTTCATAAGTATTCAAAATTTCAAAGCGATAGCATAAGTAGTTCTCGAGATATTTAATAATGTGACAGACAGACAGACAGACGGACAGAGCGGCGCCATAAGGGTTCCTTTTGTGCCTTTTTGGTACGGAACCCTAAAAGCAAAGTTCTAATGAGATGAGCAGTTTCAAGTTGTACTTGGAACTTGGACGGAGAATACGCTTTTCAGAACTACTATATTACACTACCGATAACGATAAGACTACCGATAAGACTGTTATGTATGAAGGTCGGGAACAAGCACCTATGTGGAGACCCTGGAGTAAACAAGGGTGGATCCAGCTTCGTACTCAGGCAATGGACAATGTGTGTAACCAACACAGACCCCCGTCTAATCTGTATGGGATCTAGGGTAAGGGTCATGACCTTCATGAACCCCTCCTGGATTAAGTTACAGAAGACCATGTTTTGCTGATTTTCGTACACCACCGGCGGCGCGTATGCTGGCTTGATACCGACATGGTCAATAAAAAACTTATTACTTGTATTTGAGTACGTAATTACTACGTACCTAACTTACCATATGTTATACTGTGTGATATTTTCGCAGATGACTGTATCTCACACGAGTAGGTAACAACAAGCTTATGTATTTGTCAACTTTTACTACTATCAAGCGTAGCATAGGTATTCGATTGTGTTACATAATTCTTATGATTAACGTGATATTTATGTTTTATAATATACCGGTTGTAATAATACTACCTCGCTCTTGAACCCAAAATCCCAACGGAAGTTTGGCCGGATACAGGGCCAAATAGTAAAGCCTATAATGCTACAAATCGTGAATAAATACACCAGCATACCATGAACTCTACGTGCAGTTATTGTCAGGGATCAGTAAGGCTTCGCCGTAGTTTATTCTTATTATGTAACAGGAGGCGTGGACCATGAAGGTTGTAAGATTAGCGCATGCGTGGTCGGCGGCGCAAGGAGTGAATCTGAGGCGCGGCAGTCGGCGCTCGGCGACTGGAGGTGCTTCGCGCTTCGCGCCGCGCCCCATACCGCCGGAGCGTGGCTCGGGGCGTGGCGCTTACGTAAACACGCGCGGAGCGAGGCCCGTGGTGCTGGCGGCGCGGCGCCGCGCCGGCCTCTGCGTCCGTCCCGTCTCGCACTCTAACACCACGACCCCATGTCGGCCCGCGCCGCCTCCTGAGTGTATGCGGATAGTAGCACGCTCGCCGCGCCGCCGCCACCACCACCGCCACCGCCGAATACGCTTATAGGTACGTATAAGTATGCCTCTAACCTATCTAATGTAATTTGAAACTTGGAATAAATATTGGAATGGAACGTTATTCCCTCCGAAAATATGACTAGGTACAGAATCTTTGCAATGGATGAAGGATTTTTTCGATATTTATACGAAAGCGGGCATGTCTTTGAGACGGGATGCAAAATATTATTGACTTAATAATATTACATAAAAGCATTTTTATAGATTAAGTACCTACCCAACAATCTTTAAATATTTTTGCGTCTTAATAATTATTAATTGTTTATTAAAAGCTGTTATCATGGCATAAGACACGTACAGTCAGCTATCAGTATTACCTATAACATCACTTGTAAGTATGGTTAGGTGTGCGTCGCTACCGTAGCGTAGCCGAAAAGATTGGGCTGATCTTGTGATTTGGGTGGAGCTCGGGAGGTGAGGACAGCGTTCGCGATAACTTGATAAGCTATTAAGATGTTTGCTTTTAAAAGTACCCAAACATTTTTTATAATATATAGTTTTCGGATAAGCCAATGATGAGTTAGATTTTCTATTCATAAGGTATGTTGATTCAAGGATTATATAAATAATAAATAAATAAATAAATATTATAGGACATTCTTACACAGATTGACTGAGGCCCACGGTAAGCTCAAGAAGGCTTGTGTTGTGGGTACTCAGACAACGATATATATAATATATAAATACTTACATACATAGAAAACATCCATGACTCAGGAACAAATATCTGTGCTCATCACACAAATAAATCAAACCCGGACAATTCTATATTACAGATCACTTACAAAAGGTACCGAAATTTTTGCAACGATCTCCTCAAAAAAATTAAAACAAATTTCGAAAAAAGTGAACTTGAAAAGGTTGGCAAGGATACCAAAAAAGTCTGGAACCGAATAAAGAACTTAGCATTTACTCCAAAAAATAATGACTCCTCTGCCTTATTAACTACACAAAGCTCTCCACTTTCATCTGTAAATTATGCTAATGATTATTTTGTTAATGTAGGCAAAAATTTAGCTGACAAAATATATGGACAGTCGGACAGCCCTAGCTCACATTATTTTCCTGCGACCACTAACCATAGCTCTAAGTCTTTTGTACTGCTTCCAACCGATGACTCAGAAGTAATTAGAATTATATCTGATCTAAGAGATAATTGTGCAGTTGGATGGGATAACATCTCGAACAAAATATTGAAACAATTTAAACATATCTTAGCTCCTCCTTTAACACATATTTTAAACAAATGCCTATCTGATGGAATTTTTCCTAAGTGTCTAAAAAAAGCTATTGTAATTCCAATATATAAGTCCGGTAACAAAGATAGTATCACAAACTATAGGCCTATATCCCTACTTCCTGCTATATCTAAAATCTTGGAAAAAATTATTAACAACAGGCTTGTACAGTACTTAGAAAAAACTCATTTCTGTCAGATACACAATTCGGTTTCCGTTCTAAACTATCAACCTCCGACGCCGTTCATCATTTGACTCAAAACATTGCGCTAGAACTTGACAGGGGTAACCATACGATTGGTATTTTCCTCGACCTCGCCAAAGCTTTCGATTCCGTCTCTGTTACCTTACTGCTACGCAAACTACAAAGCTTAGGAATAAGGGGAAAACAACTTGACCTTTTTGCAAACTACCTCAGTGACAGATTTCAGTGTGTGAAGGTGGGCGACGTCATCAGTTCTGACCTAAAAATGAAGCTTTTGGGGTCCCACAAGGAAGTATCCTTGGCCCGACCTTATTTTTGATTTACATTAATGACCTTTGCAATCTTCCGCTCGATTGTGGTAAAATAATATCTTATGCTGATGACACCGCCTTAATTTTCTCAGCACAGACGGAGAGAGAGGCATACTTGCGGGCGCAACTAGGATTTAACATTGTAAATAATTGGCTACAATATCATCTACTAACACTTAACGCAGATAAAACCAATTATGTTAGATTTTTCATGAAAAATAACCAATATATATCTGACCATCCTATCTACGCTCATCGCAATACCTGCCTTGCTAGCAATAGCTGTAACTGTCCCTTCATCACTCCCGCAACTAAAATTAAATACCTGGGTGTTATAGTTAATGACACGTTATCGTTTCGACCACATATTGAAGCGTTAAGTAATAAAGTTCGTAAGCTGATATACGTGTTTAAAAGACTCCGTAATGTCTTGGACCTTAAATTAATAATGCAAGTATACTTTGCTCTTTGCCAGTCGTTATTAACATATTGCATTACATCATGGGGAGGAGCAGCCAAAACCCTGCTTTTAATTGTAGAAAGAGCACAAAGAGCTATCCTGAAAGTCTCAACATTCCGACCGTTCCTATACCCTACTAACCTATTATATAAGTCCTGTAAAGTATTATCTGTAAGACAGCTATTCGTGTTAAGCACTGTTCTAAAACAACATAAAGCACTTCCTTACAACTCAGACATTACTAACAAGAGACGGAAAGATTTGGTTTGCAACCGGCTGACTGACCAAAAGCATGCCTTTTCACAGCGGTTCTACATATGTCTGGGACCGCGGCTGTACAATAAGTTAAACGCAGATTATCACATATATCATCTATGCTACGCAGAATGTAAAAAAGTTACAAAGAAAGCTCTAGAACTAATGTCTTATGAAGACACGGAAAACTTATTAACAGTTCTAAAATAACTAGAAATAACCTAGACAGAGCTACTTAATGTTTACAAATAAATACACCTACCTATGTATCCTTACGCTGATGCGATAAAGTACAACTGTTGACTCATTAAAATGCTAATAAGCAATAAGTATTACATATGGCTTACCATCTTTTTTTGCTGTACTTTTAGAATTATGATAGTTTTAAGTAGGTAACCTACTCTATTTATAAATCTGTAATGTAACTTATTTATTTTTTAGTTGAATACCTATGCAATGCACGTGATATTATCAAATAATTTCCCTGTTTTAGTTTGTAAGTTTTTTTTCTGCCTGAGATACAGGATCTCCCTAGTTCAGGCACGGACATGGTGAAGCCTATTTTTGTGTTAATGTAGTTTATGGCCTGTTTATAACTGCTATTTTTGGTACATGAATAAATGATTTTTATTTTTTTTATTTTATTTTAAAAAATGCCCTTACCGGGATTCGAACCCGGGACCGCGGCGTAGCAGGCAGGGTCACTACCGACTGCGCCAGACCGGTCGGGATATTATTGGTTAGAGTTAGAAACAAGGATAAAAAATCGGCCAAGAGCGTGTCGGGCCACGCTCAGTGTAGGGTTCCGTAGTTTTTCGTATTTTTCTCAAAAACTACTGAACCTATCAAGTTCAAAACAATTTTCCTAGAAAGTCTTTACAAAGTTCTACTTTGGTGATTTTTTTCATATTTTTTAAACATATGGTTCAAAAGTTAGAGGGGGGGGACGCACTTTTTTTTCCTTTAGGAGCGATTATTTCCGAAAATATTAATATTATTAAAAAACGATCTTAGTAAACCCTTATTCATATTTAAATACCTATCCAACAATATATCACACGTTGGGGTTGGAATAAAAAAAAAATCAGCCCCCACTTTACATGTAAGGGGGAGTACCCTAATAAAACATTTTTTCCCATTTTTTTTTTGCACTTTGTTGGCGTGATTGATATACATATTGGTACCAAATTTCAGCTTTCTAGTGCTTACGGTTACTGAGATTATCCGCGGACGGACGGACGGACGGACGGACGGACGGACAGACAGACATGGCGAAACTATAAGGGTTCCTAGTTGACTACGGAACCCTAAAAACTGTAAATATTTTAATATACAAAAATAGGTATAAATATCAATAAATTACTTGAAACTTCCTAGGGAATAAAAACAATAATTAATTTTGTTTAAAAACAACTTGAAACTTGATTTTTTGAAAGCCTCAAGAAATTACAAAACTGAGTTCCTACACAGTAGGTACATAGTTTTATTGTCCCGGATTTGTAAGTTCACATTTTTGACACATTTGTTTTGAAGTATGTTGCGATGTGGCTAAGACGTATTGTTTGCCAAATCTAACGATTAATTTCGAATTGGTTGAATCGATTAGGCCCTATGTACGAGGAGGCGCTTAAACAAATATACGATTTCTATCAACTTACTGAAATGTCATTTGAATTGAAATGACAGACTGCCACAGCACTAGTTTAAAAATAAAATGAATGATAAATGTCATAATAAGTAAATCCTGCGTGATAAATTAATATCGTAAAATACTCACTAACGAAGATCCGCAAAAATGTAACATGTGCTAGATTATGTTTAAAGTAAGCGAAATATTGTTTTTAAGTACCTGATTTTGTTAAATATTATTACAGGATTTTATTTCAAATTTCATTAGGTTGCGCGAATTTACGTATTGTAGACGCTGTCATGTGTCAAAAAGAGGTTCTTACAAATCTGGGACAATAGTTTCTGAAATCAAGGGTATTGACAGATAGGCGGACGGACGACAAAGTGATCCTATAATGGCATTAATGGTTTTTTAACGTACCTACGGAACCCTAATTTGTTTTAAAATGCGCCAAAGTTTTTTTACGCTGCTCGTTCCTTTAGCGTTGCGAGGGTTTCAAAGCACGAAGTTCGAAGGTTTAACGAATCTTGTCACCGAGTAAAACGCGAAATTGTTCCCCATAACAATACGAATATCTGCAAAGACTAAAAATAAAAGTTACAAAAAAAGAATCGAATAAAATCCAAAAATGTTTTTTTTTTTTTTCAAAATCACCATTTGAAGTAATTTCTTCGAGCTCGTAATTCCCGGCGTAAGCACTTAATACCAGTACAAACTATTTTACATTAAATTTTTGTTTCGAACTCATAAATAACTAAAACTACTTTCAAACCTTCAAGAAAAGAGCGTAAGGTCAGTGTGGAGAAGACCGTCTACCCAGAAAGACCGTCTACTGAATATAACTTTTGTATTTATATATCTATCACTTCTTACACCTCCGAAGGTATACCAGTTTTTCATCCTTATAAGTATAATCCATTGGTCTTCAATAGATATCCCTAGGACGAACACTAGTTAACAAAAAACTTGATTCGTGTTTCGAACTCGACCATCGAGTTCAACAAGGTTACGCAAAAAATTAAAATATAATTTTTAAGAAAAAAAAACCGTCGCCTTTCGGGTTCTGGTGAAAGCTACTTGCGAATGTTGGATTATGTAGAAATGTGTAAGTATTTTTTAAAACTGCTTTTAATGCTTTAATTATTAGATGGCAACACAAATGAATATACGTATAACGTTAAGGTTTGAGGAGTTTCCTCAATTCCTCATGAATCCGATTAAGTATATTATAAGAAATCAAAGCTTGACAAACTTTGACTTGAAAACTCAATATGCTTAACAAACGGAATTGATCCATTGAAATCGTACATTCAGCCTTGCATCAAATGAGGTAGTTCTAATTGGTGTTTCATATTGTTGTATATGCAATAGTGATGCGGCATCTAAGTTTTCCACCTCGAAAGCCAATGGGGTCATTATTAAATACACGAAAAACCATAGAAAATTTCAGCATTTACGATTTTTTCAACAAAGGACCCATGGTACAGCAAAAGTAACTATGCACAATTTTAAGTAGACAAAATTTGTAATTAAATGAGACTAATTTGGTCTTGGTACGTCAAATAGTTTCGAAGATTCGGCTTCTCAAAGGTTTGCAATATGAAGTAGGGTTAGTTAGTGAACTAAACATAGTTAACGATAAATGAACTAAACTGGGCTCGAATCTACAGCACTCCTTTAGGAGAAAGCTTACCGAGGTAGTATGTCTCCGTCAACTGATCAGGAAGGTCAAAATCGTCATCTGATGGTGGATCATCACCGAGTGTTTTATCAACATTGGCACACACCAGACCTGGTACATTACCGCAGAATTGTCCACTGCAGTACGTGCAAACAGCTGAGCTGTTGACACCTACTTTCTCGCAACCACAACTGCTGGTACTACCTTCTTTGTAAGTACTGAAAATTGTTCATTTTAAGCAGAACCTGAGGAGTTGGTGGTTCCAACGTCGGTTCAGAAATGAAGCCTTGTGGACTCCGTAAAAAATCATATTCAGTATAGATTAAAAAAGATTATACACCTCCGAACAGCTACAACTACTTTTCCCTTTTGTCGAAATTGTACAAAACTTTCAATGACCGTATCTCAGTAAATATATGGCTTACCAAGACAAAATTATATTCATAATTACGATAATTTAGTAGACATCAAATTGTTCATAGCCACTTTTGCCGTTAAAAAGGTTCTTGGTGGTAAAATTTAACAAAAGTTAGAAAAGGTCCCAAACTTTTATGGATTTTCATGAATTTAATTACGACCCCATCGGCTTTCGAGGTGGAAAACTTGGATTTGACATCACTATTTCATCTCTAATAATATATAATACAAATTAGAACTACCTCATTTGATGCAAGGCGACACCCCTTAATTGATACGATTTCAATGGATCAAATGACCTACGTTCAAAATACCTAAAATTAAAAAAACGAACGTTAAATGACCTACGTTCAAAATACCTAAAATCGAAATACCTAATGATTAAATCCGAAAATCAAAAATGTCTAATAAATGGGGCTTAAATAACCAGTTTATCCTTGAATCGTCGACAGACAATTAATCGAATATTATTTCAAAGATAACGTTTAAAATAATTTCATTTCATCGACAGTTCATATCGTAGAATGATCGATACAAGTCAAATTAAACCGTGGACTTTTACTTCGTAGATAACTTATTCCGAGTATACTTTATATCGTGGTATTTTGGTTTGTATTTTTTCATTTCATTTTGTTTTACATTACATTAAATAAAATTTATTACGCGTAATATTATTTCAATTGTGTAATCGTGTATACCTAAATATTTCAATTGTTAATTTTTCTAAAATTTCACAATTTGTAAATTTTTTGTTTTTATGTTTGGTCACAACTTTTTTTTTTTTTTTACCCAGGGGGAATCCGTTATGGATCCCACTGGCCCGGGAGAAGCCAGTGGGTATGTCAGACTCTCACCGACTAAACCCCCTGGGGTGTTCCGCCGCTCGCTTTTTGGACGGGGTTTCGGGCACTATTTTCAGACCTCCGATACCCCGTCAGCGTTGCCCTTGCAGGCCCATCGCTTTTGACTCCCTTAAAAAAAGTCTTCTCCGCTGAAGGCCCTCGGAACACTAGAGGGCCTTCCAGCCCGAACCTCTTCAGGCGGGTGATGGGGCTCCCGACCCATCACCCACAGGTTCCCGCTATGGCGGCAGGAAACGAGCCACGTAGGCTCTTCGCCGCCTAGCTGGTCTGCGTCGGCGCTGAGGGAGCGAATTTACATTATATGAATAGGTACAAAAGTAGGTAGGAATAGGTACAATAGAAATGAATCTTCGATGACAATGCTGAACATGTTTTTAATAAATTACCCGTTACCTGTGGACTATGCCACTATACTAGGTGTTGCTGTACTGTGTACTCGCTGGGCGTTCAGGTAATTACTCATACTTATAACACAATCGGTGTAACTAAACCTCCGCTCACCTTACTTATTTACTTACTTACTTGACTAACCAACAGTATAGCTAACCCCCCTTTAAATATATCCCGTAAATTTGGCCTTGTGATCGTCTAGCGTGAATAAGTAGAACCCTTCGACGTGAACCGCGATAACCCAGATCCTTTAATGAGTATCAGCTGTATTTTTGACTAATTTTTAAAATTTTATTTATTTATATTTTGGAGAAGAATAAAGGTTATTGTAGCATAATAATATAGTGTTATAGAAGAGTATTTTATCAGATTTAGGCCTAGAAAGTTATATGTGAGAAAATTAATGACGTAATGAAGAAATTTTAAAATAAAAGTTAGTGAGTGAAACATACATGAAATAAATATTAAAAATTATTTTGGAAAACAACCGCTACGCTCTATTAGTGATCCTGGCTTGGGTACGAACTTGCGTTGCGGAATAGGATCCTTAATCTCAATCAAACTGCTTTATTGAGAGTCCTATGCCAAGCCAGAAGGGCTATCTATCTACTAACTAACCCCCCTTTTATTTTGTTTCTTTTCCCTAGCTAAACCCCCCTTTTCCCCAATACTGCTAATAGACCATAACTTCTCGATCCTTCTAATGTATCATCAAGGCTCCGAGTAGTTGCTACCACTGAGAACGAAGTAAATAAGTCTAGTAACTCCTTGAAGCTTTTGACTTGTCATCAGTGGACGGCGCTCGCATGCCACTGGGCCCTATAACAAACCTATGCTTTTTATTCCAAAGAATAGTTTGTTTCCCTAACCAACTTGATAGAATTTACCTTGAAAAACTAGTTAGCAACACTCACTGGCTCGATGCTACATGAAGAATCAGAAATTGCTACCACAATTATTAATTTCACTCAAATAAATTAAGTAATAAGAGTTTTTATAAATTACCAGTTTTACCACATATTTTAAGATAGTAAACACCACATTTAAAGTCCATTTAAACCATATAAGTAGTAGTAGTTAAATTATTTCTCCACAATACACGTTGACCAATTATAATTTAAGACCAATCATAACAGAACTCTACTTTCATAGAAATAGTGTGTGACTCTACCCTAATCCTATTGTTTTCCCTACTCTAACATATCTGAAACACAGACCCTCACTTACCATAGATCTTGTGTTCAGAATATGTACAAGTGTATCCCTACTAGAACTGTACAGTTCAGCCAGCGAAGCTGAGATAGGCAACCTATAGGCTTGTGTCGGTCAGATCCCCCCCTCTGCTTTTGCCCGCGGGCTAGGGTAGCAGAGAGTAGATCGCCCTATCCGTGTATATATCCAGTATTCTAGGACACACCAGTACCAGCCACATGAGAGACCCAGCTGCGATCAACTTTACTTAGATGTGGATCGATCACAACCGAAATCCCCAGCGACCAACGCCAGCATGGACTAGAGCACCGAGTAAATAAATATATATATATATAGGACCCCAGCCTCAAATACTGCCGACTTCAGTGAGCAAGGATTACTCCTAATGTCTTTCGTCAATCGTGAAAGTCCTCACTTCCATCTAACAGTTGGACTCTTTGAGACCGGTGAGAAAGTACGCCTTTTGTAAGTAAATAAAGACGCCCAAGCCCTCCACTTGGAACAAAAAGACTCCTAAACGCCTTATGTTTAACAGCCGCAAGGTATAAAGCGCTTAGCCGGACAACAGTCTGTCACAAACAATGATCTGGCTTATAACTTTCACAAAATAACCCCATGGAAAATTACTAAATTCAATTTCACCGACCAACTAAACAAACGAATGAAGTTTCCTTTACGTGCTATAATCTACGCTTAGTTTTGCAAGAATTACTCCCTACAAAACCAAACACAGACTTATCTCCAAGCACCAGCCATACATCGACCCAGTCTTTGTATTGCTTAACGGCACTCATGAAACAAAGCACAGAAAACTTCACTATACACAACAATTTAAATATAGCACTACACTATAAATAGAACACTAAATTAACCCCACAACTGACAGTAAAGCAATTCCACCACAGGTCTAAGTTCAACTGTACGACGATATTGTCCCCGCACAATCAAACAAAGACACAATTTCAAAGTTTACAATCACTTAGAATAATTTCCAAGTAAAAACAAACAGAGAAATAATAGCAGAACAACTTCACTCACCAGTATAACACACGAAAGCCAGAGACACTGTTAGTCTTGTGGATATTGTAAGAATGCCGCGCGTCGGCTCGCTCCGACCCTTTTATAGATTCTATCTCCGACTTCCGACTTCCGACTTCTGACTTCTGACTTCTGACATTCGACTTCCGACTTCTGACATTCGACTTCCGACTTCTGACATCGGACTTCCGACAAGATGGCTACTCAATCGTGTGCTTTGTTTACTAAGTCTTATGCCCTATGCATTAGAGTTCACGATTAACACACGGATGTTTGCTTATCAACACGTGCCGAGTACACGTGTTTTTAGAGAGAGACAGAGCTATTGATATTGATACCTATGTAGTCCAATAGTGGAGCGATTCGCAAATATTTTTACGTAAATATTATTTTGTGGAACATTCTTATTTATTTTGTAAGTAATTTCGCAATGAAATATTTTATCTGTTACTAAATGTTACATTGAATGATATACTCAGGAAGCATAATAACCAATATTAGTCATTATTATTTCTTTGACTTGTAAATGAAATCCAGACATAATATCGGAACGTTACGCAGCTGACAACTGTCAGTGTCAGTATTCCGTCCATGTGAATGTAGTTTGTTGATAAATACGTTTTTCCAACCTGTTTTGCACCAAATAATAGTGAATTTTATGAGTGAAGACGTGACTAAACATGTGATAAACCATCAAAGATATTATTTGTTAAAATATTCAATGAAATCCCGAAGGAAATATGCTCCAAAAAGTTGGTCAAAGAAAAGTTGATTCGCCGTAAGTTTTATATGTAATAACGAGTCCATTTCCTCGTCATAGACGCTTGTTCTGTTACAACTCGCCCCCAGATTGGAATTCTTTTACAAAATACAAAGTAGTTTGTAAAAAATTTCAATCTTATTTAGCAAAAGAAGCAATAAAACTGAAGAAAAGAAAAATATCTCTAGATCAGTCGGAAATATCCCCCCATTTCTAATCGTGTGGTGTGTATTCCAATACTATGCAACTGCTAGTGACTTAGTTTTGAAATCAGCTCATCAGAATCTCGACAATGAACCATGATAACCCCTTTCTCAGAGTCCACGCATCGCCAGGGATACCAGGTTGTGAATCTGATAGGTCCTATTAACCCGTTCTTGCTAGCTCGTTCCCCGGTCGCGGCGAATATTCATTCCATCCACACTGTTGGACCGGAATAATTACCGTAATAATTTCAACGAGTTCACAATAACTTCCCACGCAATTACGAAGAAACCTTTAGAGCTCTCATTATAAGTCCAGAGCCTTCAATCTCCATTGTCGGAACTCAAACCAATTTCTCTACCTAATCACTCCAGCCACATGTTTTGGCGCATGTCTCATACTTGAATAAAATATATCGACTTAAAGTTTGCTGGGGTGTTTTTTTTTTTTTTATAAAACAAACCTTAAATGACATAAGCATGTACCTAAACTTGGTACTACATCCTTGATCAAATGAAGGAATGATTTGATGATACTAAACTCCACATATTGGAAAACATAACAAGGAAACAATTATTGAAAAGAGCCTCGTTCTCACTAGACGATATCGGCCCTTAAATATGTCGATTGTCAAATACATCCCATTCAAGATGAGGTGTGTGGTTTTCGTATGGGTCTTATTACCTTGTGTAGTTAGTAGTCACAAAAAACTACCCTTGAAATGGGTCGAATCCATTGGATTTTAACCTAACCAATAAGAATTTTATGACTAATGTGTTCCCAAAATTCCCCCCTTGTTTGTTCCCGCAAATTCCGACCAAACTAGTTTTGACCACTTTCCAGCGCTGTCTGTCTGTATCAATCCACTCATTCCATAAAAGAAACATTCGAGACACACTTTCATATCTTACATCCGTCATATCCAGCCATTCAATCTATCAAACATACAACTATAAGCATTCATCACCTCTAACTTATACACAATACACATCCACTCGTTCATTCCTCCTCAATTACGCTTTCACTCGATTGTTTACAGAAAGCCAACGCTTTTAAAAGTAATCAAAATAAATAATAAAAATAGAAATAGAAACTAGATAATAATTTTAAAAGTTTACCTATCCCATTTTACCCCACACTACCCTGACTCGAAGGCAAAGAAAATTTCATTTTATTTATAAGAAGTCCTACATTCATCATTTACAAAGTATACTATTTAAAGTATTTGATTTTATAAAGTATTTACTAACCGCAAACCATTGGACAACATGTGACACCTTATCATAATCTCATCTGCTACAAAATTGTATGACGATCAAGCATACCAACTTAAGAACAATGACAGTTTGAGTAATGTCGCCAATAGAAAACCTTTTGGCGGAGATATATGTTATCTGTGGTTAAATTATTTTCTCTAATCTATCTCATGTTTACCGCTAAACCGCTTTGTCCGCGAAAAAATGACAGATCTATTTATGTATGGACCATTTTAGCGCTATACTGCCTACAACATGAATCTGTAATAACTTAAAACAAATGTTTTCCATTTAATATTTCAAATGTGGTCCGAAGAATAAACTTTCAGATCAATGTAAAATATGTTTGTGTCACTAAGTGAGTTTTAATTTTTATAACCTATAAATTCGTTAGGAAATCAGGCGAAAACGCGTTATTTTAATTCATTGCAATAAGTGTTCGGTGTACAGTAGACCTAGTGAAATCTAGCCTAGTGCAACGGATGTAAATAAACTGGATACTTAGCTTTCCAGCAAAGGTAAGCATTTATTTTTACACTTTAATGTAATCAAACAAGTCGTTGTTTTCGAAAACTTGCAAAACATATCTGTGATCTCTAACGAATAAGTTGAAATAGGCTTTCTTTATCGCAAAATGTTTGTTATTTCTTTTCTGAAAATTTTTGAGTATGCTTTGTGTTTTCTGACAAATTATTTCTCATGGGCGTGTCTTAGTTCCAAAAATTAAGCGACGCGCCCCCGTGAATAGATAAGTGAAATAATATTGTTCCTATTTGGCAGAACCCCACTCTAAAACTAAACCCTTTTCTTACGCTATCCACATGAACATTTCTAATGTCTGACTATTTCCCTTCAGTCTCGCTGATCTGCACTACCAGCTCGTTCAACGTTACTGAACAACAAAGTAATCCGACAATCAGACTGGACCCGGTCACGTTAGGTAAGTTTACATACCTACTGTGTACCACATACTACATACTTTTTCTGAACCTCAGTAAAATATAGTTTTATAGTAGTAATGGTGCTTATTATCTACGAGTATGCCTACTTAACAGGAATATTACAAGTTTCAATCAATTTTCATAAAATTATTTGAGCAATTGTGACAATGAGCAAGCAGTGATGGAGTTAAGGTATGGCGAGGTACGACCTCCCAGATGCTGGTAATGCTAATATTTCATAGGATATGTTTGACATGGTTGTAATGAAGTACAGTATGTTGGCATACTCATGACTTGTGTAATATTGTATAAAAGCTGTGTACACAATCTACCGAACATAATGATTGTATGATTTTACACTTACTATTTTAGACTAGCCTACAGCTTATCATGTGAGATAACGAACTCATGTCATATGAAGCTATTGAAAATCTTGTTTATACATACATACTTATTTGTATTACTACAGTAAAAATGTATACCTATAGAAAGTTGAAATTTGTACAGTGGATTTAATTTATTGAAATAATTGGCAGATATAGGCTACAGTGACCTCTCACCATCAAGAGGGACGTATGCTTGTTTACTACGGATGTAATATGAAAATGTGTGATGACTTATAAGCTAATGAACTTAAATTAGTCCTAATAGATTAATACCTATATCCTAACAGACAGACATTTGTTCTCATAGTGAAAATATTCAGTATAAAGACTTTGTCAATTTATTGTATGATGTATGAAATCCTGTGAGACAATACGTAGATTATAGCGTGACAACTAAAATGCAAACAAACCATCCATCGAAGGAGGTACCTGTCATAATACCACATGCGTGTAGTTATTCAGCATTCATAGAAAAATGGCGGGACGCCCCATATAATATTGTATTTCAGCGCGACAATGAATAATCGCGCCCCCATAGCCATTAGACTAGAGCCTATCTTCTTGTATTACTAGGTCTTAAATCTAGGGTTTAGGTATCCTAGATTATTTTAGGAAAATAACCTTACATCTAGACTGTAGTTATCCTGCCTATGAATGAAATTCTGTATAACAAGCCTGCTAGGAATATGTATATCATCAGAGTGTTCATAGACTATATAAGACAGCATCGAAGCTATCCGATCTCCGGTGTGAAGTGCAAACGTGATGTGAGATTTCAAAATAGCCCTGAAGATGGCAGAGCCTGCTATGAAAATGTACTAGACATATAGAGAACTATTTGTTTGTACATAGTTCACACACTTATGTTTCCAATTCCGGTCACTAGATGGCAAACTCTTCTAAAGTACTTGTTAAAATGTTAAACCCTAATATTAATTTAATAATAAGATTGCTCGCTAGATGTCGCTGTCACTTCGGCAATCTGGCTAACGATACTCCATCGTAAACCACATGTAATTAAATTGAACATTTTTATTATCGTCTACTGTTTTTGGCAAATAAATGCGTTGAAAAACCACATTTAAAGTTTTTAAATGGGAACAACACCCGGAGAGCGAACAGCACCACAGTTACAAAAACATACATTAAGACACAGAATAAATAATAGTACTATGCATAGACGCAAAGGAACGTCAAGATGCACCAATGCCAATAATTGCTACGTAGCAATGCAAATCAAATGGCCTAATCGGGACGATGTTTAGTTCAACCACTACGATTATGAGCTAATTTCCTAGAAATCGATTTTGTCTTAGTTTACTACGCTACTTTAATTTTATTATTTTATTTTTTCAGAATCCAGAGGTAGGAAATGAACATACAATCGACTCCGCATCGATGCATGACCTCTCCCGGAACGCGTCAAGAATTAACAATGGAAGAAAATACTACAGACGTGTTTACTAACAATAAAGTTATTTTTGTTTTTATGAAATAGCGATTGAATAAAAATATTAGGTATATGAGTTTTATTTAGAGATGAAATAAGTCAGAAATACAGCACACCCACTCATCTTCACAACAACAAATGTAGCCTGGTAAGGCTATTATTTATTTGTAAACCTTGGTATCCAAGATGTGTTCTACAGAGCACATCTTAGATCCCTTGGTCACGGAACCAAATGTAACTAAACCTCCGCTCACCTTACTTATTTACTTACTTACTTGACTAACCAACAGTATAGCTAACCCCCCTTTAAATATATCCCGTAAATTTGGCCTTGTGATCGTCTAGCGTGAATAAGTAGAACCCTTCGACGTGAACCGCGATAACCCAGATCCTTTAATGAGTATCAGCTGTATTTTTGACTAATTTTTAAAATTTTATTTATTTATATTTTGGAGAAGAATAAAGGTTATTGTAGCATAATAATATAGTGTTATAGAAGAGTATTTTATCAGATTTAGGCCTAGAAAGTTATATGTGAGAAAATTAATGACGTAATGAAGAAATTTTAAAATAAAAGTTAGTGAGTGAAACATACATGAAATAAATATTAAAAATTATTTTGGAAAACAACCGCTACGCTCTATTAGTGATCCTGGCTTGGGTACGAACTTGCGTTGCGGAATAGGATCCTTAATCTCAATCAAACTGCTTTATTGAGAGTCCTATGCCAAGCCAGAAGGGCTATCTATCTACTAACTAACCCCCCTTTTATTTTGTTTCTTTTCCCCTAGCTAAACCCCCTTTTCCCCAATACTGCTAATAGACCATAACTTCTCGATCCTTCTAATGTATCATCAAGGCTCCGAGTAGTTGCTACCACTGAGAACGAAGTAAATAAGTCTAGTAACTCCTTGAAGCTTTTGACTTGTCATCAGTGGACGGCGCTCGCATGCCACTGGGCCCTATAACAAACCTATGCTTTTTATTCCAAAGAATAGTTTGTTTCCCTAACCAACTTGATAGAATTTACCTTGAAAAACTAGTTAGCAACACTCACTGGCTCGATGCTACATGAAGAATCAGAAATTGCTACCACAATTATTAATTTCACTCAAATAAATTAAGTAATAAGAGTTTTTATAAATTACCAGTTTTACCACATATTTTAAGATAGTAAACACCACATTTAAAGTCCATTTAAACCATATAAGTAGTAGTAGTTAAATTATTTCTCCACAATACACGTTGACCAATTATAATTTAAGACCAATCATAACAGAACTCTACTTTCATAGAAATAGTGTGTGACTCTACCCTAATCCTATTGTTTTCCCTACTCTAACATATCTGAAACACAGACCCTCACTTACCATAGATCTTGTGTTCAGAATATGTACAAGTGTATCCCTACTAGAACTGTACAGTTCAGCCAGCGAAGCTGAGATAGGCAACCTATAGGCTTGTGTCGGTCAGATCCCCCCCTCTGCTTTTGCCCGCGGGCTAGGGTAGCAGAGAGTAGATCGCCCTATCCGTGTATATATCCAGTATTCTAGGACACACCAGTACCAGCCACATGAGAGACCCAGCTGCGATCAACTTTACTTAGATGTGGATCGATCACAACCGAAATCCCCAGCGACCAACGCCAGCATGGACTAGAGCACCGAGTAAATAAATATATATATATATAGGACCCCAGCCTCAAATACTGCCGACTTCAGTGAGCAAGGATTACTCCTAATGTCTTTCGTCAATCGTGAAAGTCCTCACTTCCATCTAACAGTTGGACTCTTTGAGACCGGTGAGAAAGTACGCCTTTTGTAAGTAAATAAAGACGCCCAAGCCCTCCACTTGGAACAAAAAGACTCCTAAACGCCTTATGTTTAACAGCCGCAAGGTATAAAGCGCTTAGCCGGACAACAGTCTGTCACAAACAATGATCTGGCTTATAACTTTCACAAAATAACCCCATGGAAAATTACTAAATTCAATTTCACCGACCAACTAAACAAACGAATGAAGTTTCCTTTACGTGCTATAATCTACGCTTAGTTTTGCAAGAATTACTCCCTACAAAACCAAACACAGACTTATCTCCAAGCACCAGCCATACATCGACCCAGTCTTTGTATTGCTTAACGGCACTCATGAAACAAAGCACAGAAAACTTCACTATACACAACAATTTAAATATAGCACTACACTATAAATAGAACACTAAATTAACCCCACAACTGACAGTAAAGCAATTCCACCACAGGTCTAAGTTCAACTGTACGACGATATTGTCCCCGCACAATCAAACAAAGACACAATTTCAAAGTTTACAATCACTTAGAATAATTTCCAAGTAAAAACAAACAGAGAAATAATAGCAGAACAACTTCACTCACCAGTATAACACACGAAAGCCAGAGACACTGTTAGTCTTGTGGATATTGTAAGAATGCCGCGCGTCGGCTCGCTCCGACCCTTTTATAGATTCTATCTCCGACTTCCGACTTCCGACTTCTGACTTCTGACTTCTGACATTCGACTTCCGACTTCTGACATTCGACTTCCGACTTCTGACATCGGACTTCCGACAAGATGGCTACTCAATCGTGTGCTTTGTTTACTAAGTCTTATGCCCTATGCATTAGAGTTCACGATTAACACACGGATGTTTGCTTATCAACACGTGCCGAGTACACGTGTTTTTAGAGAGAGACAGAGCTATTGATATTGATACCTATGTAGTCCAATAGTGGAGCGATTCGCAAATATTTTTACGTAAATATTATTTTGTGGAACATTCTTATTTATTTTGTAAGTAATTTCGCAATGAAATATTTTATCTGTTACTAAATGTTACATTGAATGATATACTCAGGAAGCATAATAACCAATATTAGTCATTATTATTTCTTTGACTTGTAAATGAAATCCAGACATAATATCGGAACGTTACGCAGCTGACAACTGTCAGTGTCAGTATTCCGTCCATGTGAATGTAGTTTGTTGATAAATACGTTTTTCCAACCTGTTTTGCACCAAATAATAGTGAATTTTATGAGTGAAGACGTGACTAAACATGTGATAAACCATCAAAGATATTATTTGTTAAAATATTCAATGAAATCCCGAAGGAAATATGCTCCAAAAAGTTGGTCAAAGAAAAGTTGATTCGCCGTAAGTTTTATATGTAATAACGAGTCCATTTCCTCGTCATAGACGCTTGTTCTGTTACATCGGTAATAGCTGCTTAAAAATCGTTGATAGCTTCATATGCATTTTTATGGGTCGCTAATGGTAGCAATCGACTCAGTAATTTAAAAATAGATTTTTAATATCATAATGTTTAATTTGAGTACAAGTAACACAATATTTACCTTTTTTAATTATCATAGTATCACATATAATAGGAAAATAAAATGTTTGAACAACGTGTATACTTAATAATTAGACCCGATTGTAAAATTGCCTTAAGGGGGGCGTTAATAGCTGCGTTTACCCTATGTAGAAATGTGTAAGTATTTTTTTAAACTGCTTTTAATGCTTTAATTATTAGATGGCAATACAAATGAATATATCTACGTATAACGTTAAGGTTTGAGGAGTTTCCTCAATTCCTCATGAATCCGATTATATTATAAGAAATCGAAGCTTGACAAACTTTGACTTGAAAACTCAATATGCTTAACAAACATAACTAAATAAATGTCACTGTTCTGAACTTAAATGCATGCTTTTCTTACAAAAATACCAAAGTCACTATGAGTGTGCCGTTCAGATTTGAGGAGTTCGGTTCTGACCATCATCAGCAGTTCCACTACTTCCACTGTACCAAATGTCACTGTTCTAGACGTAAGCGCATGCTGTTCTTATAAAAATGGCAAAGTCACTATAAGCGTGCCATTCAGATTTGAGGAGTTTGGTTCTGGCCATCATCAGCAGTTCCACTGCACCAAATGTCACTGTTCTGGACGAAAGTGCATGCTGTTCTTATAAAAATACCAAAGTCACTATAAAAGTGCCGTTCAGATTTGAGGAGTTCGGTTCTGACCATCATCAGCAATTCCACTGCACCAAATGTTACTGTTCTGGACGAAAGTGCATGCTGTTCTTATAAAAATATCAAAGTCACTATAAGCGTGCCGTTCAGATTTGAAGAGTTCCGTTCTGGCCATCATCAGCAGTTCCACTGCACCAAATGTTACTGTTCCGTACCTAAATGCATGCTGTTCCTTTAAAAACACAAAAATCACCATATGTATGCCTTTCAGATTCGAGGAGTTCCCTCGATTTCTCCAGGATCCCATCATCAGAACTGGGTTCTGAGAAAAATGGGACCAATCTGTATGCTTATACATTCAATCAAAAAAAAATTTCAAAATCGGTCCAGTAACGACGGAGATATCGAGGAACACACATAAAAAAAAAATAAAAAAAAAACATACAGACGACTTGATAACCGTCCTTCTTGAGAGATATGAGGCGACGGTTAATAAAAATAGAAGCAGTTGGAATATTTGTGCATTATGTATGTAACGTAGTAATTTAATAATCGTTCTTCCTGTCTAGTACAATTAATGCTCTTAAAACGCGTTCAATTTATTGTTTTATGTCCTGAAATATGTAACTTCGAAATTGTGCCTAGTCGGAAAGACCGGCATATAAGAGTAGACGAGTCTTAATTTTCATAATCTTAAAAAAAATTGTATGCAAACTGACACTGACAGATCTGTCAGTGTCAGTTTGAACTGTCAATTTGCATACAATTTTTTTTTAAGATTATGAATTTTTAAGACTGTCTGTTGCCGGCCCGGCACCTTTTTAGGCTTTATGGGAAATAAGTCTAGTTTCAACGGGTGTTGTAGGTTAATTTTAATTATAAGTTTCGGCTTTGCTTTTGTCTGGACCTGAAAAAAGAAGGTTATCAACCTCATTTACGGGACATATGACGGTCTTGCCTTATAAATAGAAAAATGCTGATATGTTGAAAATATCAACGTTATTTGTTTTAATATCTATCACATTACTCCTTGTTATTACGGAACATAACAATGAACATGATTTTTATTCTTATTTCCATATGAAATTACGCGACAACGAGCACTAGACGGTCTTTCCATACTCAGCGCGTGGGGACGGTCAACCCGCCCAGCCTTAAAAAAAGATTTTTAGGGTTCCGTACCTCAAAAGGAAAAAACGGAACCCTTATAGGATCACTTTGTTGTCCGTCTGTCCGTCCGTCCGTCTGTCAAGACCCTTTTTCTCAGGAACGCGTGGAGGTATGAAGCTGAAATTTATATCAATTACTCAGGTCTACTGTCCCTTGAAGCTGTGAAAAAATCAAACTTCTAAGCCAACGCAATCAAAAGATACAGCCGTTTATGCCGCAAATTTTCGACACTTGCAAGGGAATCAAAACCTACAGGGTGCTTCCCGTGAACTCAGAATCTTGAAATTTGGTACGAAGCAACGTCTTATAGCATAGATAAAGGAAAAATTACGAAAACCATAAATTTTTAGTTACATGACATAATATATATTTTTTTAATAATTTTAACCTTACTACCCATTTGTACGGAACCCTCGGTGCGCGAGTCCGACTCGCACTTGGCCGGTTTTTTTATTACATAAGTTTACTTT
The DNA here is from genome assembly GCF_023078275.1 of Leguminivora glycinivorella. Taxonomy (NCBI): domain Eukaryota; kingdom Metazoa; phylum Arthropoda; class Insecta; order Lepidoptera; family Tortricidae; genus Leguminivora; species Leguminivora glycinivorella. Next base: position 12,014,344 of record NC_062982.1, read on the forward strand.
AATTCACCAAAGTATTATAAAAGCTGTGTTGAATATAACATTTGCTAGCCCATAGGACCATGCGGATCACTCCAAACTACTTTAATAGTCTAGTTTTATCCACTCAAACTTTATTTCAAATAAAGTATGCCGGTCTTGCCCGCACTGACCTTAGTACACCAAGGGCGGCAATGCACATCCAACACTTCTGGTGTTTCGGGTGTCCATGGGCGGCAGTGATCGCTTACCATCAGGCAACCTGTCTGCTCGGTTACCTCCTATCTCATTAAAAATAACCTAACCTAAATTAAAATTTTGAAAAAAACCCCGACATAGTGGATCGATTTTCATGAAACATGGCTATTACTATTACGAGTAAGAACACTCCCGACTAACTCAGCTTTCAAACAAAAAAAACTAAATCTAAGTAAATCGGTTTATCCGTTTGGGAGCTACGATGCCACAGACAGACAGACACGTCAAATTTATAACATCCCCTCGTTTTTGCGTCAAGGTTAAAAAGAAAGTTCAAAATTAAAATTCAAAAAGTAGGCATGGGTCTTAGTCCGTTTACACATTATCCGATCCGATATCGGAAGTCGGAAGGATTTCAATGGAAAAAATCCAAGATGGTGCCTGTAATGTATGGGATATCGGTCCTACATCCGATATCGGGTCGGATAATGTGAAAACGCACTTACGAAGAATACATAGTGGCATGGAAGAGCGCGCGCGCGCATTGTTAGACCGTTTTCACATTATCCGATCCGATATCGGATGTCGGAAGGATTTCGATGGAAAAAATCCAAGATGGCGCCTGTAGGCCTAGCACATGATTGCCGCGGGAGTATGTCGCCGCGAGATAGACTACCCGTCCTTATGTCATTAATACAGTTAGAAGGAGACGTGTGATCTATCTCGCGGCGACATACTCCCGCGGCAATCATATGCTAGGCCTACTGTAATGCATGGGATATCGGTCCGACATCCGATATCGGATCGGATAACGTGAAAACGCACTTACGCGTGCTACGGCGTAGCCCGTAGCATCCGTAGCAACCATTTTCCGTTCGTTGGTCCGCAGTAGTGCTACGAAGCTTGAATTTGCATTGATAAAATTATGTTAATCGACAAAATAAACTAAAAGGTTAGTTTCTTTACCCGAAAAGTGGAGTTGTTTTTTTCAGTTTTACTCCAATACATATTTTTTCATAATTATTTTTCAAGAATAAGAAACAAAAATATTTGTTATACAATTCTGGCTCACTTGTTATACAAGTCATGGGCTTTAATGTGAAAAATAGTGAAATCGCAACCGAGCGCTGAATCATACCGTGTGTGGTATCAAATTAAAGAGCTTTCCGAGTAGTTTACAAATATACCTATATTATATAACATATTATAGGACTTTAATCATCAATCAAAATATTCTTTATTCAAATAGGCTTACAATAAGCACTTTTAAATTGTCAACAGTGTACAATATTCATCTTATTCTAAATATCAGAGCAATTTATTGGTGCAATAAACAATATTGTTTTAAAACTACATTGATTTAATAAAATGATATCAATCTAAATTGTATAAAAAAATACTAGTATAAAAACTTCTAGAATAAATTCTAAATGTCAAAAAAATTGTGTAAAAATACATTGAATTATCAATATCATCATTAATAAGCTATATAATTAATGGTTTTCAGCAATACTTGTATCCCACAGTGTTTCATCATTCATGTAGTCTTGTGTGCTATAGTAGGCTTTAGAGATCAGTATACGCTTTACATAATGTTTAAATCGATTAAAAGACAGTTCAGTGATGGCATTAGGAAGTTTGTTATAAAATCTTACACAATTACCCATGAATGATTTTTTAATTTTATGGAGCCGAGTGAAGGGCACTGCAAGCTTATGCTTATTTCTAGTGTTTATATTATGTACATCACAGTTTTTCTTAAATTTACAAATGTTTTTATGTACATACATAATATTCTCATAAATATATTGACAATGCACTGTCATTATATTAATGTCCTTAAACTTATCTCTAAGTGAGTCTCTATGGTTCATTTTGTATATTGCTCGAATAGCCCTCTTCTGCAGAACAAATATGGTATTTATCTCTGAAGCACTGCCCCATAGTAAAATACCATATGACATAATGCTGTGAAAGTAACTAAAATAAACTAATCGAGCTGTTTCCACGTCTGTTAACTGACGGATCTTGCTCACTGCAAATGCTGCAGAGCTCAGTCTATTCGAGAGGGTAGCAATATGGGGACCCCACTGAAGTTTAGAATCTAAAGTTATGCCAAGAAAAACTGTACTATCTACCAGTTCCAATTCCTCATCCTTCACAACGACACTTGCTTGTTCATTTTTAGCATTACTCGTTACAAACTTAATACATTTAGTCTTTTTCTCATTTAACAATAAGTTATTAACACTAAACCAATTAACTACTTCGGAAATAGCATTGTTTACATTTTCATAAGTTTGTTGCTGACGTTTGACTTTGAAAATAAGGGAAGTATCATCTGCAAACAATACTATATCATGGTGGGTCTTTACAAGATATGGCAGGTCATTAATGTAGATAAGGAACAGGAAAGGCCCCAATATTGATCCCTGCGGTACACCCATAGAGACTAGTGACCCCGGTGAGCGCTGTCCATTCACGTCGACCCTTTGTATTCTATCGTGTAAGTAAGATTTGACTAAATTCAGTGCCGATCCTCTCACTCCATAGTAGTGCAATTTCCTGATCAGTGTTTCATGACAGACGCAATCGAAAGCCTTAGATAAATCACAGAAGATACCCAAGGCATCCTGTGACTCCTCCCAGGCATCGAAAATCTGTTTGATTAGCTCAACACCAGCGTCGGTTGTTGAGCGACCCCGTGTAAAACCAAATTGTTTATTGTGCATTAGATTATTGATGTTAAAATGTTGCAATAGCTGAAATAACACTAACTTTTCAAAAATTTTGCTGAATGTCGGTAACACTGATATCGGTCTAAAATTAGTGGGGTCGGATGTGCTACCAGATTTAAATAATGGAATGACTTTACTGTGTTTCATAAGATCAGGAAACTCACCACAATCAACACTGTTATTAAAGATAACTACCAAGTCAGGCGCTACAATTTCTATTAAAGATTTAACACCATGGACAGAGACTCCCCAAAGGTCACAAGTTTTTTTAACATTAATTGATTGAAATGCCTTAATTATATCTGAGGTACTAACATGTTCAAATACAAGGTCTCTACTACATTCTGTGACATTATCTTCTAACAATGTAACGGCAGATGCAGGTGATGAATTTAAGTGCCTAGTTGTGGAAACTGGTATATCAGTGAAGAACTTTTCAAATTCTGTTGCTACTTCTAAATTGGAATCTACAATTTTGCCATCAATTTTTAATTTCAGTTCATTTGTTCTTTGCTTTGATCGACCAGTCTCCACGTTAATTACTTTCCACGTTGCTTTAATTATATCGGAACTACTTTTAATTTTCTTGCTTAAATAATTACGTTTAGCGGTATGACAATCTAATTTAAACTGTTTCGAAAATTGTTTGACATGTTCTTTAAATTCATCACTCGTATTAAACCGCCGTTCCTCATACAAGGCATACAATGCACGTCTTCGTTGATGTAACTCTGCAGTTGCCCACTCACTAAAAACTGATGCATCACTAACCGTGACCGTTTTTGTTGTAAATATCGTATTATAATTTTCCATATATGTGTGAAAGAATGAATTATACATATCATTAGGACTCATGTTTGGAGACAGAACGGGTAGCGCCTGAACTAAACTCTGTTTCATTCTTTCCACGCGGTCCGAGGTTACTGGTACAAAAGTTATCTGTTTTTTCAAGGTATTTTTCCTAGCAGCTTCAAATACCATTAATTGACCTAAATGGTCGGACTCTAAATTGCTGATTACATTTTTTGTAATAGGAAAAATATCTGTGAAAATATTATCTATACAGGTTGCACTAGTAGCAGTCACTCTAGTAGGCTCCATAAAAATGTGGTTCAGATTACATGATTTGAAAAAATTCAACAGCCTACAACTTAATGTCGAATTTTCTAAAATATTTACATTAAAGTCGCCGCAAATAAGTAATTTCTTGCTGGAAGGCGATATTTTCAGTAGCACAGATTCCATTATGCTTTCAAATAATTCAAAATTACTTAATGGCGGCCTATACACGCACACAACAATAAATTGCTCCAATTCTACTGCACTTAGTTCTATAGTCCGTTCAACAGACATGGACACAATATCCTTGCGTTCCTTAAATTTTAACTGATTATTTATTATAATTAACGACCCACCATGTATGGAACTATGCCTGGTGAACGAACTTCCTACCTGGTGATTAATAAATTGAGGCATTAATTCATTATTTTTTAACCAGTGTTCAGTAATACATAAAATATCTATATAAAAATCCTTCATAAAAAGTTCAATTTGTAAATCTTTACCTCTAATACATTGAATATTTTGATGCACCAGGTGGATATACTTCCCTTGCTTACAGTTTTTTTCCTTATATTTACTTAAGTCTAGATTGCCAGAGACAGAATCTTTTGTCTTAAAAGCTAGTTTAAATCATTGGTTATGACTGGAACCAATTCCAAGTTCATACTTTGCTGCTCAATAGGAGCAGAATTGTCTGCCAAATTTTTGGCAGAAATGTCAAGTAAATAGGATAGCGATAATGCTATTTGTCTTTTGTAATAATTTGAAAGGTAACAATTACCTTTAGTCAAAAATACCATAGGCATATGGTATTTACTAACAAATTTGTTAGTGTCAATTATGCTAACCTTACTACTATATGTACAAAGATTATATAAAGCTATATTTAACTTATGTCTAGTGTTATTTTCTGCCTCTGACATTTGGGAACAGTAGGGAATGTGAAAAAAATAATTTTATGCACTGCCATTGAGTTTAACTGTTCAAAGTATTTGACCAAATTATTTTTGTTCACATTGCCCCTATTTCCCATAAAGATAAGCAGTGTCGTCTGAGAATGAATATCACTGTCATTTAAAATTTGTTTTAAAATATTTTCAAAACTACTATGAGGCAAACAATGGTTGATTGTACTAAGTCCCTTTAAGTAAAAGTTTAGAAATGAGCTCATATCGCTTCCAATTTCATCACAGTACATAATAACATTAGGCTTAGGTATACATTTTAGAGAAGTGTCGAAAGAGCTACTACCACTTATATGCTGTTGTTGTAAACTGTCATACAGGCTTGGGTAGAGTGTGCTGGTTGACAAATCCCCGGTCACCTGCTTACATGCACATGACTGGGCATTGGTCAACGACTCAAAGCGGTCTGAATTATGCTTTATCTGGGATATTAAGTCATCCATAGCCAAAGAATATTCATTAATAACTTTTTTTGAACTTTCATTTATGCCTTCCAAAGATTTTATTGAATCCTCCAAAGTCTGAATTTTTGATTTTAACGCCTGTGTGTCAGTTTCATACTGTAATTTACTATTTTCTAACTGAGCAGAATACAAATCCAACTTATCCACTAAGCCTATATTAACTTTACAATATTTTCTACTTAGTCTAACAAAATATGAGAAAATGTCCAGAAGTGGCAATAATTGTGACGGGGAAGGCTCGTCTTCAAAAAATTGCCAAAAATTAATAGAAATTTATAATCACTAAGGCATAAGAGCAATTTTAGTAAACGTTGCAGATTAATTTTGTATGAATATAACTCCGATGTGATGTAGATTTTCAAAGAAATTGTCACTTAATTTTAGGTAATTTCTGAAAAAAATTGAATTCGTCTTAGCCTTGTTTACTCTTTTTTAAAACCTTATAATAAAAATGTAGTCTGAGAAGTTTGTAGTACAGGATATACGTATTATAAATTTACCAGTTTCAGTATTCCAAATTGTCCAAATTTTACAAATAAGATCGACTAATCCAGCGCTATACGCGGGTTTTCCTAAACGTGCATCAGAGGAAACTTCATAATTAATTTACTGAGTTAGTTTTCTAAAATCCAGTCTGATAAGCATCAAGATGGTAAGATGCTCTAATTGAAACTTGAATTAAATATATCTATTGGATAACGGAAAGTGTAGTATTTCACCGACTAAAACTATCAATTTTACATTATTTTGACGTTTTTCTCGAAAGCAGCCTTAACTCACTAATCATGACACGTTACGTTGTCCTTTTACCAACGCGCTTCAAAACTTTGTTGTTTATACATATTACACTTAGTCAAATATGAGCTCTGGATACGATATGGATCGGATATTTTAATTTCACACTAATAGTGTGTTTCACACTAATCTTGTTTAAGTGTGCGTGTCTGTTTGTCTGTCCGTCTTTCCCGGCAAAACGGAGCGACGAATTGACGTGATAGTGGAGATCAGCAGTTCTCAAAAAGTTTGTACAATAAAAATTAAGGCTGATTTAAAAGTTAAATTTGTTTTTATTATTCCTATTTTGTTACCAAGACTTTTTTGATGAATTGAGATTTTAGTAAGTTTTATTTCGTCATTAAGGTTCTCTAGTATCTATATTTTCTTAATTATAACAATTATCCTGTATATATCTCACGAAAGTCGACTTATATTACTAAAGGTTGGCCCTGAAGCTTTAGTAGTTTCATGTGCTCTGCCTACCCCTTTATGGGATACAGGCGTGATTGTATGTATGTATGTATGTATGTTGGTAATAAAATAGGATCAATTAAAATTTGCTGACGTGGCTATGTACAAACTTTTTGAGAACTGCTCAGATACTTGAAGGGATGGACAGTGTCACTGTCATAGGCTATTTTATGTCTCTTTCTAACGCGAGCGAAGCCGCGGGAAAAAGCTATTAGTGTGTGCATATGGAGCATTTTCGCTAGATATGTACTAAACTGTTATAGACGCTACGACCGTGGCATAGCGGTGTGTGTGCAAAGTGAAACCACCACACATTTTGATTAAATATTGTTCTTTTAAATATTATTATGTAGATAAGAATTTTATCTTTTGACGAAAGTATCTTTCGATTTAAAGTTTGCCTACGATATACTGCGTACGTTTACCCACTGCGTTCCGTTACCCCGAATGACTCTAAGTATACCTATTATGCGAAATATATTTCTGACAAATATTATTAATATTATTTGCCAGATGAGTGTAACCCTCTGGAAGGACCTATACAGTATTACAGAGATTCATGACGTAGATATAAAATTGGGGGGTCTGCCGCAAACATCCATGTGCGGAAATTGCGGGCATAACTCTCTTGTACTACAATTAAGGCGTAATTAGCGTGACGGGGTGAGATGCCTGCGATTTGCGAACTTCGGTGTTTGTATTAGGCTCTTTATAATGTTGATAGATGATACAAAAAATGTTATATCGTGTGAGTATTTAGAGTGTTGCCCACGGACAACTTCGTCGCCACAACTATTTTGTTTCTCACGTCCAGTCTGGCCTTGCATGTGAGATACGAAAAAGTAGCTGCGAAAAAATTTGCCCGTGTGCGCGTACCCTTAAAAGTGACATTGCATGTCCTAAATCTTTATTTTTTAGTGTTGAAAATAATATGAATAACGTTAAGGTTAAGGCGACGAAACAGTAGATTTTAATGCATGGAATTCTCAGGGTTGGTTCTGCTCGCGTCTCCTAGCATTCTGTATAAAGATTGTTCGTTATAAAATAGCTATAAAATTAACTCCGCTTCCTTTCAACTTACCTAGCTAGGATCACACTGTTTTCCCAGAAGCAGGTATTGGGTTACTTACTTATATTTTATTAAAACGCTCCGGGAAGCCGCTCAATAAGAGGGAACAATAACACTTATTTTCGTGTTTTACTTCTGACACCGTATTTAACCAGTAGACTGTTATAAATAAAGTGAAATCAATCTCAAGAAATGGTCAAATAAATAATTATTAAGAAAAAAACCGCCGCTTTTTGGGTTCTGGTGAAAGGTACTTGCGAATGTTGGATTATGTAGAAATGTGTAGGTATTTTTTTAAACTGTAAATCTTTGATTATTTGATGGAAACACAAATGAATATACGTATACCGTTAAGGTCTTGAGGAGTTTCCTCAATTCCTCATGAATCCGATATCCAATTATAAGAAATCAAGCTTGACAATTTTGACTTGAAAACTCAATATGCTTAATAAACATAACACAGAGAACAAATCTCCTAAGAAATAAATGTCACTGTTCTGAAGGTAAATGCATGCTGTTACTATAAGTGTACCCTTCAGATTTGAGGAGTTCCGTTCTAATCATCATCAGAAGTTCCACTGCACCAAATGTCACTGTTTAATGATGAACTAATTGAGCGGACTGTAATTTAATAAAATATCTTTAAGACGAAATTGACAAAGATAATTCGAAATTTAATGCTTTAAACAAAAACTTACTGGGGAAAAAACAGTGCATATGTCACATACCTTTTAGCATGAGGTTCCAGTGGGTTGGTTTCAGCTCGCTTACCATCAGCCTTGGTATGCAAGGCGCACGTGCGGGCCCGGCTTACCGTCTCCTCGAGCCCAGAACTGTTCTTGGAGCAGAGCTTTCTTCCTGTCCACTTTGATAATGTGACTAGCACTGAGTTTAAACTTAATTTAACGATAATTGTTGGGAAAATGTGACTTTAACTATTTAATTAGCAATAAATGGCAATTTTAATGCAGCGACGCGTTCGCAAGTTAGATCGAGAGCGAAAAGAATGTGTGGTAATGGCTACCGGAAATGATTAGTGCCGGGCTAAACACACCGGAAGCTAAAGACAAAATAGTGTTGTTTCTTTAAAAAACCGATATTCATACGAAAGTTGAACATACCGCTCACCTAAATATGCAATATTTACTCTACAAATAGTGCTAGAGTTCGACAAACTACTTAAAAACTATAATGTTAAACTAAGTGATAATACTAGAACGACGAAAGTTAATTTGAAAGTGGTAAAGGACACAGCTTCACAACTGGTCTTCTGTACTGACCAGTAGCAGTTTGAATTGTGACCACTCTACAGACACCGTCAACTCCGGGATGTAGAGCAACGATGCGCCCAAGGGGCCATTTTAAAGGGCTTGTCTGTTCGTTAATCAACAAGACCAAGGAACCCACGACAATGTTTGTATTTATTTTATTCCATTTCGTCCTCTGTTGTAGAGTATGGACGTACTCAGCGTGCCATCTACGCCAGAAGTCTTGATGCATTTTCTGTATCATTTTCCAACGATTACAGACACTTACTTTTTTATCTACAAGATTTTCCTCTGGGACAATCGACAACGGTTCCAGAGTTAAAAAATGGCCTGGAGTTAAGGCTGAGAGATCACTAGGATCCGAGCTAAGAGGTGTCAATGGACGAGAGTTGAGCATAGACTCAATCTGAGTCAGAATTGTATAAAATTCCTCGAAGGTTAACCTTTGATTACCTACAACCCGTGCGAGGTGAGTCTTAACCGAGCGTATCCCGGCTTCAGCTAATCCGTTAAAATGAGGCGTACCCGGAGGGTTAAACGAGAATTTAATTTCTTGGGCATCAGCAGCACCTTTCATGAGTGAACCAAGATAGTTACTAGCGCCCACAAAATTCCTACCCTGGTCAGAGACAATGTTACTGCATCGACCACGACGAGCGACAAACCGTTTAAGAACACAGAGGAAAGCTTCTGTCGACAACTCTGAAGCAAGCTCTATGTGAATGGCTTTGGTACTAGTACATACAAAAACACAGATGTAACCTTTGTACGTTTTCGCACCACGGCCACGACCGAAAGCGATATCAAATGGTCCTCCATAATCAATGGCGACACTCGAAAAAGGTTTAATTTGCGAGACGCGAAAAGTAGGCAAATTTCCCATAAGCGGCGGAGATGCCGCAGAGGGATTGGCACGAAAGCATTTCACGCAGCCTCCAATCACTGCCTGAATTGCTCGCTTTGGCGACAAAATCCAAAATGTTTGCGCAAGTAAATTTTGTAAAGTTTGGGCACCTGGATGTAAAAATCTTTTATGATATTCGTCAATTATTAAAATAGTGAGTCGGTGGGAGCGAGGCAATAAAATGGGATGTTTGACAGAAAATTTAATAGGAGAATTTGCCAAGCGACCGCCCACCCTGACAATACCCTGACTGTCAATGAATAATGAAAGCTTGCGCAAACCCTTTGGCAATGCGTTCAAACGATCCTCCCTTAATTGATTGATCTCTACACTGAACGAAGTGAGCTGCACATGTTTTACTAAAAACATGAGAGCTGCAGTGGTTTCAGCTGACTGTAGAGATCCGACAACTTTTCCATCCTTAGCTGACCGTAAAAAACGGAAACAGTAGGCTAACACACGCTTTAATGTGAAAAGCGAGGAGAACCTGCTAAGGACTTCATCAATTAAGTTAGGATCGGCCGTCACGAGTAAGCTACAAATACGTTGTTCCTCTACAATACAGTCATTGCTTGGATCGTGCAAAGGTGAGCAAGGCCAATCCTTCTCTTCCTTTACCAACCACGACGGACCCTTCCACCAAATATCACACTCTACCAAATCTTCAGGCAGTAACCCCCTGGATCCTGCATCAGCAGGATTGTGGTGTGTACTGACGTGACGCCAGCGATCAGGAGCAACAAGATCCTGGATATGGCTCACACGATTTGCAACAAATGTTTTCCAGCGTGAAGGGCACGACTTGATCCAAGCTAACGTTACGGTCGAGTCTGACCATGCAAATATTTCCTGAACAACATAGAGAGGTTTTAATGCCTCTTGTGTTGACTGCATCAGGTCTGCCAACAACACGGTAGCCTGCAGTTCCAATCGAGGAATTGATAATTTACGCAGAGGCGCAACCTTACTTTTGGCACAGCAAAGCTCTACAAAAGTGGAGCCTTGTGTGTCATCGACACGACAGAAGACGACAGCAGCGTAACCACGCTCCGACGCATCACAAAATCCATGCAATTGTAATGAAACAAACGAATGGATGATGCGACGGGGAATAACGACAGATTTCAACGACGGAAGTTGATCGGTAAATTTCATCCATTCTGATGTGATTGCTTCTGGAACATCATCGTCCCATTGCACCCCAGATGACCACAAGACCTGCATTAAATATTTAGCGTGAAACGTGACAGGACATAAGAATCCTAGCGGGTCATATATGCGCGCTATATTCGATAAGATAGTACGTTTAGTACATTTCTGATCACGTGGTGTTGCAACCTCAAATTGGAACGAATCTGTTTGTGGACGCCATAACAATCCCAATATTTTAAGGGACAAATCCGAAAGTTCATCAAAATGTTTAAAATCACTCGAATACAACTCAGAAGATGGAAGGTCAACGATAAAACCTTTATGGTTGGAGGTCCATTTTCTCAAATGGAACCCACCCGACGACAAAATTTCAGATAAATCTGATCTAATTTTTAAAGCTTGCTCAATAGAGTCAGCGCCTGTCACGACATCATCAACATAAATGTCTCTCCCAAGCACTTGTGACCCTTCAGGATAGGAGTCAGCAGTCTCCTCCGCTATCTGTGCTATTGTGCGCAAAGCTTGATACGGAGCCGATTTCACACCATAAGTTACCGTCCGCAAACGATAGTCTTTAACTGGGCCGTCAGTCGAAGGTCGCCACAATATCCGCTGATACTCAGCGTCCTCGTTTGGCACGAGGATTTGACGATACATGGCCTTTATGTCACCCGTAAAGACTATTTTATGCCATCGAAACCTAGTAAGGACATCAAAAATATTAGTTTGTAACTTAGGTCCAGCTAGTAGTGTATCATTAAGCGAAATCCCATTGCTGTCACGACAACTTGCGTCAAAAACGGCTCTCAGAGGTGTACTGACAGATTCGGGGCGCAAAATACCATGATGTGGGATGTAATTAAAATTCCCGACACTAGAGACAGGCGGCGCAACCTGCTCCATATGACCACTGACCTCATACTCTTCCATAAAGGAGGCATAAGCTTTACGAAAATCCGCATGCTTTGTAAGCTTGCGTTCCAACGAAAAAATCTCCGCATTGCAATTTCACGAGTGTGCGAAAAGGTAGGCTTGTTCGAAGGATCGACGAAAGGTAGAGGTACCTCGAACCGGCCTTCACTCGTGCGACAATAATTTGCACGGAAGTTATCTTCACATAGTTGATCCTCTTTCGACAAGATAGGTTTACTCGGACCACAAATATTTTCTAGTTCCCAGAACCTTTTAAGAGAATCATCCAACGACAGCGACAAGTTTGATTGTGAAGCATTCGACACGAAAAAACAATCTTTCCGACAATTAGTGAAAGATTGTGTACGAGAGGCATAACAGTCACCCATCAGAACCCATCCGAAAACAGTCTCCAAAGCCTTTGACTGCCCCTTCCGGCCCTCCTTCTTACCACTTAAAATGGAAGATGCAAAGATCTCTGCATTTAAAAGTAAATCTATTGGGCCCGGCTTCGCAAAGTCAGGGTCAGCGAGAGGTAGACCTTGAATGTGATGCCATTCCGATGTATTGACTCTATAGTATGGTTGCTCCGGACAGATAACTGGAAGCACTGACGCTTGGAAGTCAAAATTAACCATTTCTGATCCAATAGGTTTAACAGAGCATGATAACATACCCTTAGGTGCAACTTCAGATAGTCCAATTCCAGTAATTGGCTCGCTAGTATCATCTACCTGTAAACCTAATCTTCGAGCACAGTCATGGGAAATAAAATTGACACCACTAGCACCGTCCAAAAGAGCACGAGCTATTTGATAATTACCTGAACTATCCCGAACAGCTACCCGAGCAGTAGCAAATAAAACTAATCCATTACTTTGGACCGACGTCAAAGTCACTTTGCTATTTAAACCGCTCACCGTTGGCTGAGGTGCTGGTTCAGCCTCTGGCGAAGCCGGTTCCCTTTTTCCAAAGTGTAATAAAGTGTTGTGGGAACAACCGCATATACTGCACCGACAATCCGATCGACATTGTTTAACTTTATGAGTTTTGGAGAAACAACAAACACACAAGCCCTTGTTTTTCACCACCTTGAACCGCTCCGAAGTGTCTAAAACTTTAAATTTTTTACAATTTTCTAAGTTATGCAGTTCAGTACAGAAAACACATATATTTTGTTGTGTGGCAACTAGTGTTACCTTGCCTTTACCTTTAATGGCACTTGTTACGGGCTTAACCTCCGTTACTTCCAGAGCGCGGACTTGTTTTTCAACAAACTCTTGTAGCAATTCAAACTTTGGAATTTCATTGGAATTGAACTCGAGGAGGAAGGCCTCCCGAGTCGCCTTGTCCAATTTTCCCCACAACAGATGAAATAACATAAAGTTTTTATCGGGTAAGTCGAATCTTTCTAACACTTGTAATGTTTCTCTAAAAACACGATGAACTTTTTCTAATTCAGTTGAAGACTTGGTCTTCACCTGTTCACAAAGTAAAATCTTTTCATAGTACCCAAAGGCAATTTGCCGTTTTCTATTGTAAAAATTGTTTAAAGCATTGTAAGCATCCATGTAACTGTTGTCCGAAATTGGGTAATTCTTAATCAAATCTAAAGCCTTACCTTGACACGATGTCATAAGATAATGCAGCTTTTCAATGTTCGAAATATTCCTTTTATGAATTAAGGAATCAAAGAGTTCCTTAAATGACAACCAATTGTGCAAGGAGCCATCAAATGGTTTCACAACAATTTTAGGTAACTTCGCTGAATTATTATCACTGCTATCATGTTTGTCAACAGTTTCATGTTTGCTTGTAATGACAGGCTCAGCTTTCCTTAACCTTGTCAAGATTGACTTTACTTTTTGTTCAAAATCGACAGTAACCGAGAACTCCGTATTTACATCCTTTGTTTTCTTCATTATAGCCTTTTGGGCACGATGAAAGTCTTCAACTATTGGGTTTAAGTCGGCCGCGACATAACCCTCTAAATCTATACAATCAAAGATTAACTCTAACCGCATAACCGCGTAATTGCGTTCAACCCTATCCATGTCAACGTCTCTATTGCTCACATCAATGTCCGACATTTTTCACGTAATAATCACTGTTGATTTATCGAAAAACGAGAACGAAAATATAAATAAACAGTTTACGTTACTCAATAAAATTAACTTGTTGACTTTGACAATGACAGATGAGATGACAACCGAATTGTTGCCATACACCAAAGCATAGACTAAGACCGAACGAGATGAGCGGATTGAACGAACTGTCACACTGCTACCAACCTAACTAAATTCTACTATAAAAGTCACACTTCCGGTCAGCCATTAACCGAATCGAGAATTAAAGTTTTACCCACCAATTTATTAGAAAAATATTACGACACGACAAATTTGATATTTTACTAAAAATAGGTAACTTTTCAACGGATCCGGCCGAAGGAACAAATGTTTAATGATGAACTAATTGAGCGGACTGTAATTTAATAAAATATCTTTAAGACGAAATTGACAAAGATAATTCGAAATTTAATGCTTTAAACAAAAACTTACTGGGGAAAAAACAGTGCATATGTCACATACCTTTTAGCATGAGGTTCCAGTGGGTTGGTTTCAGCTCGCTTACCATCAGCCTTGGTATGCAAGGCGCACGTGCGGGCCCGGCTTACCGTCTCCTCGAGCCCAGAACTGTTCTTGGAGCAGAGCTTTCTTCCTGTCCACTTTGATAATGTGACTAGCACTGAGTTTAAACTTAATTTAACGATAATTGTTGGGAAAATGTGACTTTAACTATTTAATTAGCAATAAATGGCAATTTTAATGCAGCGACGCGTTCGCAAGTTAGATCGAGAGCGAAAAGAATGTGTGGTAATGGCTACCGGAAATGATTAGTGCCGGGCTAAACACACCGGAAGCTAAAGACAAAATAGTGTTGTTTCTTTAAAAAACCGATATTCATACGAAAGTTGAACAGTCACTGTTCTGAAACGCAAGCTGTTCTTATCAAAATACAAAAATCACCATATTCCAAATTTGAGCCTTTCAAATTTGAGGAGCTCCCTCGATTTCTCCAGGATCCCATCATCAGAACTGGGTTCTGATAAAAATGGGACCAATCTGTATGCATATACACTCTCACTTGACCTTGACTTGTCTGACTTGTGTTTTCTTAGTTATATTTAAAAATCCTGCACCAAACTAAGGTTTCTGTTTAGCCCAATGTTTGACTGGTAGAGAATGCCTCAAGGCGTTAAGTCCGCCATTTGTACTCTTTTTTTTTTGTAAATTTGTGCAATAAAGTTTGAATAAATAAATATACATTCAATCAAAAAAAATCTAAATCGGTCCGGAGATATCGTGGAACAAACATAAAAAAAACATACAGACGAATTGAGAACCACCTTCATTGAAATTTGGGGCGGCGGTTAAAAATAAATATGTCAAGAAATGGTGTTGAACTAGTTTTTACGGTTACGTATTTTTGACAACTTTTTTAGGGTTCCGTACCTCAAAAAGGAAAAACGGAACCCTTATAGGATTACTCGTGCGTCTGCCTGCCCGTCTGTCACAGCCAATTTTCTCTAACCCTCCGCGCACACGGATGCAACAGTTGCACGGCGACATTTTTTGTCTCTGTCGTGCGTCTAAGGAGTGACGACAGAGACAAAAAATGTCGCCGTGCAACTGTTGCATCCGTGTGCGGAGGCCCTAAAACTACTAAACTGATCAACTTGAAATTTGGCACACATATTATGTTAACCTAAGCTGTGACCCAAAGACGGACATGCAATTTTATTTAAATTAAGAAAATACGGGGCTACTTTTGGTGGATAAAAATAAAATTAAAAATCAAGTTTTTTGAACTATATTGTGTTACAATTGTTACAAAGTAGGTAATTGTAAAAGTTTGTCAAAAAATTTTTTTTAATAATTTTTAGGCAATTAATTTAAGAAAATAGGCAAAAAATTACCATCATGATTATGTATTTAAACAATACAATTAATGCTAGTTATTTTTTTAGCATCAATAGCGGCGATGCAGGCGCACACATTCGTAATGGCGCTTGCGGCGCTGAGTGCGCTCACGGCGGCGGCGGCGGAGCGCGGCGGCGGCATCAAGATCGGCAGCGGCGCGGCGGGCGGTGGCGGGCGCGACGGCGCGCGCGGCGGCGGCGTGCGCATCGGCGACGCCACGCGCCGCCCGCGCACCTCCCCCGCGCCGCCCCCGCCCCGCGCGCCCTCCTCCATCACCGCCGCGCTGGTCGTGCCACACAAGGCCTTCGGCGCGAGAGACTACACCAAGGCGGAGAAAGCTGCGCTCGCGAAGTTACCGCGCAAACTGAAACTCTTCTCGCAAGTGCGGCTGAACGTTACGCTTTCGATGCAAGGCCTTACGCCTAGTCCGATGTGTAAGTGTAGTATCAAAGCTTCGCCAAGTTTTATAGAGTTATCTTATTTGACATGTCTCTATATTTATTATATTTTCACATCTTTCAGCTATCCTGGACTCGCTATGTAAAGAATTCCTAGCAGTCAACGTGTCTGCTATCCTTTATCTTATGAATCATGAACAATACGGGCGCTCTACTGCCTCTGCACAGTATTTTCTACAACTCGCCGGATATCTTGGCATACCGGTAATGCTTTTTATTGTTCGGTTGCGTATCTATGTAGTGACTCTCACTGTATTAGATTGATCTTATAGAAGAAGAGTAGGTATGTCCACGATTCAAAATGATTTCTAAATGTGTTCTTGTGGCAGGTCATTGCGTGGAATGCTGATAATAGCGGCCTAGAAAAGAGGGCATCTCACGCGGCCCTGCGTCTTCAACTGGCCCCGTCCATAGAACATCAAACTGCTGCCATGTTATCAATATTAGAGCGATACAAGTGGCATCAATTCAGCGTAGTTACCTCAGCTATTGCTGGGCATGACGATTTTATTCAAGCCGTCCGCGAGAGAGTCACTGCATTGCAAGTAAGTTTTCTTATAAGTATTTACCTAATCTTACTCCGAAAGTATGCACACACGTAGAAATAGAGCGCTGCGCAGTTCACTGTTGTGTTGGGATGACAAAAACTCATTCACAACCTGAGAACTAATGAAGGTCACCTGCACATATAAGTATGACCTACTAAAGAGAATTTACTTGTTTCAGGACCGCTTCAAGTTTACAATATTGAACGCCGTAGTGGTCAAGAAGCCTACAGACCTCAACGAGCTAGTGACTAGCGAGGCGCGTGTGATGCTTCTGTACGCCACGCGCGAGGAGGCCGCCGACATCCTGTCCACTGCCGGCGACCTCCACCTCACTAGCGAGAACTTCGTGTGGATCGTTACGCAAAGTGTGCTCGGCTCAATGCAGCAACCTAATAAGTTTCCTGTAGGTATGCTAGGTAAGTTTCTCTACAACATATTTGCCATGAGCTGTTCTGCCAGTAAATATTCTGCGATTATAATGAACAATTAAAATTCAGGTATACACTTCGACACATCAAGCTCATCGCTGATCGCAGAGATAGCTACTGCAGTGAAAGTGTTCGCATACGGCGTTGAGTCGTATATATTGGCGCCAGAAAACGCTCGGCACCCGCTGGGTACTAGGTTATCTTGTAGTGGCGCGGGCGCAAGCGAAGCGCGCTGGTCGACCGGGGAACGGTTCTACCAACATCTGAGGAACGTCAGCGTGGAAAGTGAAGCGGGTAGACCTAGCATAGAATTCACTCCTGATGGAGAATTGAGAGCCGCTGAACTCAAGATCATGAATCTTAGGCCTGCTATGGGTGAACAGGTCAGTCCATTTTTTTCTAAAAATAAGATATGATTAATCTTCATGAAGCCAAAACATCTTATAAGATGCGGGTTCTGATACTAATTATTATATTCAACAGTTGGTTTGGGACGAAATTGGCACGTGGAATTCATATCCAAAAGAACGTCTTGACATCAAGGATATAGTCTGGCCCGGTGGTTTACACACACCGCCACAAGGTGTACCCGAAAAGTTCCACATGAGGATCACATTTTTAGAGGAGCCACCTTACATAAATCTCGCCCCGCCCGACCCTATAAGCGGACGCTGCATTTTAGATCGCGGCGTCATATGCAGAATTGCTCCCGAGGTTGAAGTAGCAGGGTAAGTCCTATCTATCTAGTTTATTTATTTAATTGTAATGTAATCTACCGCGCCCATGGGGCCAAGCCTCAATGCTGGATATAATATCAATCATATTACTTTTTACAACCTGATTTTAATCGAATAACGAATTTTTTTTATCGTACAGTCGTATCAACACGACTGAGTATGCATTCAGAGTTGACCACCGCATTCAAATATATAGATAAGCTGTCAAAGCATCTCTTAAAGGACACTCTTAATCCAGGTTGGAAGCAGGAACTGCGCACAGAAACAGCTCGCTGTATCAATGCTGCAGTGGTTTTTGCATCGATCTGCTGCAGCAGTTAGCGGAGCAGTTGGGCTTCACCTACGAGTTGTCGCGGGTCGAAGACGGCCGCTGGGGCACGTTGCACCACGGCAAGTGGAACGGGCTCATCGCGGACCTCGTTAACAAGAAGACTGATATGGTAAACTAAGTTCTTCTTCCACTTATCTCTGCGGTAGATTTTGGTAAAAAAATATTGTTGATTTATTTCTAACGGAAAATTCATCTTTTAGGTCCTAACGTCTTTAATTATCAACTCCGATCGTGAAGCCGTAGTAGACTTCAGCGTGCCATTCATGGAGACCGGCGTAGCAATAGTAGTGGCAAAGAGAACCGGCATCATCTCCCCCACAGCTTTCCTAGAGCCGTTTGACACAGCATCGTGGATGCTGGTGGGAGCCGTCGCGATACAGGCCGCAACCTTCTCCATTTTCTTCTTCGAATGGTTATCGCCGAGTGGATTTGATTGCTCCACGGGACAGGATTCGAATCGAGCGCCACAGAACCGTTTCTCACTATGTCGAACATATTGGATTGTTTGGGCGGTTCTTTTTCAGGCAAGTGTCAATAATGCACTTATATTTTAAACGATGACCTTTACAATTCGTTAAAGCTCTGACATTATAACCATAACTCGACTTTTAGTACATTTTGCATTTACTGATGAGTAAAAAGTTTATAAACGTCTGAATAAGCCAAAGTGCTCCTCCGATTTAATAAGATCACCCTGTTTTATTTCTACAACAGGCCTCGGTCCATGTGGACTCTCCGCGTGGATTTACTGCCCGATTCATGACAAACATGTGGGCCATGTTTGCCGTGGTGTTCCTCGCCATATACACTGCCAACTTGGCAGCTTTCATGATAACTCGCGAGGAGTTCCATGAACTGAGTGGGCTGGACGACCCCCGAATATCAAGGCCTCTGACGATACGGCCTCCGCTCAAATTCGGGACAGTGCCATGGTCTCACACGGATGCTACGCTGGCGAAATATTTCCAAGAACCACATGCCTATATGTCACAGTGAGTATCGTTAGCGCTTTTCGAAATGTAAAATGTACATATAAGAAATTTTATTAATACATACCTTTTCTTTTAGATATAATCGCAGCACAGTGGGTGCAGGGGTACAAGGAGTCCTCACGGGAGAACTAGATGCCTTTATTTATGATGGCACTGTATTGGATTATTTAGTATCTCAGGTGAGTTTTTATTTTTATTGCACCCAGCGTAAAACAGTACAGTACAAAGCTATTTCGTAGCTTCTATAAGGAAGGTGTCGTAGCGTCGTAGCACTCGTAGCACTTGTAGAACACATCGTAGCAAGCCAAGCGCAACGTTCCGTCAATTTTATTAATTGTCTATTCAAAATTTAATAATTAATATTCGTACCTACTGCATTTAGCTCGTGCAATTGATTAATTTGCTCGGGATTTTTTATTATTATCCAGTATTATTTGAGATTGTTATTTAAATAATTGATTAATTACATATTACTAAATAATCTAAATATGTCCTTACGTATAAATTAACATTTTTTATTTTTCAGGACGAGGATTGCCGATTGCTGACAGTCGGTGCGTGGTATGCCATGTCTGGGTATGGCCTAGCGTTTGCACGAAACTCGAAATATCTGAGTATGTTTAACAAGAGGTTACTTGATTTGCGATCTAATGGAGATCTTGAAAGATTAAGAAGGTAATTAATTAATGATAATTAAATTAAACACATATAATTAAACCTTGTAGTAATAGTTCCGGTCCTTGTGTTAAATGTATAGAAGACAGCTGTCTAAATGCCTATATTACTTCTTCGTTGAAACATTAGAACGAGAAAGTAATATCGGCCAGTATTATACATTAGGTATATTCTCTTTGCAGTCAGCTGTATGATTGTCTCTGTTTCCCGCTTTTTTCAGACTGCATGTAGGACCGTAAATAATAAAATAATTCAGAATAATTTATAAACAAAAGCTAAACGTTGTTATAATCATTCGTCGAAAGCAGCCTGGGGGCCGATTCTGATTAAACAATTTTGGTTTTGAGATGATCTTGTGAATCCTGTATAATAAGAATCTTTTTATCAGAATTTTTGTAGGAATATTGGATGGAAAACTGCACTTAAAAGAACACTATGCATGCATCTGATGGCAACTGTAGCTATGTTTCCACAATGCGAGTATTATTCTCCAGATACTGGATGACCGGCACCTGCAAGCCCAACAAGCAGGAGCACAAGTCGTCGGACCCGCTCGCGCTGGAGCAATTCCTCTCGGCGTTCCTGCTGCTCATGGCCGGCATCCTGCTGGCAGCATTACTGCTCCTCCTCGAGCACCTGTACTTCCGCTACATGCGCGGCCACCTCGCCGCCTCCACCGTGGGCCCTTGTTGCGCCCTCGTGTCCTTATCGATGGGTGAGTGGTTCCTGTCCCTGATGACCGGTATACTGCTAGTGATTGCGGCCTCACGCTGCTGCTCGCTGCAACTATCTCGAGCCCTTGTTCATAAGAAAATATGCTTAAGACGATACGGTAGGGGTAAATTCTCCTTACAAACGCTCTCGACTATTTCCTCCCTGGTGTTTCAAGATAGAGCAATGATTTTTTCAACACAGATTGTTATTATTTTTATCTGTGTCGGACCGTTTTGATTTTTTTTGATATTCTGCTTTTTAAAGACTCTAAAGCCAATCAAAAATTTCCAAAAACGGCCTTTTTCATTGTGGCGCAAAAAAAGGTGTGATACTCAAGATTGGTAAAAATTAACCAAAAAATCTTAACGGTCCGACATAGATTATTTAATTGTAATTCAGATTCTCAAATTTCGTTCCGATTGATTAAGTTTTGAAGGAGGAATCTCGAATTTAAAGATTTTTTTAAAATATCTTTTGACTGAGTTGTTCTTAATGGACAATTTTTTTTCGATAAATCTAGTTAATAACACTTGTATATTTAACTAAAATTCCCAAGTTGAAAGGGGGCCTCCTTTCCATTTTAGCATTTTCGCTACCGTATCCTCTTAGTATGCACTTCACAACAGAAACTTACGTAAAATGACCCCAGATAACGTCAGCTAAGACTAGTAGTTGTCTTTTGTCTTGGCCCATAATTTCCGAAGGTTCGTGAAGATTACAAACAGATATTTTTTACAAGTTATGCTTTCTTTTACAGGACAATCTCTGTCGTTTCACGGCGCCGTGGTGGAGGCGGCAGCGCAAGGTTTCGGAATGCGAGGACGTGGCCACTGCCGCTCTGCTGTCTGTGCAGCTCAGGTCAGTTTGTACACTGGATATATATTTGATATATACAGGGTGTAACAAAAATGGTGGTGATCCGTTTAAGGGCGTATTCAGTATCGTATTCTCATCAGGAAAAAGTAGGATAAAAATTTTTTTTCGCAATAAATTTTTTTATCTTTGTATGGAGATTCGACCGATTCGCGCGGCCCGGCTCATACAAAAGTGAAAATTTTTTTTAGCGAAAAAAAAATTTTCTGCTACTTTTTCCTGATAAGAATACGATACTGAGTACGCCCTTAAACGGATCACCACCATTTTTGTTACACTCTGTAGTAGAAGTGTGGTGCATGTTGTTTTACATTACTTCGGTGGCAAACAAGCGTCCGACCCGGACAGACAAAGCCCATACAAAAAAGCGTACCCCTGAAATGTATGGGACTTTTAGGCTTAAAACTAGATGGCGCTGTTTCGCAGCCTGGAAGTGGCCAAGATTATATTTTCTGAAAATATTTTTGCGTTTTTATTTTTTATAAGAATAAAAGACATTCTTTATTTTAATATGATGATATCACGATCACGATAATACACATTTTGAAAAAAAACAAATTTGAAGGCATCATGATAGTATTTGATAGACGGTGCTAAAAAATGGAGGTACGATTCTTAGTATGAAGATTGCAAATCCTATATAAATAATCCTTGGTTGTGGTGTAGATACTTTCCCAAACAACAACTGCTGTTCGAGTAGAGGGATCCTCTATCGTAAAATATGTATTTTTTGTTACGTAGATTTGGCGAGCGCGTCACGAACGCGACGCGGCAATGGCGCGCGCGGCAGCTGGCAGCGGCGCTCGCGGCGCACGGGCTGGCGCCGCCGCCGCGGCGGTTGGCCAGCGCGGCCGAGCTGCTCGGCGCCGCTACCGACGCCACGCGCCCGCGCACGCTGCGCGCGCCCGCCGACCTGCTGCCCGACCTCGACCGCCCGCTGTCCTGCGGCGACTTGCGCTCTAAGTAACTACTCAACTCACGTATTTGAGTCATGATCGCACACAGTACTAGCATCTGTCTCTCTCACTTCACATACAAAAATGAAATGAGGAGAGAGGAGACGCAATGAAAGGTTAAAACAGATGTCGCCACCTGCCAACCCAAAACTTTGAAAAACATTGTATGCGAATTGACAGCGACCTTGTGAAGTCGTCCCTTTCAAATCAATACCTATAGGTACTGTACTGGCTATACCTACCTATTATAAAACGGGACGCCAGTAGCACTGCGATGTTGTCAATGATGATAATTCTAGCACAGCGATTGTTGTCAGCAGGAAAAGGCAGCAATAAAAAAAAAACTTCATTTCTCAAAAAAAAAGAATTTCGCGCCTTTTTTTACATTGCTATATTGTTCATGAATAAAGTACTATGACTATGACATACGAGCTGGGTGTGTTTCAGTATAGTTAATTTATTAAATTATGAAAATATTTTATTCCAGAGAGCGGACGCGAGTCGAAATGGAAACAGTGCTGTGAGGCGCTTTTTGCGCCACCCTATTTCAATTCCTGAAGGCTGTTCTTACACCAAGTTATACAAGACGAAGTTAGTTATACCTAATGTTAAAAATACGGACAGATAAAAAAGCGTTGTAATTATTAAATAAATTATTCCAATTATTAAAACAGAGAGCTGGACGTAGATAGCGAAGCGTTGTTGTGGGACGCGCGCGCGGAGCGGGCTGGGCCCCGGGCGCGCGCCCTCGTGTTGTCTACTAACAATAAAATATATTTTTTGAACAATATTATTTTGTTTTGCCTTCCCTGTTATACCAATCCTGGAGACGAGTGTTCCTGTAGGTAGAGCACTTGTAGGACAATAATGCCTGTCAACATGACAGTCCACAAAAAGGTAGGCAACGGAGTGCGGATTTGCTACATAGTAAGCATGTTGGACCGTGTGAAAAGTGCTACTTACATATAATACTCGTATCTTACCTACTCTTCGAATGCCGCAAACAATAATATATGTACAGTCAGCCAAAAAAGTGGTTTACCACTTTTCGACCTTATGTACTTTAAATAGAGTCGAAAAGTGGTAAACCACTTTCTTGGCTGACCGTAATACATAAGACCCGACACGCCAGGCGACACACAGTCAGCCAAAAAAGTGGTTTACCACTTTTCGACCTTATGTACCTATTTCAAATAGAGTCGAAAAGTGGTAAACCACTTTCTTGGCTGGACGTACATAAGACCCGACACTGGTTACCGTTGCACACTTATGAAGCGCCCTCCACACTAGCGCGCGTATCGCGGTGCGAGTGTGTGGAGGACGCTTAACCCTTTACCGCTAAGAGCGCTTTCAAAAAATCTGCTTGCTCGCATTTCGGCGCCGGCGGCGCTCGCGTGCGCCTGTGTGCAGACGCACACTATAACCAGAAGCATAACGATTGTAGCCTGCGGTACAGACATAGCATGCGATCCTCTTCGAACCAACCTTACGTGCGGCTAGAGCGAAAGGGATAGCATTCGTGGTCGGTACCGCCACGCCGTCAGTAGCGTTGCGGACTAACCATTATTGATACTTGCGTAAAAATACCACCATATGTATTACATATTTGCATACATGATTTCGTGCATCAATACTTGACCTTTTAGTTTAATTATTAAACTTATCACAGTTTTTAGAGTTCCGTAGTCAACTAGGAACCCTTATAGTTTCGCCATGTCTGTCTGTCCGTCCGTCCGTCCGTCCGCGGATAATCTCAGTAACCGTAAGCACTAGAAAGCTGAAATTTGGTACCAATATGTATATCAATCACGCCAACAAAGTGCAAAAATAAAAAATGGAAAAAAATGTTTTATTAGGGAACCCCCTACATGTAAAGTGGGGGATGATATTTTTTTTCCAACCCCAATGTGTGATATATTGTTGGATAGGTATTTAAAAATGAATAAGGGTTTATTAAATCGTTTTTTGACAATATTAATATTTTCTGAAATAATCGCTCCTAAAGGAAAAAAATGTGTATCCCCCCCACTCTAACTTTTTAACCATATATTTAAAAAATATTTAAAAAATCACAAAAGTAGAACTTTATAAATTTTCTAGGAAAACTGTTTTGAACTTGATAGGTTCTGTAGTTTTTGAGAAAAATACGGAAAACTACGGAACCCTACACTCTTGGCCGGTTCTTAAATATTATGTTGTTTTAATTGCATGGAGCACAGGAAGGTCCACATCTATGTATTAGATTTTTGTAAGGAAATACCTACGCTACGCCTACTTGCTTTAATTGACTGGTGACACACTGAGACAGTGGATGAGCCAGAGTATAAAAGAGTGATTACCATCTCTTGTCAAAGATCTTGTTGAGACGAATCAAACGAACCCAAACACGAAGTGGTTACTAGACCTGGTTGATGAGAACTCTTGACTACCATCTGTCTTCATCATCAGATCCTGGGTACCATCTCTTGTCAAAGATCTTGTTGAGACGAATCAAACGAGCCCAAACACGAAGTTGTTTCAAGACCTGGTTGATGAATTCTCTTGACTACCTTCCAGCTTCATCATCAGATCCTGGGTACCATCTCTTGTCAAAGATCTTGTTGAGACGAATCAAACGAGCCCAAACATAAAGGAGTTTCAAGACCTGGTTGTTGAATACTCTTGACTACCTTCCGGCTTCACCATCAGATCCTGGATACCATCTCTTGTCAAATATCTTGTTGAGACGAATCAAACGAGCCCAAACTCGAAGCGGTTTCAAGACCTGGTTGTTGAATTCTCTTGACTACCTTCCGGCTTCATCATCAGATCCTGGGTACCATCACCTCTTGTCAAAGATCTTGTTGAGGCGAATCAAACGAGCCCAAACACGAAATGGTTTCAAGACCTGGTTGATGAGAACTCATGACTACCATCTGACTTCATCATCAGATCCTGAGTACCATCTATTGTCAAAGATTTTGTTGACACGAGTCATTAACCTAAAATGATAATTATTCAATAATAAATAATACTTACTAAAAATATTAGTCAAGTTAATTAGTTAGTTACCAAAGTCGTCAACCCAAGGATCAAAGTTTTCGGTCGCAGTATACATGCAACAGTGCAGCCAAACATGCACACAAGTGCGGTTTTGGACACGGCGGGTGCCGCACACAATGACAAAATAACTTCGCGATCGTCGAGCCGCGTGCGGAGCGGACTGACATACGTCCTACCTCTGCCGCGGTACTGACATCGCAAGCGCGCGTAACCGGTAATAAGGAGGCATTTTTAAAAAATCGTCAAAAATATTAAATTGCAAGTAATAGAAAACTTTTGCATAAAATCTGTTTAAGTAAGCGTTGCAGATTATATTTATATTAAAACTACTTCAAAAACACGTAAGTTTTCGAAGAAATTGACACTTATTCTGAGGTGATTTCTGAAACAAATTGGATTCATCATATCCTCATTTACTCTATTCTAAAGCCTTATAACAAAGAAGTAGTCTCAGAAGATTGTAGTACAGGATATACATAATAAAAATTTATCACTTGAAGCATTCAAAACTATCCAAATTTTACAAATTAGACGGACTAAGTCAGCACTTTTTGCGGGTTTTCCTAAACATGCACCAGAAAAAAAATCATAATTAATTAAGTGAGTTAGTTTTCAAAAATCCAGTCTCACAACATGTAAGTTAAGAAGATGTCCTAATCGAATCTTGAACTTAATAAGTCTGTTAGATGACGGAAAGTATAGCATTTTGCCGACTAAAACTATCAATTTTACATTATTACGACGTTTTCGTTGAATGGCCTCTTAAAACGAATCGATAGTTCACGCCAAGATCCCGAAAGTCAGGTAGGTACCTACACAATAAGGAACTTGGTCTGTTGGCGAAGCCCAAAGAGCATTGAATCACTACGTTTTAAGCCTTTAGTAATATATTATTGTATAGCTATAGTAGGCTGGAAACAAAATCATAAAATAAGAATACCTGATAGGCGGGTTGTCAACTTGTCAGCATTGAATATATTATTTATGTAATACGAGCTTTTTCCCGCGGCTTCGCACGCGTTAGAAAGAGACAAAAGCCTATGTTACTCTCCATCCCTTCAACTATCTCCACTTAAAAAATCACGTCATTTCGTCTCTCCGTTTGGCCGTGAAAGACGGACAAACAAACAGACACACTTTCCCATTTATAATATTAGTATGGATTAAAGAATGGGCCAAAGAATATAAAGCTAGGAACATACTACGCGGACGTCCGTCATAAATCGACCGCGACCGAACAGTGTGCACGGAACAAAACATCCAGCGAGCCAGATTTCGATCGGACGTCCATGCGCTCAAGGTCACGTCCACGTCCGTCGACCGATAGTTTGCACGGTTATGTGTATTTCCATTGTCCAGATTCCCGTCCGCGGTCGATTCACGACGGACGTCCGCGCAGTATGTTCCTAGCTTAATTGTCCAGATTCCCGTCCGCGGTCGATTTACGACGGACGTCCGCGTAGTATGTTCCTAGCTTTATCCATTTTGTCGAGAACACACCCTGTTGGGAAAATAGTTATTTTCAAATGATTTTCAATTTAAAACTGTATTGTATTATGTTAAAGCTTAATTTGACCAAGCATTATGTATGAATTAAATTGCACTTAACGCTACTAGCATTTTTACCCGCTGGCCCGGCTGTCAATGTCAAACTGTCAAACCAAACATCAATTGACGGCTCCTACTTCGATGATAATCACTTTTACAACAATTTAGATTCAATTTAATATATAAATTCAATTTAAACTATAGATTTAGAAACATGTCTAAAGATCTTGTTGTATTAACTCCAAATGGCAGAAGGCAGAAAGTTCACTGTACTCCAAATACAAGCTTTTTGCAGGTTATTATTATTTGTCTGATATTGCGATACAATTTTGGTGTTTTAAATAAGATCCAATTAATCATCAAATGTTATTTGAAGGTTTTGGAAGACGTCTGTGAGAAGCAAGGCTTTCAGCCTGATGAGTACGGGTTGAAACACTACAATCAGATTATAGACTTGACAAGTACTCTTCGTTGGTCCAATATACCAAACAAAGCCACTTTAGAGATGGTAGAATCAGATCGATCGCGCCATGAAACAAATGTTACTATTGGATTACAATTTGCAGATGGTAAGTATAATATACAAAGTTTCACAAAATAATTGCAGGTGATGGGATGTGGTTAATAAGAAATACCTACTTAATTTTTTATTATGTATACTTCAAAATTCTCCTGTATACATACATGAAATTCATTTTAATTCTCAGAAGAGAACATTAATTGGAATATTTAATGTTCTTATAAGTACTGTATTAAGAAAGTGGTTACTATTCATAATTTTTACAATGTATGCTGTAATATTAATAGGTGAAAGAAGAACAGCAGATTTTGCACCCAACACATCACTGTTTGATCTTGTCAATTCTATGGCACCAGAAGAACTCAAGACATTAACACACCCAACTGTCCTCTACATGAGACATGAAATAACTGGGGTGCCTGCACTGAAAGAAAAGACTCTGCGTCAGCTGGGTCTAATAGGGGGCAGAGCTATTCTGAGACTGTTGAACAAAGCAGAAAATGCTACGTAAGTTTTATTGTTTACTCATTTTGGACTATTCAACACTTCAACATTTCGACGACAACAACGTACAAGGCGAAATCTGCGATTTTTTTTTGTAGCAGATAGCACCTTGTACGTTGGTGGGTAAGGTGCAATTTTCTGAAAAAAATAATTGCAGTTTGCACCCTATACGTTGTTGTCGTCGATTTGTTATTATTCAAACTGAATTTAATTTCAATATTAACCTATACATTGTTAATATTATTATTTATTATCTGCAACCACTCCTTATAGTCTATGATTGATTACAATTTTATACAGGCAAGCAAATGTCTCAACTGTGTACCGGAGACCCTTTCCACCTAAAGAAGAGAAAGAGAACCAAGAAAGGAAGCCATCAACCCCAGAAGAGAACAATACAGCAGGACCATCTAATGCACAGCCCTCCAATGTCCACAAAACTGCATTTACAAAGAGCACTAACCCAATAGATTTAATCAAAAAACAAAAAGAGAGAGTAGAAAAACAAAAGGTAGAAACTACAGCTGAACCAGCTGAGACAGTTGTAACAGAACCTCCTTCAAAAAATAATGAGTCAATGGAAGTAGATGAAGTTGTGTCTAATACAAATAGTGCTACATCTGTTTCCTCAGAAAACTTAGAAAGAAGACTGATGATAGAAGAAGAAGTTACATTTGTAAGTGCATAATATTTTTATAGCTAGTAAACACTCATTCCCTATTTTCACTTATTGTCTGTCTGTTTAAGAGTGGGGCATAATTATGAGGTGTAGTTGTGGTTGAATGTTGATGTTCAATCACTAAATGCTTTTATAATTATTTTTCAGTTGGGGTCACAAAAGGCAATTATTTTCACACCAAAAGAAGAGCAAGAAGAATTGGACGACCTGCCAGATGATTTCTATGAGTTGTCAGTGGAAGAGGTGCGGAGACTGTTCAGGGACCTTCAGCAAAATCGTTTGCAATTAGAAAACACACCCTTACTCACATCAACGAAAAAAGAAGAGATGGAAAAACAGGTTCAGTATTTTCACTTATTTTATTTGTGCCTATATCTCAGAAACCAAATCACATTGTATGTAGATTGTATATTTTGGTTTTAAAGAAGTGTGTTAACACAATAACCATCTATAAAATAAAGGCTGATAGAACCTTCTATTCCTTCTAAAACATAGAACCACCTTATTTTAATTCATTGATTCGAACTAACCAATGAAACCTAAAGTTAAAACAAAAATCTTATATTCTAATTTTTCTCCATTTTACAGAGTTCAGAACAGAGATTAGCTCAGTATAAGAGTGCAGTGGTCCGGATACAGTTCCCAGACCATGTAATTCTTCAAGGCATTTTCTCACCTGACAACACCATAGGTGATATCTACAATTTCATCAAAGACTACCTAGAAACTCCGGATAAACCATTTACCACATGTAAGTTACTTTACATTGTGTCTCTAAGCAAAGATACCTGGAGACTAGCCAAGATGACTATGTAACGAAAGTTGATTGGGCGCGTATATTGTGGGCTCGAATAAACAGATTTTAACTCCTCGTATGATTAGTTATCATTTATTACTTTCCAGTTGTTACACCACTGAAAGAAACCTTAGATCCGAACATGACATTACTGGAAGCAAAATTCGTCCCGTGCGTCCACATGCATTTTAAATGGCTGCAGGAAGAAGCAAACCCAAAGTATCTGAAGAAAGAACTATATTTAAAGAAGACTGCCAGCGATGCCGCCAGCATCCTAGCGTCAAAGTACCGGTACGTTCTATTACTACATAACTAATAAAAAAATCTCTTATTTCAGTATCCTGAACATTAAGTACGGAGTCTAAGATTTATGTACCTATTTTTGTTTGATATTCCATACACCAAGGTAATATACAACGTGTTTCCGGTATCACTCAAAACCTCAGACACCCCAACTGATTTTTATTTCTTTAAACTCATCTAGAGTATTCGTATTTAAATCTGATGTTTACTTTTTTTAAATTGAATTTTTAATTTTCTGTACAGCTCTACTCGACTTTTAACTCTACGCTCAATAAAATAATTGCTAACTACCATCATACACCTTAAAACTATTTATTTGTGTACGTTACTGCAACGACATAAGGTTGACCAATAGACAGCTAAGATGTCACTCTAAAACACTTTAAAGCTTTGTCACAGTAAACTTCTAATTGGACAGGTAATCGCGGTAAGCAAATGTAAACCCAACATTCAAAATGACAAGGTTGTAATTAGGTATGAGCCGTATGAATTCAATTTGTTATGACTTATGATAAACATTAAGATTAAACTGACAAACAACGTCAAACTCGTAACGGAAAAAGTCATCAATGGCCTCCAACATCAATTATATGATGGGTTAAGCAAAAAAAAATGGGTTAAGAAAAAGTATCGTCCAAGTAACCAGCCAGTATTAATACCCCTAAATACTGATAAAAGTAGGCAACCTCTAGCAATGCGATATACACAATGTCTCATTACGAATACAATAGAATGGGCACGTAAAAAATAACTAATAATACAAATTAAACAAAAAATATTACCCCCATCAAGATATAGCTCAATCGATTCTACTCTCGATTCTGAACAAACTGTTTTCAGGTTTTTAGTGTTAAGCGAAACACGGTATATATATATATATACTGATGTTAAATAAAAAATATTCTATTCTATTCTATATACTGAAAACAATATGATGTCATAGGTATATTATACTAACTATTCAGTTAGTCGCGAAAATTACATGGGTTGTGTCACCACAGTTTCAATTGTGGACTGCAGCTGCACCCTGCTGAAATAACTTTCCTTTTTACAGAGCTCCTAATAGAAGGAAACCACCTTCGTCCAACCCGAGAACATCTGATACTGGAGCATCGTCGTCGAAAAATAGCAAAGTACCGAAATGGTTCAAAAAATAAATGAACCCATCATCATTCTTACCAGGGTTCTGATATACTTTTATTTAACCTCTTGTGAAATCAAGTCTGCTTGTTAATGTTAATTTTTAAATCAATATGTTATATTTGATAAAAGGGGGCATAGCATACCTGTTTTATATAAATAAATTAAAAGATACAAATTGGTATTCATTTCAATTTATTACAAAAATAATTATTTACTAAATGTTCTACCCTGTTTCGATATTTTTTCTGCATTGCTTATAATTATGTTTGCTCTTGCTTCTAAACTGATTCTTATTAACAGGAGCCCAGTTACACGGTGAGTGGATCCGCATGCGTCCGCATTGAGGTTACATTCAATTCAGTCGACCGATGGCCCTTACCCTTTGATCGCCATGCCTATTTTGTGCGGCGCGTCATTGTGAAAGTTGTGACAATGCAAATATTGGGCTGTAACCGCGAGAGTCACTTATTATGGGCCTTTGGAAAGCACATGAGTGTAAACGAGCCCGAAAGGGGTTCACAATCGATGAGACAGCTTCTGACTCGGAGTCAGAGCGAAACTGCCCGTCCTTCCAGGAGGATAGATCTGATCCACGTGTTGATGCTCTGATGAGCCAAGTTGGATACTTAACCCACTATTTGCAAAAAATGGGCGGCTCGGCGTGGCCGGCGGGTCATCCACCCCCGCTATTGCCGCCGCCACCTCCTCCACCACCACTACCGGCGGCGCGTATGACACCTCTCCCGCCGACACAGGTGCCACAAGGGAACGCCTCTAAGGCTTCTACATCGGAGTGTCTCACGATTCCGTTTCCGGCAGGTGGTTCGAAAGAGCTGATTCTTGGAAGATTAGAGAGTGACGTCGATAAGAAGAAAATACTGAAGAAGGCTATACCAGACAGGGTTGAGACAGTAAAAGGCCTGGAATATTTAGGTCAGAGCACGTGGAGGGAGGTCCGTTACGTTAAGGCATTACAAAACTTCACGGCCACTCCGGCATTCAAAGACTTAAAAATAAACGACTAGTTGTGTCGATTCTTAAAGGGTAAAGACTACATGTTAGGCACCAAGAAAGTCATGGCCGGACTATCCAACGCATGACTTAGAACAGCGGGAACTCGTTCGTGCAGGACTACAGGAAGTGATCGATTGGAAGACCTACAAGAACTCAACCCAGAAACAGTTTTTAAAAGACTTACAGAGATGTTCGGAAGTGGATCGGCTTACGAGAAATGTTTTGAGGATACCTTAAAGCCCTTAAAGGTAATATGCGGTAAACGCTCCGAATGTATCGAGACTAGTAGGGAGAAGATCCTGCAAGAGATTCAAGACAGAAACATACAGAGAGCGATAAGAAACATACCTCCTACGGAAGAACACTTATTCGACAAGAAAGGCTTTTCTCAATTAGTTCATTCCCTGGGCGGACCATCAGCATGGCTGAACGCACCAGCCGTGCAAAGGAGAGCCCCCTTGAAGCGCAAGGCTACAGAGACCCAGAACTATCCCCACAAGAAGCAAAGAATTTTTTTTCGCAAAGACTGAGACGAAAAGGGAAAGGGGAAAGAAAAGAAGTCCAACTTTTGTGGCAACAAGGCGGCCACGTTAACATTAAAGAGGAGAAATGACTATCCAGGGTTCAAGGGGGGATACCTAGCGGATTTCCAAGAGAGATGGAAGGAGCTTGGCGCCAACAGTTTCATAATGAGGGGAATAACAGCTTCCCGCATCCTCTTTTTTCGAAAGCCCCCATTAACTTTCCCAACAACTACTATTTTAAAGCGGTTTGCTACAAACCCGTCTCGGCAGATGTCAGAGGAAATAAGAAAGCTGAAGAGTTCGGGCATTTTGAGAGCTTGCACCGAGCTAGCTTGGCCCATGATTCCTGTCGGAAATGTTTCTGGTGAAGAAAAGCGATGGGGGTGTGAGATCTTCGACCTAAGGGGTCTAAACAGGTATGTGGTGACGAAACCTTTTTGTTTAATCTCCCACACCTCGGTACCAGACTTCCTACAACCTACAGACTAGTTGGTGAAAGTGGATATATCACAAGGATACTTGCATATCCCTATAGCCATAAATTAAATATAACAAGATCATACTATCCCATACATTAAAATGCGACCGCCTAAGACCGCGCTTACACTCCACCACACATAGATGGCGCCACAAAAAAATGTCTTGTAGCTTTCGATTATACTTGTAGATGGCGTTAAGTGTCACTTTTGACAAAGATTTACGGCTCGGAATTGACACTTAATGCCAATCTACAAATAATCGGTGGCAACAAGGCATTTTTTGTGGCGCCATCTATGTGTGGTGGAGTGTAAGCGCGTTCGTAGGCGGTCGCATTTTAATGTATGGGATGGTATGATCTTGTTATATTTAATTTATGCTATAGCGCAGTCACATCAGCGGTTTTTATGTGTCAGTATGTGGGAGAGTTATTGCAGATGACTGTCCTCCCCTTTGGCCTCTCTTCGGCCCCTCGTCTCTTTGCGGGTGTTACTTGCTGGGTCGCGGAGATCCTACGCAAGAGAGGTTGTCGGGTTCTAATCTACCTGGACGACTTCCTCTTAGCTCACCAGGACCGAGCAGCATTACCGGTTCAGACTGCAGAGGCTGTAGAACTCTTTCGGTCATTAGGCTGGTATATCAATTTTGAAAAGTCAATCCTGGTACCAACTCAATCAGTGCAATATCTCGGAATTCTCTGGGACACTCGACTCGGTCGAATGGGACTGACAAAACAAAAGCAAGATACTATATGTATTACACAACTTCTTCAGAGATTAGACTGCTTTGTGGTTCCAAGAGGAAGGCTACATTGCCGACACTTACAAGTATTTTGTCGCTCTTTCGGGAGAGACGCCCACCACATATTGAACATTCCGGGCCAGGCGCTCAGAGCGATACAATGGTGGCTCGGGGCCATCCACCAGGCAACAGCACCCGTGCACCTACCGCCAGTGCAACACTTCCTCTCTACAGACGCATCAGGAATCGGATGGGGTGCACATGTGGACAGACTGACCTTAGCAGGAACATGGAGCAGGAACCAAAGGACATGGAACAGCAACAAGAAAGAGAAGTTCGCAGTAGTATCAGCAATAAGGGCACAAGGTCGAACACTGAGAAATTCCCATGTACTACTGCAGACAGCCAACAGGACGATGGTTGCATATATCCGAAAAGAAGGCGGGACAAGATCAATAGGGCTATTGAACCTGACCTTTCATCTGCTCACCTTGGTGGACCAGTGGAAAATAACATTGTCTGCGCAGTTCCTGCCGGGCAGGTACAACACAATTGGAGACCGACTGTCGCGGAGACAGTCGCTCCCAGAATGGCACCTGTTTCCAGCGGCCACTTCAGAAGCATTCAATCTCTGGGGGACACCCGATATCGACCTTTTCGCGTCAAGAAGATCGGTAGTCGTCTCAAGGTACGTCAGCCTAGACCCGGCAAATCGTGGAGCAAGTTTTATAGACGCATTCAGTCGGAACTGGGATTACACCCTAGCATGGCTAATCCCCCCGCCAAATTTGATACCTCGAGTACTAACACACTTAAACAATGCTCGGGGCACATAATTAACAGTGACGCCAAATTGGACTCAGCCATTCTGGATGGCAGACTTGAGTTCACGAGCGATAGAGGGCCCTCTAGAGATGGATACAGAGATTGCAGAGGGTACTGATAGACCTGACAACCGGCCGACCCCGCCAATGGAATCTAGAACTTCAAATTTGGAAAGTTGGGGGTGGGGCCACAAACTAGCAACCTGGTCTAAGGAAGAAAAGGAGTTGTTGAGGAGAGGATGGAGAAGATCGACCATTCAAACGTATATTCTGCCATTAGGCGATGGAGGAAATGGTGTCATGAGAACAGGGTTAACTGCAGATCGCCAAGCGCAGAAGAGGTAGCACAGTTCTTAGCCAAGACCTACACTGCACTTACAACTCCATGTTGCTTCAGAAGTCAGCAATTTCCACATACTGCGGACAGGCAACAGAAGTTTTCTCCAGTTTTTTAGTTAGGACTGCACTTACGGCTATCCAAAATTCAAGGCCTATTCCACACAAGCCCCCAACAACTGCCCCAAACATAATATAACCGTTTTACATAGCAATAAAACGATTATTATGTGCCGAGAGAAAGCACAGCGTCAGTTAAAAAAATGTTTTGACACTAGAAGGGAGAACATTTTTCAGGAAATTCAGGATGAACATGCAGGGAGACTTGTCATGACGTGTTTAACTCGCTGCCATGTAGATTAAAAAGATTTTAATAGCGTAGAAAAGCTAATAAATTAGTGAAAGCGAGCAGGACAAGGGTTTGCGATCGGCCTCGGAAGCTGATACGACCTCGGACTCTCGAGTCGGAGGTTCGGAGCGAGAACAAGCCATGGGCGATCCACATGTAGATGCTCTCATAAGCCAGGTCGTACGTGTTTAATATTGTTTAACCCAGTACCTAAACAAATGGGCAGATCGGCGTGGCCGGCGGGTCCTCCACCCCCGCCACTACTACCGGCGGTGCGGATGGCAGAACTTCAGCCACCACAGAGGAACTCCACTAACCAGCCCGTTTTTGGAAAACTAGAAAGCGACGTGGACAAGATCAAAATGCTTAAAGAGGCAATACCGGAGAGAGTAGAAACTAGGTATCAAGGCTCCAACATTTTGGCCAGAACTCATGTTCGTTACGCCAAAACGAATTTTACGGCCAATCCAGCATTTACGGAAGATAATCGAGGACCTGAGTCGGTTCACGAACGGAAAGGATTATATAGGCACAGAAAAAGTAATGACAACATTCAGAGAGTATCCCACCTACAGAGAATCACTTGTTTGAAAGGAGGACTTTCTTTTCCCAGTTAGTTCAGTCAACAGCAGCATGGTTAAACATGCCAGCTGCACAGAAGAAACTCCCATGAAGAGAAAAGCTACGGAGACACAACACTACTCCTACAAACAGCCGATTGGAAAATGACGGTTTCGAATTCAGTCGGAAATGCCTAGCGGATTTTCAAGAGAAATGGAAATAACTTGGCGCAAGAAATTTTATTATCAAGACAATAACAGCATCCAGCATCCTCTTTTTTCGGAGGCCTCCACTGGTCTTCCCAACGCCTATTATTATAAACCGTTTTACGACAAAAACAACCACATTCAAGAAACATAATACACGAAACTCTTCTCCAAGCCGAAAAGTGGTCACCGTGGGGGAAAACGACAACATTCCAGTAACCAACAAATAGATACCCAACTAGGCAAGAAAATACAAATAACAATCTTTAGGTATATAGGCAACATACAATACAAGGACTCCCCCAAGTCGGCTAGCCCTGTGAGGGAAAATGACTACAACCCTTCACAAAATAGTACAAACAATAACAAGACCATCTAATCAAAATAAATTAAAATTCTACAATGTGAGATCCCCAGCATCAACAGAAAGATGACCTAGATGATCATGATGAACAGTGATCTTTGTCAGTGTTATGACCATTAGATACTATGATAGTTCAAAAGTTTAAAAAACAAAAGTTCAAAGTTCTACAACAATATAGACGAAGCTCCCACACAAACAGCTGGCACAAGTCAGAGCACCACACGCTCCCTCTGGACCTTCTCTGGTGACGTGACACATAGTTCGGACACTTCGGACGGTACGGCTAAAAACGTCCAGAAGTAGAACAAAAATAACTTACAACGGCGAGTTAATACATATCTTCGTCATAAAAGTTTTCAATTAACACTGATGCATCAAGGCGGTTTTTACAGAGGGTTTACTGCGAACGTGTTTGACGTGTTGCTTCCCTGTCACACGTGCGAATTTACAAGTGCGACATAGGGGCAACACGTCTAACGTAGCTTGCGGTAGACCTTCCTAAATGTGTTAGAAGCGCCCTCTTGAGTAGTTTTACATAATATCCCTTATTATAAAAGACAACAGAGAATTTCATTTTTAACAGTTTCAACCCTTTGTAAGGCATACCTAACCTAACCTATCGCCGTGGTTTGCGTGGACGACGGGCACGCGACGGCGATGCGATGCGACGCGGGCGACGAAATCAAGCCTTCGATCTCTATGGAAGTGTCTTAGGTGGGCGACGTCGCGTCGATGAACTATGGATGATAGGCCATGAGATGCGACGAGAACGAAGTCTACGCAAGCCACGGTCTACAAGCGAGTCAGAAAATACACAAAATTGAAGCGTATCTCTTTGAAAGAAACTTTAATATAAGGTGGGAAATATACGTCTTCTTCCTTATAATGAGCTTAAAAGGCACATCCATTTAAGTTCCCGTAGTTTTGATTCTGGATTTGGAACTTTGGCATATTAATAAAATTTCAGTCTCTGAATAAAACATTTTAAAGGGCATCTGAGACAAGAAGATACCCTTCTTAATGATTATTTAGTTCTTTTAAACAAGATTATTTTGTACTTACATTCTCCAGATTGGACTAATCTATTACAATTTTATGTAAGATGGCAAAGTGCCCAATTTACATCTTGATGGTTTAATTTCCATGTTTTCGCTAGTACTTGATTCTGCTACTGACTCCTTATAATACCTATTACCATGGTCATTATTCTCCTGGGAAGACTGTTGGTTCAAGTGTACTTTACTGGTTCTTCTTTTTTGCGTGCTGCTCGTATTACTTTTTGCTTTATTCTTTTCAAGTTTATATTTAATCAACTTTTGCTGTGTCGCCCTCTTCAAAATAAGTTTTCTATTTTTATCTATATTTAAGCTTTTGGCCACATGTCTATTCATACATTTATCTCCCTTTTCACAATAGCCTCTCATAAAATCATGGCAAATTTTGGCCTTTTCGTTCAACTTTACGTGAAGATAAGGACAACCGTCTTTGGTGCACATTCCTTTTAGATAAAAGTAGCACGTCGGCATTTTCTTATCAGACAGTTCGTGTGACAACAAGCAATCGTTATTATGGCACACACCATTGAGAAATTTCCTGCATATTGACACATGATTTTTGTCATGAAGAAACTCGCATTTTCCATATAATTTACGTAGGCACTTTCCATATTTGCGAAACTGTGGGCATGGAATATTGTTTTTCTTGTACACGCCAACAGCTTTGATTCTTGTTCGATTACTTATTATTTTCTTAGAAGTATTGGATGTCTGCCTCTTGAGCTGTGGCTTTCCAATACCACTTGTGGATCTGACAAATTTATACCTATTTGTAGTTTTGGTGGGGGTTTTAGAAATAACTTTATGGTTGTTGGTGGTTCTAATCAAAAATTTGAGATTGTTAGAAACTTTAAATGGTGTTACTTTTTCAACTGGTTTCACAATGTCTAGATTCTTTTTTACATCAGTAAGTTTGATAGATTTATATTTGGTAATTTTTATTGTACTTGTTTGTGGTTTGATAATATTAATTAATGGCTCCTCAGGTTTCTTAAACCTCACCAGGGAGTAACGGGAGTTTGTCTGGAAGGGTTGTTGTGGAACTGAGCTGGTTTGAGTAGAACTTTCTGCCAATGTGTTCCTGAGGGGGCCAGGTTTAATATAACAATTCGTAACATGAGTATTATTATTTACATATGGAACTGATTTATCTACTCTACTGGGTCTATCAAAATTATGATTTGCTACATTTTGAGACTTGTGTCTAGTATGTGAAGGTCCTGTTGCAATCAACGTATTACTACTGTCCGCGAGGGGGCTCGGCTTCACATAAGAGTGTGGAGTACTCACATACTGAATTTGGTGATTGTTGGTTACATTAGGCCGAACAAAGTTAGGATTTATAAAGATTTTTGGCTTAGACAATGATTGCACATTGTGGAAGTGTTGATAGAAGTTTGGATTAACATGCATTGCTGGCACATTCCCCACAGGGATGTTGTTGCTTGGTCTCTTATTAAAATTAGGATTTATGAACACTTTATTTCTTCCTTGTTCCATTGTTCGTTCACTGTAAAGTAAATTGATAAAATTTGTTTCCAATCTTGCAATTCACTCTGTCCACTGTCACAGTTTTAAGACACTTTTCAACTTCTTGATAAAGAATATTATTTAGATTGTCCAGGACACTGGTTAATTCTGCCTTCTTGTCACCATTAGCCCACAATATACTCATATGCAGTGATGGATTCTGTAGATCAAAAATAATACTTATAAAGGAGACATCTACATATTAATGTACAGCAATAGACAGAGATGTATGTCATGCTGAACATGACAGTATATGTTAAACAGATAGGAAAAAGGGTAACAAGCCCTAGTTATAAAACAGATAAAATATCAGTTAAAATAATACATACATCATAAAACGTTGGCAGCTTATAATCAACAAGAATGTCATCCACCTTGTCTACAATTTTCAGCAGATACTTGTTACTGAAGTGATCAACTGCTAAAGACACAAATGTCCTGCTCTTCTCCTCATTGCAATATATCTTTACACTTTTAAAACCCAAATCAAAGCTGTAATAAACAATATAAACATTAAAACACTGGAATGATATTTAAGATTGTAATATCAATTTTTAACAAATAATTGTGAGTGTGTTTCTGTTCACTTTGTTTAGTAACACATCCCACTTCCTCCCTTACCATAAACATGAGATTTGTTTGTATCTTTATATGAATAAACTGACATCGCGGCTTTATGGTAACGGACAAAGTGGGATGTTTTAATAAACACATATGACTTGTTTTGTTGCTTAAGTTGTTCACTGCCACATGAGGCACATGTGAGCAATTTATTATGTAAAATTACAAATGATATTATAAGTTATAAGTCAGATCAAAGTTTTTCAGTCTTTATAAGTTATTTTAATACCAAATTCATAACCTTACCTGTCTATACCATCAACCGCATCTTGCAAAGACTTGGTAAATGGAGTTATCAGATGGTACATCAAAGTCACAGTTCTTGATAAACTTATGTGAAAGTCTTCACACACATGCAAATCACTGCCAGGACATTCAGCTACAAATCTGCTTATTAGTGTTGTCAAATTTTCTTCCTCGGGATCTGTAAGTATAATTTAATAATAACCTAACCACAAAATTAAAATAACAAAAAAAAACCAACCTAGTAGACCGATTTTCATGAAACATGGCTAAGAACACTCCCAACTAATTCAGCTTTCAAACAAAAAATAAACTAAATCTAAATTGCTTCATCCGTTAGGGAGCTACGATGCCACATACAGACACGTCGAACTTATAACACCCCGTCGTTTTTACGTCGGGGGTTAAAAATGTTACAAATTTTCAATGTAATAAATTGAAGATCAGAAATCAAATATTTGCTTGGTTAAAAAACAGAAAATACATACATCTTATATAAACATAGGATGCCCAGTTTCCTCTCTTATGGGGAAAGGATCGAGTGCGTCCTTTGTGTAGGTCGGGGTCATCTACATGGTCCTCTGTCCCGACCACAGGGACATTCCTCAAATTTGGCGTAGGTAACTTTACCCTGAAAATGATTATTTATTTACTTACAGAATAAAAAAAGCTGGTTATATATATTAAAAGATTTGATTTATTCTTAAAAGTTAAATTGTTTACGTTATTACGTACTTCTCGGAGCTTACGATATTCTCCCCTGAATATGCGTCACTATCGTCCGAACTGGATCCGTAGTCACCAATATAAGACAAACCAGACATGGGAGCTCATCTAAATTATAATTTATTCGTGAATTATCATTGCTACCAAGTCCAAATACACACAATAATATTAAAGGATAGAAATATTGTTAAAATTCGTCGTAAATCGTGAATCCTTCCATATGACAAATTTATACAGATAACAAATATCAAAATGACATTACCAAAGAAAATAGAATCTACGTTTAGGGTGCGCGCACACGGGCGACAAAGTTGCTCGGCGACTTTCGTATTTGTATGAAAAGTTGCGTCGCCTCGTGTGCGCACCTTCATACTAGCCCATAGACCGAGCGACGGAGACAAAACAGTTTTGTCTCCCGTCTGTGGGGGCCCTTAGGGTGCGCGCCCACGGGGGACACAGTTGCTCGGCGACTTTCGTATTTGTATGAAAAGTTGCGTCGCCTCGTGTGCGCACTTTCATACTAGGTCGCGACAAAAAAGTCGCTGTCAACAGTTGCCCGTGTGCGCGCTCTCTTACGCAATTTACGCAAAAAGGGAGGAAAGTCTGTCGAAGTAGAACAGTCGCAAAAATGACCAGCTGAGGCCTTGTAATTGCAGTTACAAATCTCTCCGCTTGGAGAGCATGTCTCGCTTAATGATCAGCGATGTGAGATGACATTAGACGTTCTTTTCTGTAGGCTGATTTCGTCAGACTGAGCAAGTCAAGACGTAGTCCCGTGGTAGTGCGCTGGCTTCGTGCGCAGATGTTTTCGGGTTCGATTCTGACAGCGATCTTTTTGCTTTTTGACGTGATAACGTCTAATAACTCGTTACTACGGGCTGCATGCACGAAAAAGATGACGTCATTGTCCCGTTCCTCAAGGCCACCAAGCAAGAGCAAGTGGTTTGTGTATGGACGGTTGGGGTATAAGCAAAAGGGGCCCGATTTTGAGACTTAGAAAATTTTTGTTAAAAATTTTCATTTATTATTTTTGAGTGTTTGTAATTTAAAAACATGAAAGATTGCATTAAAATAAGCATCTTTTATACTTCAATGAAGTTGCTTGAAAAACCTACTTATTTAGGAGTTAGAGCAGTACGAAGTTGCGAATTTTCCCATAGTATTTACTAAGGCGCCAGAGACTTAGAAAATTTACGATGATTTTTTTTTACCAATATAACCTATTATGTTAATAGTGATAAATCATATAGAACACGTTTAAATAAGGATGTTTTGTTATATAAACTTTTTCTTTTCCATTAATATTTACTGAGATATTAGGGTTCTAAGATTAGTAAATGGCACTAGCACTTTAATAAAATTAACGCGTGTCTCGCAAACGGTCTAGGATACAAAATGACGACTTTTATATAGGTATAGGTTAGGTTCGTTATATTTTATTCGTTCGTATCTCTCTTGGTCGACGTGACACACAAAGGCCCACTATAGGTTCGTTAGGTATCTTCAAACGGCCGAAGGCCAAACTGCACAGAATAGGAGCCCCGGGGCTCCGTCGTCGATATCGCTTTCTGTCTCTGGCGCCTTAGTAATGCTACGGGAAAATTTTGCAACTTTGCACCACTCTAACTCCTAAATTAGTAGGTTTTTAAAAAAACTTTAATTTATAAAAGATGCTTATTTTAATGCATTCTTTCAAATAAGAACAAAAAAACGTGAAAAAAGTCCCAGAATCGGGCCCCTTTTGCTATACTCTGACCGCCCCTGTCTATACTACTGTAATGTTTGACGTTATCACGTTAAACTACCGTCCGTAAATCGACTTTACAGACAACCAATTTTTTTTCATACATTAAGGCTCCCCACAGACAGTCTTAAAAATTCATAATCTTAAAAAAAACTTGTATGCAATCTGACAGTTCAAACTGACACTGACAAGACACTGACAGATCTGAACTGTCAGATTGCATACAAGTTTTTTTTAAGATTATGAATTTTTAAGACTGTCTGTGGGGAGCCTTAAACTAGGAACACACTACGCGGACGTCCGTCGTGAATCGACCGCGGACGGGAATCTGGACAATGACATTACACATAACCGTGCAAACTATCGGTCGACGGACGCGGACGTGGCCTTGAGCGCACGGACGTCCGATCGAAATCTGGCTCTCTGGATGTTTTGTTCCGTGCACACTGATAGGTCGCGGTCGCGGTCGTTTTACGACGGACGTCCGCGTAGTATGTTCCTAGCTTTACGCGTAGTATAGGAACATACTACGCGGACGTCCGTCGTAAAACGACCGCGACCGCGACCTATCAGTGTGCACGGAACAAAACATCCAGAGAGCCAGATTTCGATCGGACGTCCGTGCGCTCAAGGCCACGTCCGCGTCCGTCGACCGATAGTTTGCACGGTTATGTGTATTTCCATTGTCCAGATTCCCGTCCGCGGTCGATTTACGACGGACGTCCGCGTAGTGTGTTCCTAGCTTTATTCATACAAATGTTAACTTGTAACAAAACAAAATATTTTTGGACATTATAAAAATAAAATAATTCAAGAAAAATATTAGTAGAAAAAATAAAAAAGGTCTCATCAGGATTTGAACCCGGGACCTCTTGCTCCGTAGGCGGGGTCACTACCGAGAAGGCAAAGAGATTGTCAAACCCTTATGCACCTGCGATTGCAGCGCCACCTATCTTTTCTTTTATACGTGCACTTCTGATACTTAAAGCTTTCGCTCCTTATATTTCTAATCTCCATATTCGGTTTATTGATATTTTGTTAAGAGGTTAGAATTTTATTGTTTTGTTGTAAGGTGAATTTAATGCCGCTAAGCTAAAGAAATGGCACAAACTAATGGAGCTAAAGTCGTACCATTACTCGAGGATTCTGTTGAGTGTTTATTTTTTTCGGCGCATTCATCAGATGGTTATGATTGGGATGCTTTGTGTTTGCAGTTGAACACTTGCATACAAAGCTTGTCCACCAATTACATTTGGCACAGGGATGAATTTAGGGTTCATAGACCGATTGAGTATGCTTCCAAAGAAGGTAACCATTAGTGATTAAGCTAGCTAATTTACTAATATAATGATATGTGTTGAAAGTACTATACTATAGGTATCAGTCATATACCAATGTTACAAATTATTATGTTTGTTTTGTATCACTTACAGATATACCTGAACACCTTGCTAGTATCACATGTTTCGGTGATAACATTGAGGATGAGTGGTTCATTGTGTACCTAGTACTAGAAATAACTAAAAAGTTCAAGAATTTAATAGTACAAGTCCGAGATGATGATGGTGAATTCTTGCTTATTGAAGCTGCAGATTATTTACCTTCCTGGGCAAATCCTGACAGTACAGATAACAGAGTAAGTTTTAA
This sequence comes from Leguminivora glycinivorella, assembly GCF_023078275.1. NCBI lineage: Eukaryota > Metazoa > Arthropoda > Insecta > Lepidoptera > Tortricidae > Leguminivora > Leguminivora glycinivorella. Next base: position 12,058,489 of record NC_062982.1, read on the forward strand.
TTTCTTTTTCCTTAATATATATATATTTTTTTTTAATATTATAGGACATTCTTACACAGATTGACTGAGTCCCACGGTAAGCTCAAGAAGGCTTGTGTTGCAGGTACTCAGACAACGATATATATAATATATAAATACTTATATACATAGAAAACATCCATGACTCAGGAACAAATATCTGTGCTCATCACACAAATAAATGCCCTTACCGGGATTCGAACCCGGGACCGCGGCGTAGCAGGCAGGGTCACTACCGACTGCGCCAGACCAGTCGTCAATATATTTATATTATAAATATATTTAGTTTACAAGTATATAAATATTAAATAGTGTTCATTTGGCTAAATGTTTAGTGTAACATTTATTGAAGTCCACTAAACAGTAGTTAAACAACTTTGAACAATGTTTAATGTGTGTTTGTAAATTTCTTTAGAATTAGATAAGCAGAAGTTTATTTATTTGTAAGAGTATTAAAAAAAAAAAAACGTGTAGATTTAATTCAGGTCCATATTGTTATGCTGCTTTGATAGTAGCCTTCTAATAAGAATTATTAGATGTTATTATCAAAATAGTACTTGCAACATAAAACCTGAAATTTATGTAAATGTAAACATCTAACTATTATGTATTTTGAAACTGAATAACTATTTATTTATTTCCACTTTATTGCATGACATAAAACTGTACAAATGGCGGACTTAATGTCTTAAGGCATTCTATACCAATCAACCATTGGATCCAACAGAAACTAACTATTATACCTGTTTGTTTTAGGTATTTATCTATCAAGGCCAAATTCACATAATACCTCCTAATCTTCAAAGGGATGCAGAATTAAAAGATGCTCTTCAGATGATTGCCAATTCATCCAATAAAACAGTGGCATCTAATGCAATACAACAGTCAATATTAAACAGGATTGGAAACTATCCTGAGAAGATGCACAATCTATTTCATAGGACTGTTGTCAAGCTACCTGTGGATATTGCTGCTTTAATTACCCTTAAACCTGCTCTCATCGCCCCACTCGTAAATGCATTCTGCAATCATGATGTTCTAGATGCAAAAGCTTGTAAAAGCATTGAATATAATGATTGTGTTATTATGGGCATTAAATTTACCAAATGTTTATATGCCATGCTAATGCATGCTAAACCACTTAAAAATATTAACTTTAAAGAAATGAATGACAAGAAATGTGTTATTGGTCACAAATTGACTGCTGGATATCAAATTCTGATGAACAAACCTAATTTAGATATATTTTCATCAAAACAGTACAAAAACTTTATGAGCAAATTGAATGCTAGTGGATATTTTAAAAATAACATTGAGGGCTCAAAAGACTACAATGAACTATTAAGAAATGCTAAAGAATTTTATTCCATTATGGAATGCCCTGTAAATTCACAAGTGGCCAATGAAATTTCTAACATGAAATTATCTATAGAGTTTGCTCAAACTAGAGAAGACTTGTTACAAAAGAAATCAACAGGAGAAGAATTCAAACTAGATGATGAAGATTGGCTCAAAATTGATCCAGATCAATTAAATGAACTGCTGGACTCAAGATATGGTAAAAGAACAAAATTTAATGATAATGATACTTTGACTGCAAATAATGTAACATCAAAGTTGTCCTCATTTCTCATGAAGACATCAGATTTTGAAGGTATTGAGACTACTAAAGATGATTCAACCGGAAATGTAGAATTGGATCCAGAAGACTTTGTCAATTCTGTTCAGAAGATGTTAGACATGATTACCATTGGTAAAGAGGCTTCTGATAGTGATGAAGATAACTCAAGTAGTGGAGATGATATGGAGCAAGATGATGAATTAGAAGTGGTCACACAAGCTGGGTTACAAGATAACAAGACCATATTGAAAAATATTATTCAAAGTATGAAAGAAGAAGGACTATCTGGACCTTCCAGTAATTTATTGAAATCTGTTGGGGTCAAGAAGACAGATTTATTGGACTCTGATGATGATGATGATGAGTGAAGTGAAATTAAACTATATGTGTACCACACTAAATATTGTATAATATTAACAATAACATGCCCATAATCCATAACCTAATATGGTGCTATATTACAGCACTAGTTAGGTAATGAGCTTGTTACGCAACTATGTCAAAAATTGAAAAGTTTTTAAACACATACCAATTGTGGCATAAAATAGGTAATTCATGTATTAGATTATTTAGGTATCTTATCTATTCGCAGGGCATGTATCCATGTAATCTATTTAAATGAAATGATGTATCTATTATATTTATTAGATGTTGTATAATGTGTCCTTGGTCGAAGATATTGTTTTGCAGCATTATCTGTATTTAAGGTTTTTCTGTTACTTCAATTATATCTGAACCCAAATCAATTTAAATACTGAGAATGCATTATAAATTTGAGTAAGAAAAATCTGAAAAATAGATTAGCAGCCTTTAGATAGATGTCCCTTAATAATACATAATCATATTAATAAATAGAATAACTTATACATATATCATGGAGAACAAAACCAAATAATAAAATATCAAGTAAAATTCAAATTGTCTCAGTATAACCTTTGATTTTATTTCCACAGCCCAATATTCCACATAACGCCCACACCATACTCACAAGTAATACGTTCTTATAAACTATAAAATGCGTTAATATAAAAGCTTCGAAAATATTAAACAAACCAGCACACCCACCTCTTTTTTCTAACGGAAGTTCAACTATTTTACCGCCACTTATCTGCTGGTAAAGTGGGAGTGCTCAGACTATATACAACCTTTTCAAATATGCAAAATCCATACTAATACTATAAATGGAAAAGTGTGTGTGTCTGTTTGTTTGTCCGTCTTTCACGGCAAAACGGAGCGACGAATTGACGTGATTTTTTAAGTCGAGATAGTTGAAGGGATGGGGAGTGAGACATAGGTTACTTTTTGTCTCTTTCTAACCCCCCGCTCCCCTAAAATAGTGGGTGAAAGTTTGTATGGAGCATTCCACATTTTTCGAATTTAACGCGAGCGAAGCCGCGGGCAAAAGCTAGTAGCTAGTACATAATAACTTATTTTAGAAGCATGTAATCTCGATCAAAACTCGTTTAACAGGTTGGTGAGCACTTCGCAAATAACAATAGAAAGGCGTTTATAATAGTGCTCGTTTGGTGCTCGTCAATGTGTTATACAGAAGTACCAGTCAGTATCAAATAGATACTGACTTCTAAATATCGTTATTATATGGCAACAAAGATATGTGACGATATATATGTGTTGAAAGTCTAGTGAAAGATCCCACTTTGTCTCTTACTATAAGGATGAGATCTGCTTGCATCTTAATAATAACTCTGGAGTTGTAGGAGTCCATAAAATATCTATATGACTATCTCTTTACCTATACAAGGGCACTGTGACCCTGTATAATACATATGCATACACATTACAGATGGGCGTGAGCGCCGCCAGCCACCACGATGGTTTCGCCGGTGACGTAGCTGGCGTCACTTGACGCTAAAAAGGCCACCGCGGCAGCGATTTCCGATGTCTCTCCGAATCTCTTCATTGGCACTATTGATAAGCTTTGCTCCTTAGCTGCTTCTGAACCGGTAATCTGGATGACGGAAAAAACCGTTACTGATTGAGGCGGCAAATTCAAAAACTTATATAGCCGCGTCGGGTTGACATACCAATGGGAAATTATTTTTTTACTAATAAAAGTATGTAAGAGTATAAATAATAATATTGTAAGTATCGGTATAAAAGGTATGGTTTGTACTTACAGCTGAAGCAAACTTCGTAGCAATGATGCCTGGCGCAACACAATTAACTCTTATGTTGTCCGTCACGACTTCATTTGCGATAGCCTTGGTCAACCCCAATAACGTTGTCTTACTCACGCTGTAAGGACCTAAAGGCTAAAACCAACAATATCTTATTTTACTTTTGTGTGAGTGACTGCTAATAAAAGTGCCGAGGGCCGAGGTTCATAATACATTCTAACATCTATTTTAAACTTTCGATATTTGATGTGAAAAGATTATAAGTAGGGTAAGTAGGTAATTAATGTAATAATATTGTATTTTTACACAAAATAATTTAATATTGTCTTCGGTTACCGCGATAGTTACTCATGAAATAAAACTATGGAAACGGATTAAATCGCGTATAATGAATTTAAAATTCATCCCGACGTTTCGAACTCTTTACAGCGTTCGTGGTCAACGGGTGACTGAGGAAAAAATTACAATGTGCAAAAACTACCCACATACAAGAAATATTAACAAACCATGACCACAAATAATATAGATTTTTTAAGGCAGGTTCAGACACTATTAATAATTAAAGCTATAAAGCATTAGCAAAAAGTTATACAATATTTAAAAAATTTACCATTACTATGTTAAAAAATAATTAACCAATTAATCTACACAAAATTGACAAAAACAAACTGCAAATGTATAATTCCGTATAGACAGATAAAGTCTAAGAAAAAAACGTACCTCAGTACCATACAGAAAAAGGTATGGTGGCCTAGATGGCATTTCACCTTTGGGATACGCTCAGCTAGATGGCGCTAATATTAATATTTGACATTTTAAAACATACCAAGCTAAGAATAATTATGGGCCAAATTGTCAAAACTGAGATTCAATAGTTTTAAGCCTGTGTCAAGAGATGGCAGTCTATGCACTGTGATTACACATTTTTTTTCGACAGTAACTCTCTATAATACTCGATCCTCTTTGCTATTATATGTCCAATACTTACTGACATTGGCTGATATCCAGCTATAGATGAAATAAACACAATGGAGCCTCCCCCTCGCTTAACAAGATTGGGGTATGCCTCCTTAGCCAAGAGCCAAGAGCATTTCACATTGATTTCAAATATTTTGTCCCAAACATTCTCTTCTGTCTGAAACAAATTATAGAAACACACTTGCTTACACTTAAACACAGGTACCTACCTACCTGTTAACCAAGTAAGGCACTGCTATTTATTCACGTTAAAAGTTGCATAATTGCCTTCACAGGCAAGTAAATTCAAAGCATAAGTATCATCCATTTTTTAGGGTTCCGTAGTCAACTAGGAACCCTTATAGTTTCGGCATGTCTGTCTGTCCGTCCGTCCGTCCGCGGATAATCTCAGTGACCGTTAGCACTAGAAAGCTAAGATTTGGTGCCAATATGTATATCAATCACGCTGACAAAGTGCAAAAATAAAAAGTGGAAAAAAATGTTTTATTAGGGTACCCCCCCTACACGTTAAAGTGAGGAGTGATATTTTTTTTTTTCATTTCAACCCTAACATGTGATATATTTTTGGATAGGTATTAAAAAATGAATAGGGGTTTACTAAAATATTTTTTGATATTGTTAATATTTTCGGAAATAATCGCTCTAAAAGTAAAAAAAATTGTGTGTCCCCCCCCCCTCTAACTTTTTATGAACCATAAGTTTAAAAAATATGAAAAAAATCACAAAGATAGAACTTTATAAAGACTTTCTAGGAAAAATTATTTTCAACTTGATAGGGTAAACAGTTTTTGAAAAAAATACGGAAAACTACGGAACCCTACACTGAGCGTGGCCCGACACGCTCTTGGCCGGTTTTATAATTACCTACTGAATAATGCCATCTAGTGTTAGCATTTAGCAATGATGAAATGTTTTCTAAGATTTACTTGATGGCGCTCTGACATTAACTGTATGTGAATCAGTTCCTTACTTCTAAAACTGGTGACACTCCTGGATTAACTGCCGCATTGGATACTAGTATATCAAGGCCCCCAAATTTGTCATTAGCCTGAAAATATGAAATATGCTGAAGATAGTGAAGGACACATTTAAATTTGACTGGAAGGAGTTGCAAAGTGATGTAATTTTTGATAGAGTTACTTATTTATTTGCTTCCAGTTACACATCAAATTATAACATGGACCCTAGTAGGGTATTGCAAAATTAGTTATTACTTACTTAAACCTAATATGACAGTATAACTCTAGTTTAAAAATAATTGTAGTAACAGTTTAGTATAATGACACTGAAAACTTTATACATAAATGTACTAAGTTTCTAACGACAGTAACTAAAAACAGGATTATTACAAAATATAATCCATAAATTCCGAAACAGTATAGTCACATTTTTGACCAGCATATTTCGTAGTTTGGTTGTGAATTTATTGTGCATTTCTGACTTTTTTAAACAAACTTTGTTTTTCCTCCATATGGAAATTGAAACAAAAATATTGCATTGGATTGGTTATCAGAAACCCTCACTATTCCTCTTATCCCAAATGTCAACAATTATTTGCAAGTGCATAGTGCAATGGATGTGTTGGTAATGGAATGGAAAGATAAAACAACTCCCCAGGATCAAAATAGTTCATACAATAGGTATCAAACCCACTAACAAGTCCACTCTAATCGATGGTTACAATAAGAATAAAACTCTTATAGGTACTTCCATAAGTACTAGAAGGTATTATCCTGATTCTCTGTTGTACAAAGAAAAACAAAATATTAAATAAAATTATTTTTTTGTTATTTATATTCTTCTGTTATTCTTATTAGTAGAATTATACTTACAATATCAAACAGTTTCTTCCTCTGTTCTGCATTCCCAACATGGCATGCAACACCTTCCACGGTAATTCCTTCTTTGCGAAGCTCGTTAACTGCTTTCTGGACATTGTTCTCTTTTCTACTACATATTACTACTGATGCACCCTCACATCCAAGCCTCTTTGCAATGGCATATCCTATACTATAACAGAAATATAATAAAGAAATTTAGTGTTCTCCAATAGACCTAAACATTTTTAGTTGTGACAAAAAATAATACCTGTGGTACATACTTACCCTTCAGTTGATGCAGTGACTATAGCAACTTTGCCTTTTAGTCGATTATTGAATTCTGCACTAACACTGTACGGCTTAATTGAGGTAAAGCTTTTACCCGCCATTGATAAGATTCCCATGGAACGGATCATTTGAGTATTAAAAAATATCTTTAGGTAACTTTTATTATAACTATATAATTTAAGATCGGTGTTTATGACCGAGCATCCAATACGAAAATACTTTTTTTAATCAAAAGAACATAATATATCAGGCTTAATTTGCTTGATAAGAAAGTTATAAATGTTTGATAAAAAGTAGCAAACAAGTGTATTGCGTTCAAAGTTCATTTTGAAGGTTTTCCCTTCATACCGAGTGTCAATGTCAAATTACTAAAGGACCCTCTACACTTGCACCTCTAGTATCTCGCTTCCATTCCAAGAATACGCAGTTCCTGAACGTTAAAGCTAGGAACACACTACGCGGACGTCCGTCGTAAATCGACCGCGGACGGGAATCTGGACAATGGAAATACACATAACCGTGCAAACTATCGGTCGACGGACGCGGACGTGGCCTTGAGCGCACGGACGTCCGATCGAAATCTGGCTCTCTGGATGTTTTGTTCCGTGCACACTGATAGGTCGCGGTCGCGGTCGTTTTACGACGGACGTCCGCGTAGTGTGTTCCGAGCTTAAAGGCTTGTGTCTTGTTTCCACTTGTTTCTATAAACAATTCCTGAACGTTAACTTTGTGTCAAAAGCACAGAATTATAATTAAACCAGAATGAGTAGTTAGGCCAAAAAGTGTGTCCACATGAGAGGTTAAAGTTGGGGCTGGTGTCCCTCTCGCACTTATTACCACTATCAAAATCATTTGAATGACGTCATCACTGTCATCATTTGGGGATACCAGTCAATATTCAAAGTTACTACCAAATCTACTAATACCCAATTAAAGGTTTTTAATAATTGCGCAATTTTTTGGTTTTATGGCTTCATAATAATGACTTACCAATTCGTTACAAGGTATTAATACCCTTGCCTCGATATAATGCGAAAATAATTTAAGAAGTTTATAAACTTAGTTATCATACCATCGATCTAAACTACCAAGATACACTATCACCTACAAATTCGACACTCAAAAGTGTCCGATCGCCAAGTTGCAAATGTGTGCGTCTAGTTGACAAACGAAAACTTCGCAATGTAGTAAAAACTACTTTAATTTTTTACAAAAACAACGTTATTTCTTAGTACTTAAAGTTCAATTTCAAATGCAAGCAATTGGCGGTTATGACATTAATGAATGTGATCATCGCGAAAGCCATAAAATTTTATTACCGCAGATCGCAGGTGTGCATATTTTTAAACAAATCTACGTCTTATTGCAACCAGCATAAGTTTAATTTCGTTCGCGCTGCAACAATCTAAACGCCATTTTTACATTGGGAACGAGGATGGACAGAGGCATCATGGGAGTCGCGCTATGAGATGAAAGGCGAGAATGAGGAAATTTGCGGTATTTTTGCGAAAAACTGTTTTAAAAAATCCTATTAGATAGAAAATTTCTTAAGGAACAAAACGTTTGGTATAACATTTTTCGAGATTTTGCGTATTTTAAGCGAAAAAAAATGAGTTTTTACTGTATGATATTTTTATTGATATTATCTCAAACAAAAAAATATATAAGGTACGGCGGGACAATTTGGACTGGGGGAAAATTGCAACTGATCAATATCTCCACGTTTGGCAATGTTTGCATTATTAAATAGAGTCAACTGAGGTATATACAGGGTGTCCCACGGCGATGCCACATGGAGGAAAGTACCTTAAATATCGTAGATAGCATATTTTGCTGAAAGAAGACTTCATTTTATTTTCAAAACTTAGTAAAAGTGCATTTAATTTTTTTTAATTTTTACTATGAGGACTTATACAGGGTGTATTTTGATAGCGGGTCAGTAAGGCCGGTATGAGATCCCGTAGTCCTACATGAAAATAGTCTAAGGGGACCATCCATCAATTTCAAATTTATGAAAAATGGCATTTACAGATTTTGGAAAAAACATACAGGGTGCTAGAAAAAGGGCATTTTTGACAAACGTATGTATGTATATATATATATATAACATACGTGTGTGTGTGTGTGTGTGTGTGTGCGTGTAGTGAGTGTATGTGTAGCGATTATGTGAAGGTAAACAGTTGAGGGATTGTATGTGGTGCCGTGTGTGTGAGGGATGGTGCACTTGGAGAATATGAATTAAGTAGCTATTAAAACAAAGAAGAATTGAATGATGACATTAATTTATTATTCTACGTAATTTCTTTCAAAGATTTGTGTGGGTAAATCTTCTCTCCGCTCCTCAGCTATAATCTTACGCCATTTTTCCCTTTCAACGTCTTGTTTTGGGAATCTGGAATAAAAACCTTTTTTATTACTTAAAAACGAATTTGCTATTCCCGGGTTGTTTCTTTTTATAATTAAAGTAATTTATAAGATATGTATTAATGTTATTGAATTGAAATCATTTATTTCAGACTTATTGGTCCATAATAATAAATAAATACATACATTATTAATATGAAATAGGCTTCTTTTACAAAAAATATAAATTAGCGACTCCATCATTCCATTTTTAACTATGTTCCACTTCAACCATCTTTTGTCGCCGTCCGCTCATTACTAGTATAGCGCGAGAGAAAGAGACAAACTGCGTGAGACCAAATCAAGGAATTTACTTCAATTATTCTAGAAAATAAATGTTTTTAGTAAGTTAGGAAGCCATTTTGGCCACAAATGCATAACATTATAAAATTATTAACAATTACTTACCTGAAATACGATACGTCATCCTTTTTTAACGTATATAAGGTGTTATTTTTGCACTTTTTTACGGAGCACTTAGGCATGTTGCCGACACGGCGGATGAAGCGCTACTGACCGCCCAATTGTGCTTAGAACATTTTCAAGCACAATTTGCTGCGGACACATTCTAAGCCGTGATGGTGCATCTAGGTAGTTTAGATCGATGTATCATACAGGTAAAAATACTACTACTATAGTAATTTTTTAACACTGGTCACACGTGCGAGAGGGACACCAGCCCCAACTTTGACCCTCTCATGTGGACACACTTTTGCTAGTCTGTCAAGAACGCCTTTATGCGCAGGTGATAAGGTTCAATTTAGTATGGCAAAAAAAGTGTGAGCTCAGTCCCTATTGTAAGTCGATGGTCAAAAGTGTCAAATTGTCAATAAATTTATCACTTCTTGGCGTCGAACTACTGGAGAAAATGGTTTTTATTTTAACGAAATTATTTAACTTACATTATCTTATTTTAACACAATAAAAATATATGTGGTAGTTAACCAGTTCCTCATGTAGTGGGATTTAAGATGAAAGTGCGTTTTAATCGTAATGGCTATTTTTTGTCGCAGAATTTATTACAAGTATGGCAAGTGCTTGTTGATAACAATTTTGATAGCATTTTTTGCTCAAATTCTCATAGCTATTAACTATTTTCCTTCTGTTAATGACAACCTACTATACAATGCATATAAATCTTCTGCCAAGCAAGAGTTGGGGGACGTTTCGGCTCGAAAAATTGGTCCGGGTTTCGACGATGACGAAGATTTCCCGGCGAAAGCAAAGGCTCAAAATAAACCTGTCGCTCATCTGCGGTTAGAAGAACTAGATTTTAAGCCTATTTGCGAAATAAGAAGTCGAGAAGCAATTTCTGCCATTCACAGGGCTAAGACGCAATCTTGTAAGGAGCAAATAGTTAATAAAACTTGCTTGATTCAGGCTGGAAGTTTTTACCCTAGATCATTACCAAACAATTGCCAAGGCAAAGGAATGACTTATGGAAAGCATTTAGGTTGCTACCAAGATGAGAAGAAGCTAAGAATTCTTTCTAGTTTTTATGGAAATTATGCTAGTACTAATTCTAGGGTGGCTTGTTTGGACATCTGTGTACAAGCAGGATTTCCTTATGCTGGTGTTCAGTATGCGTAAGTATTTTTATAAATTCTATACTTTTGTTTCAATGCCTGTTTCAGTTAAACGGTTTATATGTAGGGAAATAAATAATTTAAATTATAAAAAGCAAATTACTTTCAAATTTCATTCCTTGTGATCCACAAAATCACTAAATCTCAAATTGCATGACATGTACATTGTACAACTATAGGTATGTATAGATTACCTTCATTTGCTTTTTTATTTCAGTTCTGAGTGTTTCTGTGGAGAGAATGTCCCTTCAGCATCAGCCAAGATATCTGATGCTGCATGTGACATGAAATGTCCTGCTGATCCCTCCAGTACCTGTGGTGGATACTTTACAATGAATGTCTTTGAAACTGGACTTGCTAGTAAGTGACTAAGGATGGTTTTTGATTCTTACACAGATTGAATGAGACCCACTGTAAGCTAAAGGAGGCTTTTTTTGTAGGTACCCAATGATATAAATAATATACAAATACATATAATATACAAATGGTTGACTGGTAGAGAATGCCTTAAGGTATTAAGTTCGCCATTTGTACTTTATGTTGTGCAATAAAGGTTAAATAAATAAATAAATAATAAATAATAAAACATCCATGACTGGAACAAATATCTGTGCTCATCACATGAATAAATATCCTTACCAGGATTCTAACCCAGGACCACGGCTTAGCAGGCAGGCCAGTACCCACTAGGCCAGACCAGCTGTCAAACCGGATTTGATGATGTTCTTGAGGCCCAAACCAAACTATTTCTGAATACAGGCTTTCATAATATGGAATATTTAATATAACTTGAATGAAAAGAGTACTCCAAATAATTTTAGAAATACATACATTCAGATCCACAGCTCAGGCTTCGTCATATTACAGAGTGTTCATCCACCTAAGGTTTCATCAAAATAAAACATGACCATAACATACACTATCAACCGCAACATGCATCATCTAAATTCAAGCACACACAATAAAAAGAACTTATTAATTATATGACACATTTTTACTTCTGATTAGCAGAAACGTCTGCAATCGATGCCGTTAGGCTTAGAATAAATTTAAAAGTGGAAAATGTCTGCCTTGGGTGAGACTTGAACTCATCGATGGCAGTTGGCAGAGCGCTGGATCGATACTCCAGCGCTCTGCCAACTGAGCCACCAAGACTTCAACCAAGCCAGCGAAATTTTCCACTACTAAGGTAAAAACGTCTGCAATCGATGCCGATTTTATTCTAAGCCTAACGGCATCGATTGCAGACGTTTCTGCTAATCAGAAGTTAAAATTTAGCATGGTTAGCGCATCGTAACTGGTGAACTTCCAATATGACTTGGAACTCCGGTTGCCGTTTAAGAAGTTTAACACTCTTACGGTAGATGTCGCTACGGGTCCCATTGACCTTAGTAGTGGAAAATTTCGCTGGCTTGGTTGAAGTCTTGGTGGCTCAGTTGGCAGAGCGCTGGAGTATCGATCCAGAGGCCGTGAGTTCAAGTCTCACCCAAGGCAGACATTTTCCACTTTTAAATTTATATGACACATGCTTTTGAAATTAATCACAATGTAGGTGAGAGTAGGTCTCAGTGGATCAAGGGTGATACATACATTCAACAATTTTTACTCAATTGAGTTATTGTGTAAAATTAGGTTTTAATTTAACAAAATTTTTCTGGGATGGCATTGTCCCCATGGTCTTGGAGAAAAGAGAAGACTAAACATACATAGGGACAACACAGTAATGTCTGAGGAATTAGAAGTTAAAAGAGTGGAGCGTGTGTGTATTCCGAGTGTAGTGTAGGATATTTGTATGATGGGTATTTCAGGGCTATAGGAACTTCAGCTTCTTCAACCTTTAGTATCCAAGCCCAAACAGTGCTTATAAGAGTTATAAGCGTTCCTCAATCTTTTCAGAATTCAACTTGGTTACGCCAGCAGTTTCCAGGAGCAGCAATGAACCAGTCAGGATTATATTTCTGCTAACATTAAACGGACGCGCCTTACGACAAGTTCACCGTCTAATCAATGCTCTCTACAGAACAAGTCACTATTTCTACATACATATTGATGCGGTAAGAGACTAACATATTTGTATTTATTTATATTAGGATTAGGGAGGACAGCTTATAAGTGAGGAGTGTTTTTTTAAAAGGACGTATTTCCATAAGTCAACAGTGGTCATTTCATTTCATTTCATTTATTTGCCATAAATTGTATGTTTACATAAGATGGTACATGTACATGTTTAATTAGTTTCAATACAATTTTACCAGATTGGTGTAGCATTATTTAAACAATGTTTACAAAAGTAAAACTAACATGCAATACATTTTATTTTATTTTACAAGCTGAAAGTACTCTTTAAGACTATATGGACACAGTTCGATAAGATATTTTTTTAGACAATTGAGGAATTTAGTGGATGACAGAGACTTTATTTCTATCGGTAAGGCATTGTAAACCCCTGCCGCTACCTGCCTGTGGCATCTCATGAACAATGCTGATTTGCTCACAGGAGCCTGGACGTCATGGGCAAATATCTTGTTGAGCCTTTCGCTATTAAAGTTTGTTTTCGGCGGATATGTACTAGGATATCGCCTTGCAATCTTGCATAGCTCCATAATATACAGTGATGTCAGAGTAGGTATACCTAATTTCTTAAAAGATTCTCTACATGATTCACGATTTGACATTAATCCACTCAAAATACGAACACATCTCTTTTGAAGTATAAACAATCTTTGTATGTCTACACAATTTCCCCAAATTGCTAGTCCAAAAATCATATTTGACTGAAAAAATGCATAATATGATTGCAAGGCAGCCGTTTGAGTGGAAACTCATCTCAGTCCTCGAAGCGCATAAGCGAAGCTGCTAAGCTTGTTACTGAGAGAGGTTGTTTTTATATAGGTCTATCTAGGGAAATAACCCTTGTTGATAGGGATGTACCGACTAGTCAGGAAAGCCGACTATCCGGCCACTTTTGTAGTTGGTGATTAGTCGGCGACTAGTCAGCAAAAACGGCCGAATAGTCGGCACTTCATAAGTGATAGAAAAATATTAGAAAAATAAACCAACAGCTGATGTGGTTGTATTATTTACCTATTTGTTATGCCTTTCTTAGTCAAAACAACAAATATCAGTCATCACAGAAATAAATGTCTTACTTAGGACTATCAATTTCATAGGCAGGATCAATTCACTACCTACTATGCCAAACTGGTTGGTGGTTAAAAATGGAAAATGTTTATAAATAATCTCATAGACCTTTGAACCTGTAAAAAATCATGAAAAGAGCGAACTAAGGACCAGAAATGATATTCAAAATGTGAATTTAGTCGAAAAAACTATCTTGGCCGACCGACTAATCGGCCACCCCAGAGCCGACTAGTCGGCCGACTAATCGGCCACCCCAGAGCCAACTAGTCGGTAGTCGGCCTAGTCGGCGAAATCAATAGTCGGTACATCTCTACTTGTTGACTTATAGAAATAAGTCCTTTTGAAAAGACAGTCCTCAAGTCTTCAGCTTATAACCTACTACCATGAACCCGCCTAGTGGGCGCTCTGAACACACTAGGCAGGTCAATTGATAGTACAGGCACCTATCATATAACCAGAGATTACAACACCACATAGAGGGTGAGGGAGCCCAAGCCCACATTGCATGTTAAAATTGATAGTTTATGTGGCATCACCAAATCACCTTTGGCATCTATAAGCGATGTAATTATTGTTTTTGACCACTGTTTAATACTTTGTGTTTTATACGAGTAGGAAGTTAGTAACCTGTTACACCCACTGTGTTAATTTATAACAATTATAACAAATAAAGTTTATGTCAGTGAGGCAGACATATTATACTAATAAATAATTTATTGTTGCAGCGCCAAGACTACTTGTTCAGGAAATTGTTAGCTTTAGAAAAACAATTCTCAAATATCAAACTGGCCAGAAAAAGATTTTCCACCATCTGGGGTGGAGCATCGTTGCTTACTATGCTTTTAACATCTATGAAAGATATTAGAAACTTGGGTTGGCAATGGGACTTTGTAATCAACTTAAGTGAGAGTGACTTCCCAATAAAGTCTCTTGAAAATATGGAAAGCTTCTTAGCTGCTAATAAAGGCCTCAATTTTGTGAAAAGTCATGGAAGGGAAGTTCAGAGGTTTATTAAGAAACAAGGGCTCGATAAAACTTTCATTGAATGTGAAACTCACATGTGGCGTGTAGGCGAGAGGAAACTACCTAGAGGAATAATCATTGATGGTGGAAGTGATTGGATCGCGTTGTCCCCTGAATTCGTTGATTACGTAATCGGCGAACAAGATCAATTGCTGGCCGGATTGGACGTTGTTTTTCAGCACACTCTTTTACCAGCTGAATCATACTTTCACACTGTTTTAAGAAATTCTCATTTTTGTAATACTTACGTCGACAACAACTTACATGTCACCAACTGGAAAAGAAAATTAGGCTGCAAATGCCAGTACAAACATGTGGTTGATTGGTGTGGATGCTCTCCTAATGATTTCAAAACTGAAGACTGGCCAAGAATTCAGAACACTCAAGACAGACAGTTATTTTTTGCAAGAAAATTTGAACCTATTATTAATCAGGAAATTATTACTAGAGTTGAAAGTTTTATTGGATTCAATGACCATCACCTAATACCAAATTTGGAAGCTTATTGGCAGAGCATTTATAACACAGATGATCTCACAGCTAGCACAGATGATACCTTATTGACACATGCAGAAAGCATAATTCGACAGAATGGTAAAATTTTACTTGATAAGGGGTGCTCTTTAGATACCGATGAGATTATTGAAATAAATACGTATAATTTTGCAGATGTATATAAAGGAAATCTAATATTGCACAAAGCATTTACAGAGAATGGAGATAGTGTGTTGATGGAGACTTGGTATAAGCCACAAAAACATTTAGAGTTAAATTTTGAAAGTAGTTATGTAGAAAATGTTAAGATATTTAAAGTAAGCTCACAGTATGACCAAAAAGAAATGATTTTTAGAAATTTAGGTTCTATTTTGGGTCCTCTATCTGAACCGAATTTGTTATATCGGTTTGCGCCTCATTTTGACAAGCAATTCGAAAATTTGACTGTTCTCTGGATGGACCCTGCGGGGTTAATCGCGGATATCAATTATATCCATCTAGAAGAAAATAATCTCACCAATTTTATCAAACCCAGCCTCAAGGTGCCACTCTTGCCTGGGGTTTGGAAAGTAGGTCTATTTGAAAGTAAGTCAAACCTAATAGCATTAACAAAATTCCTGATTACACCATTACAGTATTTCTCGGGAAAAGAACTGTCTCATCAAGAAGCAAATATAATACACAGTGGATCACAGAGTGCTTATAAAAACTTTTCTCATATAAAGCCTCTTAACTTTTTACCTGGTCATGATGATAGTTTATTGTTACAAAAAATTTCTTCTTCCAATACGAAAAGAATACAGCAGGATTTGAGAGAGTGGATAGATGGATTAACTTCGGAATTTTACAATGTATTAGGTTCATGTGTAGCTTCAACTGTTAACAATCAGGACCAAAATTTTATTTGTGGTAAGCACACATTCGAGCACTGCAAATCCACAGAATGGAGCTCCTTGTCACCAGATCCTAAAGGGTCTATAGGTAAATTAAATATTAAGACTGGTCGCCTTGAAAGGGTATGACGAATACTTAAACATATTAAACGAGCTATGGTATTACTGAAGTATTAGGTATGAGTTGTGACATTATAAAGTGGTTATATTTATTAGCAAAATTATGTTTTAAATATTAAATCTGTTTTTTTTTTGTCTTTTTAAATAACTAAGGTACATATAGAAAGGCCAATCAATCTGTTGTAAACCATAGCCCAACTACACTAATTAAAGATTGGTTAGGTAGGTACTAAACGAATACGCCAAGACTCATTTTGTGCAATGATTGTTTTTTATTAAGTACTAAATGACGCTAAACCTAATAAATTGGTGTCGCCATATTCTTTGACGATCTGTATCTGTAAGTCCAAATCTATAGATAGTATCTGTTCATTCAATAATCTGTTGTTATATGGCCATATGGTGCATTTACCTAGTTTGTTGTTTGTGTTTCGTTCATTACAATAATTACGGACCTATATGAAACCCAAATACTCGCCTAGTTACTTTATCACATTTATATTTAAGTCTAGTGAAAGGTCCCACTTCGTCGTATGAAATAGGTCTAGATTTGCTTGTAACTTTATACGAATAATATATAATAACGTGACAAAGTGTCCTTATGGCAAGCGAAGAAGTGGGACTTTTTGATGGGGAACTGCACATTTAATTAAATATTTTATTCTAAGATGATCAAAAAGGACCTTAACAGCTCTAAGGCCCAACACTTATGTATCGTATTAATTGAATATCATTCCAACGAAGACATAAACTCTGCTTTATTGTCAACCTTAACCATTTGTGTAGAAAATAGTTAATTTAATGTATCTAAATATGTAATGGCCCAATTATGTTATTAAACTAAGTTTATCCATACTATATTATATATACTATTATAAACGGGAAAGTGTGTGTGTCTGTTTGTTTGTCAGTCTTTCACGGCAAAACGAAACGACGAATTGACGTGATTTTTTAAGTGGAGATAGTTGAAGGGATGGGAGAGTGACATAGGCTATTACTTTTTGTCTCTTTCTAAAGCGAGCAAAGCCGCGGGCAAAAGCTAGTTTTATATAGTTACACTGAAGACGTTTGAAGGTGTGATCAGATCAAAAACCTAGTCCTCTTTAAGTACCTAATAATAGACGCATTTCTAATATTTCTATTCTAGTCGGACGCACAAAGGGTCGTTGAACAAATAAATTAAACTTGCGAAAAAGGTCCAGTATATTTTCACCATAAGTAAATTGTAACCAGAAGGAATAAGAGAAATTTAGGAAGATGTAACAACCTCTTTTTAGGCTGCGGTCTGAGTGGCAAATCGAGGACGGTCATGCAATGCGCAAGATTTACCTCCCGCCGCTTATGTATATAAGTATATATTTATTTATTTAAGTATGTATATCGTCGCTTAGCACCCATATAGTAATACAAGCTTTGCTTAATTTGGGGCTAAGTTGATCTGTGTAAGGTGTCCCCAATATTTATTTATTTATTTGAAGTGAACGTCTGCTAAAAACGCCTTATTAATTAATCGAGATGAAGCCGTTTTAAAAACTAACTTTACCGTCCAAATTCATAAAAATCTCAATTACATACATACATACAATCACGCCTGTATCCCATAAAGGGGTAGGCAGAACACATGAAACTACTAAAGCTTCAGTGCCACTCTTGGCAAATAAGGGGTTGAAAGAAAACGAAACTGTGGCATTACTTAACACGTTTTATCATCTCCAAAAAAGTTATTTGCAAATTTGCCACCTACGTTGCTGGTAGTTTTTCGAAGTAACCGTTACATAATGATCCTTAATGCTATCATAAGATATATAATATGTAGTAGCCTTTTAACGACACTGTGACATCTCAGATGA
Source organism: Leguminivora glycinivorella (assembly GCF_023078275.1). Classification (NCBI taxonomy): domain Eukaryota; kingdom Metazoa; phylum Arthropoda; class Insecta; order Lepidoptera; family Tortricidae; genus Leguminivora; species Leguminivora glycinivorella. The sequence goes on from NC_062982.1 coordinate 12,076,863, forward strand.
GGAATAGGTATAACCAAGTATAACTTATACTATAATAATGAAGAGGGTTAAGAATTTCACCACACCCTTTCTTCCCGTGGGTGTCGTAGAAGGCGACTGGGATTTGGGTTAAATTGTGGCGTAATAGGCGAGAGGCTGGCAACCTGTCACTGCAATACCACAGTTTCGTTTTTCTTTCAACCCCTTATTTTGCCAAGAGTGGCACTGAAGCTTTAGTAGTTTCATGTGCTCTGCCTACCCCTTTACGGGATACAGGCGTGATTGTATGTATGTATGTATGTGTATAATAATGAATGCTCTGAACTCTCCGGAGTTTTGTTGAAATATGAAAGTCATATCTCAAAATCACATCAAAATATCATATTAAGCGAATAAAGCGAATACTTTACACCTTGTGGTGACAATATGTCAAGTTGGGTAGCATATTTTGCCTAATATTAAAAAAAACCGGCCAAGTGCGAGTCGGACTCGCCCACCGAGGGTTCCGTACAAACTTTCTTTCAAACTACCTAGTAAAAATAATCTCATACATTCATATAACTCTAATGACTTGACTAGAAGACAAAAGTATAGGCACTAATGAGTATTATAGTGTATAGCGCCATCTCCCGGTCAATTAACTAATTTGCGCGACCTGGTTTTTCAGGGATAATTCTTTATAATGTTAACCGATTTAAACAGTTTTTACTTTATTGGACAGAAGATGGTTTACGTAACATCTCGTATTAATTTTAAGTACGATATATATCCGCAAGGGTGGGTAAATTGAAAGTAAAAATCTGAAAAGTTTTTTGTGAATTAAAAAAAAGTATTCAAAATACAAACACGATTATATTTTTCCTGTAATATATAGCATAAAACCAATGTTTACTAAAATTTTCATAATTTTTCGTTGGTAAACTTCGGAGATAAGGGGGAACGGTATTTTTTTTTTACATTTTCCTTCAAAATTCTTTTTTTTTCCACAACAAAAAAATTATAAAAAATAGTTTATTTACGTTCAATTTGAGCTCTTTCCAACGATACCCCACTTGACCTAGTAACTTGAAATTTACAGTTTGCCCCCCTTTCATTTTGGCCACAATTCTTCATTCACAATTCACATTCTACAATTAAAATTAATATATTTAAAAAAATTATACTTTCTATTTGTAGAGGTTTACAATGTTCACAACTATTCCAAATTTCAAGTTGATAGCATTAGTAGTTCTCGAGATATTTAGGAATGTGACAGACGGACTGTTGTACCTTTTTGGTACGGAACCCTAAAAAGACAATGAATGTTTTTTGTGTATAATATAAACTGATCAAGTTATTACCTATATTATTTTGAAAACATTCGAATTTGATATGCGAAATTCACTTATTTATTCTTGTTCGGTTAGGTATAATAGGTAGGTATGTACCTAATTATTATACCTAATACCTCGTACGTACGTATATAAGTTTCAAGAATATGGTAGGGTGTATTTAATGTAACTGGGTGTCAACAAACATTATAATTCTAGCATGTCTAGGCAGCAACCGAAAGAACTAAATTTGACTACTTAAGTCTCCTAACATTAAAAAGTTGTTTAAATATATTAATACTTATAGATCTACTACAAAGGGATAGCGGCATTAGACGTGCTCCTTGCGAATAGGTATTTGTGGCGGAACAACACACTGTAGGTATATATTAGCAAATATTAGTTTAAAAATAGTAAAAGTTTTTTATTAATTTTATTGATTTAATTATATTTTTATTTACAAAATAAAAAGTAATTATCTTCCTTTTAGGGTTCCGTAGTCAACTAGGAACCCTTATAGTTTCGCCATGTCTGTCTGTCTGTCCGTCCGTGGATAATCTCAGTAACCGTTAGCACTAGAAAGCTGAAATTTGGTACCAATATGTATATCAATCACGCCAACAAAGTGCAAAGATAAAAAATGGAAAAAAATGTTTTATTAGGGTACCCCCCCTACATGTAAAGTGGGGCCTGATATTTTTTTTTTCATTCCAACCCCAACGTGTGATATATTGTTGGATAGGTATTTAAAAATGAATAAGGGTTTACTAAGATCGTTTTTGGATAATATTAATATTTTCAGAAATAATCTCTCCTAAAGGAAAAAAAAGTGCGTCCCCCCCCCCCCTTTAACTTTTGAACCATATGTTTAAAAAATATGAAAAAAATCACAAAAGTAGAACTTTATAAAGACTTTCTAGGAAAATTGTTTTGAACGTGATAGGTTCAGTAGTTTTTGAGAAAAATACGGAAAACTACGGAACCCTACACTGAGCGTGGCCCGACACGCTCTTGGCCGATTTTTTGTATTAAATTAATTACCTATACTTAAATTAAACTGGAAGCGATGGTGATGTCGTACAGTCAACTGCAATATGTTTCACAAAGGCCGCGAAAGTATCGGACACTATCATGTTTCTAGAGCCATAAGAACATGTCACATACTTCAGCGGCCTTTGAACAGTTTGAACTGTGACTTATTGACGGTACGTAAGGTAAAAAGTTCAAAAGTTGTCTATTTTTAGCAAAAGCATAGGAAACGCGCAATCCGAACAAAAATATAAGCTAAGTGAATTTTGTCAATGTATAAATACTAAATTATAGGCCGGGTATGTTATTAATGTTTAATAAAACCAATATTATTTTATCACATTGTTTATTATTTCAAATTGTCAATTATTGAACATTACTCATTTAATTATTTTTCATTTGAATTAACTGTTGTGTTGCTAATCTGATAATTCCGTAAAAATCCTCATGAATATGAGCTCTCCAAAATTTACACCTGCCCCAAACAATCGCTGGAAAATTAGGTGAAGATATACCTTGAAATATTCGTGCTATACTGCGTCCATTGAAGCTACAATCTCTGTATGAAGCAATTAAAGCTCTAACATCACTTATAACTCTTTCTGTGTCGATTGGACGTTCTTGGCACTCAATATCGCATGCAAAATGCTCCTCCCTTTGGAAATAATTACGTATTGTCGACTTAAGCTCGTTAGACTTAGTGACAAGACTATCTTGCGATAATTCGCTGCCTGCCACAGAATTGCTACCAAGTTTACTAAATGCTGCGTGGCTTTCTTCTAACTGATATAACATAGCTTTTTCCTGAATCATCACTAAGTTGTGAAGATCGTCCAGCATACAGTCGAGTTCTGCCGGTGTGAGGTCACCTTGAGCTTTAATCTTGAAGCCAAGGGTATGGAATTCTATCTTTAGTTGTGATCGTCGAGATTTGGCGCCGTCTGTTATCCACTCTAAATTTTTCAGATGATATTTCGTCATTCCACTTTCCCAGCCTATTGCAGCAGCTACTTGAATAACATCAAATTCCAAAACATTGATTTTTGATATGTCTTTATGCTTCTTTGACTCCATTAGAACAGCCATTGCTAGGGGAGGACAAGTTTTTGCTGCTTCAATGATCTTTTGGGGTCCTCCATAAGACGAAATTTTGCACATGGTGTAAGCATTGTTCAAAACTTTAATGTATTTTTTTGGATGCAGCTCGATATAACACAGTAAGGTTGCAATATTTTCAGAAGGTAAATCTAATTCTTCCACTGTGACATCAATTGGGATTCCAACTTCATGTCCTTTACATCTTTGTATAATATTTGCAGATTTGGATGTTGATTCTTCACATCTTTTTGTGCAGTCACAAGGGATAAACACCTTTTGAAGTAATTTTCTCACTGTTGACCTATCAATTGTATTTGCGTGGATATGTTTCAGCAACTCATTCTTATCGCTGCTACTACTGCTCATAAACACATGACAATAGGCAGGTTGTCCATCCCTTCCAGCTCTGCCAACTTCTTGCACATAAGATTCAAAACTGCTTGGCATATTATAATGGATGATGCATCTGATATCAGACTTGTTTATTCCCATGCCAAAAGCTACTGTAGCCACTATTATCCTTAATGTGCCATCCATGAACTGTTTTTGAATCTTCTTTCTCTGAGCTCCAGACATGCCAGCATGGTAAGCTTCAGATATATAGGACATTCTCTTTCTTTTTTTGTTTTGAGCTTCCATGTGAATTTTGCCAGGTTCTTGAAGGGCTGATCTTAGCACAGCAGCCACTCTTTCACATTCATCTCTTCTTATACAATATACTATAATAGAATTAAAGGAACTTAAACGTTCCGAAGTCAGGTATGAAACCAATGCCCTATCTTTATCCTTCTCAAATGATACTGACAAGTACAGGTTATCAGGAAGGGCAGGGTTAGTTATAACTCCACTCAATCCATCAGGAATATCAATGTGACTAATTACACTTCTTATTGTTGATTGACTTGCAGTTGCGGTTAGGCCAAGGATGCATTTAACATTTAGCTTTTCTCGAAGAACCCTACAAATCATTAAATAACTCGGTCTGAAGTTGTGACTCCATTGTGAAACACAGTGAGCTTCATCTATGCATGCAAAGGCAATGGGTGGCAATGATTTAAACAAACCTGCAAACCCATTTGATGAGTCCCCAGATATTAATGCTTCTGGGGATATAAGGAGAATATTTATCTCTCCATCCTTCAAACATTGGATAATTTTCTTGCGTTGTGTTGGTGGTTGATTAGTATGCAAGCACCCAGCTTTGAGAAAGTCTGGCATACTTAAAACTTGGTCCTCCATCAGAGAAACCAGTGGTGATATGACTAGGGTAATGCATTTGTAGTGCTGGCTGTAAATATATGCTGGTAGTTGATAGCAGAGTGACTTACCTCCTCCTGTAGACAGTATTAACAAAGTAGACATACCAGCTAGTATACGCTTGATTGCCTGTTCTTGTCCAGGTCGAAATGATTTGTGTCCAAACATATCAAGTGCTTCGTGTAAAACCGTTGAAGATTCCTCTTCTATATTGGAGTATATTGGTCTTAATTCTCTATCATCATTTGAAGGTTTGTCCGCAAGCAATTTCAGGAATGACTCCGGAATTGTACTAGCTTCATAAACAGATGTACTAAGTTGTTCTGGTAGTGATAATTTATTTGTTTCATTATTGACAACTTTCTCTATATCTTCTAAAGAGGGAATATTATTATCATCATAGTTTTCTAATGGCAGAAGAGTTTCTCCTTTATGAGCTGTGCAATATCTTGCCATATGCCCTGACTTTCCACATTTGAAACATAACATCTTTCCTGCTTCTGGAAACTCCATACCAGCATGAAGTGCTTTTTTGTCTTTATATTGTTGTTTTTTGTACTTGGAAAAATTTATACTTTTTTTACCACGGACAAATACCTTTTTCTCTATGTTGATTTTTACAAAGTTATCATTCAGTGTGCCATTTCTGATTTTGTTTTCTAATTTACCTGTAGCTTCCGAATCACTTTCAATTTTGTCATATTTAACTGAATCTTCTACAGTTTTCAGTATGTCTGTGACATTAGAATGTCTCGGCTTTACATTTTCAATGCCAAAAGGGATGTACTCTGCAATGTCAGGAGGCTGTTGCTCTTTAGTATCTAATTCTATATTTTTAGGTTGCTTTTTCACAACTCTCTTTTTTCTTTTATTTTTGGAGGGTTTCTCTGGACTTTGGCTTTTATCAAGTTCTACTGTGGTAGTTTTTGCAACATTGTCCAATGGTTGTGCTTTAGTCATATTTATTGCATCTTCTAATTTCCTTTTTTTAAGGGCTGGCTTTAATTTGGAAAAAGATATATCTTCCCCTTCAGATTCACTATTTTCGACAAAATCTTCATATTTATTTTCATCAGGCTCAGATATAATCCTCTCATCGGTTCTCTGTTTGGTAACTGGTAATTGCACCACCGGTAATGAAATATTTCCCAAACCAAATGTTTTTGGTTTCTCACCTGGTGTTGAAGTTGCCATATTGTGTAACGACAGTCCAGTTGCCCTTTCTAGCCATCCTTGATTAAGTTTTCTAACAGTTGGTGTTTTGTTAATAACTGGACTGCCAATGCCAAAGATCCTGGGTATATCATTATTAGTCAAAGTACTATTATTTGTAGGGACAGAAGTTGTCTGATTGTCAATTTGTGTAAGTGTGGTAGACAAACTTTCAATCTTGTTAAACTCACTCTCATTTTCAATTTTGCTTTCAATCATAGACTGTGACTTATGTAATGATACTTTTCTGGGATTTCTCAAAGAAAATTGTTTGTTCTGAAAGAGTTTTTTTGATAGTTTGTCTGTAAATGGGCTTAGTGGTTGAACATTTTTCAAAGGTTCTTTTTTAAAAGATGTTGATGATACATTAGAAAGTAGTTCATTGAGTTGAGATCCACTAGGCAGGGTGGCTACCAGTTGCTCAGTAGGAGGGCTTAAAGTCTCAAAGGCACTTTCGAAATGAGATTGATCAGGAGATCCAAGAGGCTCATCATCAATACAAATAGACAATGAGTTTTCTAGAGCTGAACTTTTTAACTGAAAATATTTCTTGTATGCGTACTTTATCTTAGATGGAGCTTCTTTTATATCAAATTTAGAAGGTGTTCGTGAGTGAGTGTTCTTAAATTCGTTCTCCCAATTTTTTACTATTAACTTGTATTTGATATATGCTTTATCTTTTTTTATTGTTTCAATGATATCCATTTTAGCTGCGATAATATAAACTCCACTTCAGCAGAATTCAAAGTCTTATATCGTATGTGATGATCCGAGTCAAATTATTAAATTAATAAAACCTGTTGTCCAGTGTCCATGTTTATAATTGTTTACTTCAGTGTCCGGACAAGTTTCCAGGTCATATTCAATAGATTTTTTCTTATAACACAAGGCACCAATTTTAATTATACAGGCACATCGTGTGTCATTCTATATCAATATATTTAAATAAACAGTTTTGTAAATAATTTCGCAGGTTTTGGCGCGCAACGATAGCTCGGAAATCGGAATATGTCACTGTCACTGTCAGTCAAATCAAATGTCAAGTGCGCAAACCACAGACTATATAGCAAGTCTGATCAATAGTGAAGCTAAAATTCAATAGCGTAGTGTAAGTTGGCAGCTCTGCTATCGTAAAGTAAAGGGTACACAAGTGTATGTTTCCAATCCATTCTGGCAAAAGTGGCAGCGTTGTAGTTTCGTACCTTTCGAATCTCTGTGTGAAAAAACGAGACGACACTATGAGTTGCAACTTTTTTAAATGTCTACTTTTTTTTAAGCCAACTTGTATTTGCGCAACAAGAGATTCAGATTTAGAGGATAGGAAGATCTTTATTTGGATATTGAATCAAGAGCGTACCGAGGACGTGTTAGATGCTTCGGAGTTCGGATTTGGATGTGAGAATAAAATACAATAATCATTTCTAACTTTATTGGTTTAAAATACAGAATAAAACAACACTATCCTTCATTGTAATTGACTTACGATGAATACATATTAAAATATTAATGTATTAACACGCACACCTACTCCAGCGAAATGTTATGTTACTTCACTCCTTTCCAAAATATATTAACTTGATTAATATAATATACAATACATAAGAGCCGGCCGCTAAAAATTGCACCTAATATAACGAACAGGGAAAACATCGAAATCACGAAGTTTATTTTACTTATATTACCACATTTGACCGTAATGGTATAAGTTTTGGCCGGCAGACCCATCACTTGGCTTCAAATATAAATAAGTAAGAACACATATTTTTAAACGAAATAATTGCTACATTTAAACATTAAAAGGTAAATATTAAAGAAATAAAGATTATTTGTAGGTATTATATAAATATTATCATTCCACACATTCTGTAAGCTAGTGTACTCTGGCTTATTTTTTTCGTATAAAAAGTTTAACTCAAACCCTTATAGGTTTCAGTATAATATTTACTATATTATGTTATGGACTATGAAGTTCATTGAACACTTTACACGGACAGAGACACAAAACTATTGTACTGTGCAATGTTGCGTTTCAGGATGTCAGCACACAGCCCCAACACGCGTTCAAACCTGCAACAATCACGAATGTAAAACTTACTATGTATTAAAGTTGACAATGAACGGGCAGGCCGGAGCGAATAATGAATGAATGAATGAATAGTGAATGTCAATCACTACATTTTGCAAATAAATAGTACATTACATCAGAGGCCGGGAAAATGAGGATTTCCGGCCAAGTGGGTATATACCGGATAGGGATACGAGGCCGGGAATCCGTTTTCACGCCGAGGCATGTATAGTGCTTTTCTCAAACATAGAATGAAATAAATAAAAAATGCTCTAAAGGACAATATTTTATAAAAAAAAGTTACTTTGCAGGCCTAGGCCTAAAAAATAATATGAAATCCCTTTACAGTCCTCTCGAGTTGTTGCGCCCAAAAAGCGATACTTCCCAGCCCATTTTAAGGAACGTAAAGACAATATTTCATTGCATGTTTGAGAAAAATCTTTATCTTCGTATAGAAAGACGTCTTCACAGATCACCTCAATGGAACATTCAAGCCAAGTCACTACTGATTTCCGTAGGAATTCAGTACGGGAACACAATCGCTCGATCCAGTCGTGTCGACGTTAACAACCAACAAGCAGGGATATACATAAATCATAACTCTACATTATCCTCGATTAAGTTTTATCCTTGCGATAATTCGGAAGGTCTGGGCTGTCGGTCTAATAGCAGTGTAGTGGTGGTACCTGGCGCGGTCGAGCTTGACGCACTTGAGCGGGCCGGCGGCGCGCACGGTGGCGGCGCGCGGGCGGTCGAGCAGCAGCGCGATCTCGCCGAAGTAGTCGGACGGGCCCAGGCGCCCCACCTCCACCGCCGCGCCCTCCGCCTGCCCGCTGCGCTGCTGCAGCACCACCGCCGTGCCTGCGATATTGAACAACGTTAGAGGTCATACGCAGGGCCGGATTAAGGGTAGAGTGAGTGGAGCGGCCGCTCTAGGCGCCACATGGTAAGAGGGCGCCAAAATCGAGAATGTGGAAAAATCCATACAAAAAAATTATACGTTGCGTGGGCGCGCACATATCACAAAATGGCGAGAAGAGTCGGGAATGAATCCAGCTATTGAAAATCTAGATTTGTAATTCAGATTAAGTGGAAAGTTGCACCACATTGCCAACATATACCAACACTCAGGGTGCTGTTGCTAGGGCGCCGTAATTGGAGGATTCTCCCTTGACGAACCACATTGTTGTGCGGCCGAACGACAAAGTTACGTCGCTATCCAAATGCAAACATATGAGCCTATCCGTTAGTCCAAAGCGGAGTTCCTCATAAAGCCAAAGGCGCGAAACGTCTCAGAGAGGCGCAACTTTGTGTGTCACAGGAGAAGATGAGCGAACTTCAAAGCACTAAGACCCCAAATGGCACTTAGTGGCAAAATACCGAAATGGGCATCCCGACGGTGACGATAGAGTCCGCAGTTAATCTCTTAATTAACTCTTAGTATTACAAAAATAATAGTATTAGTATTATAAAAAAATACTAGGCCTAAAAGTCGGGAACATAGGCGCCCTGTGAAGTCAAAATACCCCAAAATATGCCAAAGACGCAGCTCTGCAGGAGATCAAAGCTTCAAAGTTCGCAGATTCCCCGCTAGCGGGTTGAGTCTTAATAAATTGCGTCAATAGGAACAAAAATCGCGCTCGCTTCGCTCGCGCTCACAACTTATATCAGTTCTCTTTTAGTTAGGAAAAATTCTTCGGTCGCGTTTTCATTTCGAGTCTGCTTTCCTGACTTGGCCACTATAGTACTCCATTTTGTTTGTTATTTTATGTAGGTACATGATATCCACGTTCAGCCCCACGTAACTATACTAGGGTTCGACTGAGAAAGTTCAACCCTTTGTCCCTTTCGTACTCTGTATGATGAATTCTTAGTATGAAAAAAATTTACGGCATTACTTAGTATGAAAAAAATTTCGTAGTGAAAATTCTTGTCAAGGGCGCCGAAACTCAAACTCGCTCTACCCTGATCGGCGGCACGGGCCGGCGCTAGTCATACGCTATACCGCGCGCGCGTTTAGACAATAAATAAACCTGGACGTGAACATGATACCTACCTACAGATGTAGTGAGAAAAGATTTGCTTTCGTGTTGTTACGGAAACGTACGAACGTGTCATGCTATTTCAGTCGGTCTCAGTACAAGATGTACTGATATTGACTGAACTAGCATGACCACAGATGTCATATATACCATAGATCAAGCAAACGTATCTACTTAGCGTGTCAAATCAACTCAGTGAAATCCACTGAATTGTCCGTCTTTAATCGCAGCTTGCAGCTTTCGGGCATCAATTTTTGTAAGTTGAAGTCAATCAAAACATAAAAAATGCCTCGTTACGTGATATTCAATTGCAACAACACAAAAATTATGAACAATCAAGAGCCTGAGACATATTTAAAATTACAGGCAAGAAACAACTTCAGTACAAAATTTGACACGCTCGGCCCCTATACAAATAGATGAACTTGTTTCTTCTATATAAATAAAGTTCTGTGAGCATGACAAATACGAAGTTTCCGGAATAAGGACGGCGATATCGTGGAACGAACATTAAAAATAAAAAATAAAATACAGCCGAATTGAGAACCACAAATCATTGAGATTTGGGGCGGCGGATAAAAATACGAAGGAAACCCTTTTCACACTACATCTGTAAGCATATTTACAAATAATACGGAAAAAATATTTCCATACCAAACTTCCTTGAAGCTTCTCCTTTCTAATCATCAACAACAACAGTAGCCGCTGACTTTTCTAGCTAACCGCTAATTTTTGGAACTATCAAACACCTCCTGCCCGCAACGTCCAATACCTAAGTATCACCAACCGGTTGGAATGTTGCAGTTCGTCGTTTTCACCCGCCGTATGCCGAGCGCGGTCTGAGCAACCACAGCCTACGATTTTCAAACCAAGCCGTCCGCGGTTGACTAGCTCGAGCGTGCTTAATTAATTACCTTCGACAATAATATAGAAGTCGTCGCCGGGCTCGCCCTGCCGCACGATAGTCTCGCCGTCTGTGAACGACACGGGCTCGAGCGCGTCCGCCACCGTCAGCCGCTCCCATTTCTCTAAGCTTTCTGAAATGCGAGAGAATAATAATTATAGATCGATCGGTGAACAAATAATAGATATTATAAGTATGCTAATAAATAATAATGTGTCAACAACATATATTTTCAATTTGGATTTTTCAAAACATAGACGCATGCTGCAAACATTTGATATTACATATTATTGTTAAACACCATTCAAACATTCTTCCTGAGTGAACTAGTGCTATTGCACAGCAAAAAAAAAAATACAAAAGGCGAACTTAATACCAGAAGGCATTCTGTACCAGCTAACCTTTGGGCCAAACAGAGATCTATAAGAGCTTAATGGATGATGGAGCCCATGAGGATGCGGCGGTAGGAGTCGCGGTCGAGCCCCACAGCTCGTCACGTGTCATGCGGTTACCTAGTATGGAGACGCGGGACAGGAACTCGTCGTACATCTTGCGTTTGCGGATGGTGGAGCCCATGAAGATGCGGCGGTAGGAGTCGCGGTCGAGCCCCACAGCTCGTCACGTGTCATGCGGTTACCTAGTATGGAGACGCGGGACAGGAACTCGTCGTACATCTTGCGCTTGCGGATGGTGGAGCCCATGAGGATGCGGCGGTAGGAGTCGCGGTCGAGCCCCACAGCTCGTCACGTGTCATGCGGTTACCTAGTATGGAGACGCGGGACAGGAACTCGTCGTACATCTTGCGCTTGCGGATGGTGGAGCCCATGAGGATGCGGCGGTAGGAGTCGCGGTCGAGCCCCACAGCTCGTTACGTGTCATGCGGTTACCTAGTATGGAGACGCGGGACAGGAACTCGTCGTACATCTTGCGCTTGCGGATGGTGGAGCCCATGAGGATGCGGCGGTAGGAGTCGCGGTCGAGCCCCACAGCTCGTCACGTGTCATGCGGTTACCTAGTATGGAGACGCGGGACAGGAACTCGTCGTACATCTTGCGCTTGCGGATGGTGGAGCCCATGAGGATGCGGCGGTAGGAGTCGCGGTCGAGCCCCCACAGCTTGAGCGCGGTGCGCGCGCGGACGGTGGCGGCGCGCGGCGTGCCGTAGATGAGCGCCAGCTCGCCGAAGCTGCCGCCCTCACCGATGCTAGTCACTGGCTCGCCGTTCACTAGCACCTATAACGGGGCAATAAATAAATAAATAAATATTATAGGACATTCTTACACAGATTGACTGAGGCCCACGGTAAGCTCAAGAAGGCTTGTGTTGTGGGTACTCAGACAACGATATATATAATATATAAATACTTATATACATAGAAAACATCCATGACCCAGGAACAAATATCTGTGCTCATCACACAAATAAATGCCCTTACCGGGATTCGAACCCGGGACCGCGGCGCAGCAGGCAGGTTCACTACCGACTGCGCCAGACCGGTCGTCGAAATGCAATCATAACCCCAGGTCTAAATAAAGAAAATCCTCTGAAATCGTTCAAAGTGTTTTGTGATGGGTTACCTTTTTTGTTTAAATTGTTTATTTCAAAACGTATCCTGAATTTAGCAACTAGGTATAAACAATCTAAAGCCTCATACACGTCAGACAGATACCACCCAGGCACCCACCCACTTCAACTTCGCTAGAGTGTTATAGAAGTTATCCTCAGTGTACCTAACAGCCAAGCACAAGCTGGGGCAAGTGAGCTCTTATAAAATGATATTTTGATACTATTTGATTGCAGTTTGTAAACCCTATCAGAGAAAATAATACCCACCTCAACTTCGCCCGAGTGTATAATATAGAAGTTGTCCCCCTCGTCCCCCTGTCGTATGACGGTCTCGCCGGGGAGGAACTGGACAGGAAACATGGCGTCGAACATGTCCGCCCGCTCCGACTCGTCCAGGTGAGTGAACAGCACGTTGGAAGCGATGGCACGGGACAGAGCACCCATAGTCTTGTAGTCTTTTGGCACCACCTGGAGAATAAGGACATAAAAAAAAAATTTCTAGTATTAACTTTATCGATTCTTAACACTGAAGAATTTGACAACATTACTAATGTAGGTATAACTTACAGTGTCCAGTCCATGAAGGTTAAAATTAAACTGTAATCGGTTTCATCTTTGGCAGTCAATAGCACTAGTAAGTTAAGTTAGGACTTTGGTAATTTATTTTAACAAAAACTTTACGTGAAGCTTTTGTCGTATATTTGAAGGTAAATAGTAATAGTGGACATTGAGTCGAGTTGAAACAGAGCTAAGTTGAACCTACGTCAAATTTGCGCTATTAACCTAAGGCTAAATTGGTCTTTAGATCAGCACCCTAACATTTACACCTATAAATATCATGTTTCTATCTACCTCTGTTTCAACTCACCTTGGTGTTTCATACACACATATATACTCAGGAATTCCTAAGACTAAATAAATCTCAATTGATCTATCAATCTAAAATAAGATGTTACAAATTACAACATTGTTTACTACGAGCAATATTTAACTCCTAGACAATGGCTTCCAAGCTATAAATGTTTCGGCAACAACGCGTCACGACGTCAATCATGTGCTGACATAATAAAACTACTAATGGATACTATCTACCATACAAGGATAGGTACTGATATCGCGACAGCCATTAGTATCTCGCAATAGTGGTCCAATTCAAATACAATAGGCTCATAATATGTAATATTAATTATGGACCTATGTAATGCTTATATTAGTTATAATTAACATAATTAGAATAGAATATACTTTATTTAACATCAAATTGGACAAATAGAAGATAGATACACACATAACAAACTAGATGCTAAATGGGATCCCAGTGAGCCATATATAAATTATTATAAATAGGTAGTTTTATGAAATAATAAAACAAGATCAAAATATGTGAAAAATGGGCGAAATGGGCATTTTTTATGACAATGACTTCATTTTAATGAATAACAAGGAAAAATAAAGTAACTATATGTTAACAATATAAAAGTAAATAAACGCAATAAGGAAAAGAGTTGGTAATAACTGTTCCATCCAGACTCATAATTGTGTCGCTTAACTTCAAACTTGGGTAAATCCATTCTGCTTTAAGGTTGAATATATAAAAAATATATTTATTTATTATTTATTTATTTATTTATTATTTATTTATTACAAAAATATAATATGATCTGAAAGATAATCAACCTTATAGCAGAATGGATTTACTCAGTTTTGAAATTGCTTAACTGACACACTTTTTAGGGTTCCATAGTCAACTAGAAACCCTTATAGTTTCGCCATGTCTATCTGTCCGTCCGTCCGTCCGCGGATAATCTCAGTGACCATTAGCACTAGAAAGCTGAAATTTGGTGCCAATATGTATATCAATCACGCCGACAAAGTGCAAAAATAAAAAGTGGAAAAAGGTGTTTTATTAATCACAAAAGTAGAACTTTATAAAGTCTTTCTAGGAAAATTATTTTGAACATGATAGGTTGAACAGAACAACACGTCGTGGCACGACACGATCTTGGCCGGTTTTCATGATAAAAATGTTGAGTTAACTGTTATTGTGAAGGTTGAATATGCAATCGACTCATGCTTGACCAAATTTAAGTTTGGAACCTCAGTTGTCTATGTGCAGACTTTTGAGTTTTCAAACGACACTCTTTTGACAGGACTCATGATGTAAACATGTTTGTGTAAATATATATTAATAAATTATAAATAAATAACGTTGGGATAATCCAAAGTGCCTTCCTATTGTTCCAAGGACCTCCTGTGGGAATTACCACAGGTTATGGCCCAGACGCGACGTTAAGGAACATTGTATTTAAAGCTAGGAAGTGTTTGTATTTTTTCAGCATTATTTAGTCAGCTTTCGTACGGCGAGAATAACGTTAGCAACCACAGTTGTTGACAACATAACCTTAGCAACGAGAGTAACATCATAGTTAAAGGAAAACCGTAAGTAAATTACATCATGGACAGCAAGGACAACATAAAGACTTTGAAATTAAATACGAATTATTCTAATTGGAGAAAACTAGCTAAATTATTTCTGGATGCAAAAGGAATTGGAGCTGATGATAAAGGTAAAGACGCAAAAGCTAAATACTATATTTTAAATTCAATAGATGAAAATATTTTACATTATGTGATTAATTGCTCAACCACAAAGGATATTTTTGAAAAATTAGATATTGTATTCAATTACAAAGTGGAAAAAGACAGTCACCTCAGAGTTATAGAATTTTATAACTACAAATTTACTGGAGATATACTTCAAGATATTAGCAAATTGCAAAATATGTGTTTTGAACTAGAATCTACCGCAAATAAAATAAATGATGACATGCTTATACAAAAGATTTTGACCATTTTACCTTCAACATTAAATTACTTCAGGACTGTATGGGAGGTAACTCCGAAGTCTGACCAAACCATACATACTTTGATCGAACGAATTCAAAAAGAACTTAAGCTTGTTGATAATAATTATTCAATTGTAGTCAATTCTGATATAAATCACCAAACAGAGGAAGCAATGAAAAGCAATGAAAGAATTTGTTTTAATTGTAACCAACAAGGGCATATTGCGAGATTCTGTAATAATAAAAAATGCACAATATGCAATAAAAGTGGCCACACTTCCAGTGAATGTTTTTCTACAAAGGTATGTAGGAAATGTAACAGGAAGGGACACATTGAAAAATTTTGTCGCACTTTTAGTTTGGTGAGTGAACAACAGAAGCATACAACTAGTATTAGAGCCATTATTGATTCGGGTGCATCCTCTCACATGTTCTATAATAATGATGTCATTAACTCCACAGAAAATGTAAATGTAGAAATAAGATGTGCTAATGCAGAGAACCTCGTCGCACAAGCCATAGGTACAGTAAAAACAAATGGTTTTGAACTGGAAGATGTACTACATGTTCCTGCAATTTCTAGAAACCTGATATCTGTAAGTTCAATCACTGATCATGCAGCTTCTGTACTCTTCGTTGGAAACAAGGTAACTGTAAAGAAATATAATCGCATTATTCTTACGGGATATAAAACTATATAGAAACGGTCTTTATGAAACAGAATTTTCTGCTAACACTGTTCGCGAGGTTTTGCTTTCTGAGAACGCCGATATTTGGCATCGTCGGCTAGGTCACGTATCGGATGTGCCGCGTCTAGCTAAACTGGTGAACGGTATCAAAATTGGGGGGGAACATAAAGAAAACTTTTGTGAAATATGCATTAAAGCAAAAATGACTAGAAAACCTTTCAAAAATAATAGAATTAAAGCAAAATTTCCTTTAGAAATTATCCATACGGACATTTGCGGTCCGATAGAAATTCCCACTTGGGATAATAAAAAATATTTTATTACTTTTTTGGATGACTTTACACATTTTTGTGTTGTCTACTTAATTACTTTTAAAAGTGAAGCCTTTGATAAAATAAAACAGTTTGTGACTTTAGCGGAGAACCATTTCAATACAAAAGTTAAGAAAATCAGATGCGACAACGGAAAAGAATACTCGAACAATAACCTAATGTCTTGGTGCAGCTCTAAGGGCATAATTATGGATCTAACAATACCCTACACTCCTCAATTAAATGGAAAAGCAGAGCGATTAAATAGAACCTTGTTAGAACGAACGAGAGCATTAATATTCGATGGTCGAGTTCCAAATTATCTATGGGGTGAAGCTCTTATAACTGCAAGTTTCTTAATCAATAGAAGTCCTACCGAAGGCAAAGACAAAACTCCAGCAGAGATGTGGTTTGGCATCAAACCTGATGTATCACATGTAAGACGTTTTGGTTCAACAACTTATTATAAAATAAACTCTGGTGTACGAAAGCTAGATGTCAGATGCAAAAGGGAATCCTGATTGGCTATATCAGGAATGGTTACAAAATATGGGTGGATGAAACAAAAACAATTGTAAGAGCGAGGGATGTAAGAATAAATGAAGATGAGCAAGGTATATATACAAATGAAGAAAATGATGAAAGTATTAGAGGTCTTTGGACAATCAACGAAGAAACTGAAGAGACAGTTAGGGAAGGCACAACACAAAATGAAGATCAAATAAACAGGCAGGAAGAAAATCAGGTCAGAAGAGTCAACAGTAATGAAGGTCGAGAAGGAGATACATTAAGAAGAATTGAAACAAGTAGCAATGGAGAGGAGGGTCGAGACGGAGGTACATCAAGAAGAGTTGGAGGAAGTAGTAATATAGAGAAGAGTCGAGAAGGTGATATGTTAAAAATAAAAGTAAGAAGTAGAAATGCAGAGAATGTTCGAGAAGGTGTTATTCATTTAAGAAGATTAGGAAGCGAAACAAGTGAAGATGAAACAAAAGATGAAACAAAAGAAGATGAAACAAAAGAAGATGAAACAAAAGATGAAACAAAAGAAGGTGAAACAAAAGAAGATGAAACAAATGAAAGCGAAACAAATGAAGGCGAAATAAATGATGGCGAAACAAATGAAGGTGAAATAAATGAAGGCGAAACAAATGAAGATAAAACAAAAGACAATGAAATAGAAACAATTGAAGAAGAAGAAAATAATGAAGTATTTTATGATGGGAATGAAGAATTTTTTGATAATGAAGAAGTTGAAAATCGAGTTGGAAGTATTGAAAATCAAAATATTGATAGTGATGTTAATCAAAATAGAAGAGTTCAACCTGCTAGAGACCGCAGATTACCTGATAGATATAAAGATTATTTAATGAATTATGATACTGAAGCTTCAATGTTAACTTACGAGGAGGCAATAGAATCAAAAGAAAAGGATAAATGGAAAAAGGCAATAAAAGAAGAAATTAAATCACTTGAAGAAAATAAGACGTGGTCATTTGTGGATGAACAGGAAGCAAAAGGAAGAAAATTAGTTACTAGCAAGTGGATTTTTACAATAAAGTCTGATGGCAGATATAAAGCCAGACTAGTTGCAAGAGGCTTTCAACAAAAGTACAAAATAGATTATGACGAGACGTACAGTCCGGTAGTTAATAGTACGTCTTTAAGAATCTTACTGTCTATTGCAGCGGCAAAAGGGTTAAAAATAAAACAGTTTGATGTGAAGACAGCCTTTTTACATGGAGACTTGAAAGAATGTATATACATGAAGGTACCCAAAGGCTATAGCAACAAAGAAGGCAAAGTATGCAAACTAAACAAGAGCTTATACGGTCTGAAACAAGCTCCACTAATGTGGAATATTAAGTTTACAGAGTTCTTAATAAAGATGGGGTTCAAGCAGATGAAACTTGATCAATGCATTTTTGTTATGGAGGGTGAAAGGAAGATTATTCTTGCGGTATATGTCGATGATGGATTAGTTCTTGGAGAGAAAGAAGAAGATCTAGTGTACATAATAGAAAGAATTAGAAAGGCTTTTGAACTAAGAGTCTTAGATGAAGTCACCAATTACATTGGTTTGGACATTAAGCAAGATGAAAATGGGATTAAAATTTTTCAGAAAACATACAGTGAGAAAATCATTAAGAAATTTAACCTAAACAATGCCAAGGAATGTAAATGTCCAACAATTCTGATAGAACAGCATCCGTCAGTAAAGGTTGATACTAAGTCTCATGAACTTTACCGAGAGATGATAGGGTCATTGTTATATCTTTCGAATAAAACGCGACCAGACATTAGTTTTCAAGTGGGTTATTGTTCGAGGCATCAAAATTCTCCAAATTTAAATGATTTGAATAATGCTAAGACAATTTTGCGATTCCTGAAAGGCTCAACAGAAAAAGGGATTCACTTTAATAAAGATGATAAAGTACTCAGGGGTTATTGTGATTCGGATTTCGCGGGAGATCCAGACACTAGGCGCAGCACTTCTGGTTTTGTGATTTGGCTGAATGGTGGACCAGTGGCATGGAGCTCAAGAAAACAATCAGTAGTCGCACTGAGCAGCACAGAAGCAGAATTCATAGCAGCAGCAGAATGTTGTAAAGAACTACTATTCATAAGGGATCTGATTTTTGAGATAACCAAGGAAAAACTAGAAGTTGAGATGAGAGTAGATAATCAATCTGCAATTTGGCTTATGAAAAAAGGAATCATGGGGAGAAGAAGCAAACACATAGACGTAAAATACTATTACCTAAAAGAGAAAATTGACGAAAATCAGATTACAGTTAAATACTGTCCGACGGGATCACAGCTGGCTGATATACTAACTAAAAGTTTACCGGCTGTAAAGTTTGAAAAATGTCAACGAAGATTAGTGTTTTAGTGATATTGTGGCTAAAATGAGTCATTGAGTGTAGTATAAGTGCGGGCTAAAGTGAACGTTAATTATTTTTCGGCTCATGTCGGGGTTTGTTTATAATTATCGTAGTATGTAAGTTTTTTATAGGGTGTGTAAAAATAATACAGGAATGTGTATTGAAAGAAAACTTAAGGATTCTGGAAACATGAAATAAAGTTAGAATTAAGGGGGTGCTTAATAATGATTCACTTAAGGGGGTGTAAGTGTACTAATGGTAAGTGAATCAATATAAAAGTAACCAACAAACCAACTTGAAAAAAGAGTAAAACCACACATTCATTTAATAGTCATTATTTACACAGTGTTCTGAAGTTATCCTTAAGTATTTTTTCTAAATTTTATTTATTCCAAACATTATTATAATTTTTAGTATTTTAGTATTTGTTTAGAGAAGGGGAGGGTAAGTAAATTTTATATCGATGTATTTGGCAATTAGTAATGATGTATCGAGCGGTGGAGAATAAAGATAAGTATGAGTCGAGAAGTGGAATAAATAAGGGAGATAGATGTAGTTAATTTATATATTAGTAGTGATGTATCGAGTGGGAGAATAAAAGATAAATATGAAGCGAGAAGTAGAATAATTAACTGTTTATTTATATATTTGTAGCGATGTATCGAGTGGGAGAATAAAGAATAATATGAGGCGAGAAGCTGAATAATTAACTACTTATTTATATATTAGTAGTGATGTGTCGATTAGTGGGAGTTTATATTATATGAGAGTACATGTAGATATGTACTAATTAATATTTGATGATAATGTTTTTTGAAACCTTTTGTTTTTTGGTAAACTAATGTGATGAAAGTTTTTGAAATATTGTTCTGGAAATGAGATTGTGGCCTTTTAAATAAAAGTTGTAAAGTATTAGATAAAAGTTGTAAAGTATGTACTAACGCTTCAAGCAGAGTCGATTGAGGGGGTGTGTTATTGTGAAGGTTGAATATGCAATCGACTCATGCTTGACCAAATTTAAGTTTGGAACCTCAGTTGTCTATGTGCAGACTTTTGAGTTTTCAAAGACACTCTTTTGACAGGACTCATGATGTAAACATGTTTGTGTAAATATATATTAATAAATTATAAATAAATAACGTTCGGATAATCCAAAGTGCCTTCCTATTGTTCCAAGGACCTCCTGTGGGAATTACCACATTAACAATTACAATTAAATTAATTATGTTTACACACAAGTATTTTAGCTGATCAAAAGAAACTAAACAATAAATACAATAATATAACTGGAGATCTTTCTATCCTAGGTAAAATAATGGTATAGAAAGCATAAACTGACCTTTTTAACATAACTAGTAACATCTTCCTCTGTCATGGGCTCCGCACTGATACCGCCGCGTCGCCGAGGCGGCTGCCCGCCCGGCACCGGTAGTGGCGACAGCTCCCCATCTGCTTCACCTTCAGACGCAGCCGCAGCTGCTGCCGCTGCTTTCACTTGCTCCTGAATGTAAAAAATTCTACTGTTTAGTAAACAATAACTCACATCACCCAATTATGTTTGTCAATAATCAGCTGGCAAACAAAATACTTAATTATAATAGTAGGATGAAGAACTACATCAGTACAGTTTAAAAAAAAGTAATAATACATACAGCCATGTTGCACAAGTTAAATGTAACATTTAACAAACTTGGTTTAAAATTTTATCATGCAAGTTATATTTTCCTCAAAATCATCAACAATGTAGAGCAAACTTCATGATTCACTTATTTAGTTTTGGTTTACATTGGTTCATGCAACACACTAATTTAATTAACACATTGCTCCACCAGTGAGAATATGATAAAGGAAACATTATAGGCCAAATTGAACTGTTCAAATGAGTGTTTCCAAATTACCTGAATTTTCTAACATACAGATACATATGCAAACAATACTACAAAATTAAATGTTATTGTCTTTTGGTAGGTGGTACTTTATGCCACTCAAAAGGTGTGTTCAGTTGTTCACATAAAGGAAGAATTGAAAGAATACTTTCAAGTTTCAATCTATCTAATATTTCTGTTGCCTGCAATATTGTCTTCATGGAATGATGACAATGATTAACTATCATTTATTTTGTCCTGCCTCGGGTCTCTATCTTCATCAATCCTAATTGTAAAGTAATTATGTTCAGTGGTTTATTCATGACAAAGTATACTGACATACTGAGTTACTTTCATATTTATAACATTATTATTTTTTCATTTCTAATTCAATTTCTTAACTTGATGTGCCATGCATCGAGCTACTGCTATCAAAATAAACATCATAACAGAACTAATTTATCATCCACTAAAGCAGATTACTCGTTATCATATTCTCTTTAACCCTAATCTTGTCATTCTTATCAGAGTTTGTGACATTTGTTGATAAAAATCTTGGTATAAACAAAACTCAAAAAAGGAAAAAAAATAACCAAAATGTTGTACTTTTTTTAATTAATGACTAGTTTAGTGAGGCCACTCATTGACTTACAATAAAACATTTCGACTGAGACGTAGAAGTCTTTAATTTTATCAGCTAAAGCTGTATAAATAAGAAAAATGTAGCATGTTCCAGGTAAACACCAAATCGACTTACCCGTTCCAATTTTTGAAAATATTGTCTGAGAAATGTTACCGGATTTTCTGGCTTATTTACACAAAGCTGTACAATACAGTCTTTTAATAACAATTGAATATTATGGCTTTGAATGTAACTTTCACATTCGTGTAAACAGTGATCTTCCTCCATTTCTGGAATTAGCTATCCATAAAATATGATTCATAAAATAAAAATAGTTCACAGCATAGTCAACAAATCTGAATTATATCGAATGTTTTATACAAATACAACAAGGTTTCTTCATTCTTCGATCGAAATTATGAAATTGATGAAATTGAAAGTGAAAATCAGAAATGTCAAAAAAATGTCAGCCAGTTATTTCCCACAGATAACTATATAAATAATACTGTAGGGGTGTAATAATATTTATAGTTTACAAATCACAATAACCTAGACTTTGACAGTGTACTCATGCCTTATGTGAAAGCGAGAAGCAAAATCTCTTTCTCGCTCTCTTAAGCTAGGAACATACTACGCGGACGTCCGTCGTATCGACCGCGACCGCGACCGATCAGTGTGCACGGAACAAAACATCCAGCGAGCCAGCCAGATTTCGATCGGACGTCCATGCGCTCAAGGCCACGTCCACGTCCGTCGACCGATAGTTTGCACGGTTGAAGCTAGGAACACACTACGCGGACGTCCGTCGTGAATCGACCGCGGACGGGAATCTGGACAATGAAATTACACATAACCGTGCAAACTATCGGTCGACGGACGTGGACGTGGCCTTGAGCGCGTGGACGTCCGATCGAAATCTGGCTCGCCGGATGTTTTGTTCCGTGCACACTGATCGGTCGCGGTCGCGGTCGTTTTACGACGGACGTCCGTGTAGTATGTTCCTAGCTTAAAGCTCGGAACACACTACGCGGACGTCCGATTTCGATCGGACGTCCGTGCGCTCAAGGCCACGTCCGCGTCCGTCGACCGATAGTTTGCACGGTTATGTGTATTTCCATTGTCCAGATTCCCGTCCGCGTAGTGTGTTCCTAGCTTAAAGCTAGGAACACACTACGCGGACGTCCGTCGTAAATCGACCGCGGACGGGAATCTGGACAATGGAAATACACATAACCGTGCAAACTATCGGTCGACGGACGCGGACGTGGCCTTGAGCGCACGGACGTCCGATCGAAATCTGGCTCTCTGGATGTTTTGTTCCGTGCACACTGATAGGTCGCGGTCGCGGTCGTTTTACGACGGACGTCCGCGTAGTGTGTTCCGAGCTTTACGACGGACGTCCGCGTTGTATGTTCCTAGCTATATGTGTATTTCCATTGTCCAGATTCCCGTCCGCGGTCGATTTACGACGGACGTCCGCGTAGTATGTTCCTAGCTTTTTATTTAACAAAACATCCAGAGAGCCAGATTTCGATCGGACGTCCGTGCGCTCAAGGCCACGTCCGCGTCCGTCGACCGATAGTTTGCACGGTTAAGCTAGGAACACACTACGCGGACGTCCGTCGTAAATCGACCGCGGACGGGAATCTGGACAATGGAAATACACATAACCGTGCAAACTATCGGTCGACGGACGCGGACGTGGCCTTGAGCGCACGGACGTCCGATCGAAATCTGGCTCTCTGGATGTTTTGTTCCGTGCACACTGATAGGTCGCGGTCGCGGTCGTTTTACGACGGACGTCCGCGTAGTATGTTCCTAGCTTTATGTGTATTTCCATTGTCCAGATTCCCGTCCGCGGTCGATTTACGACGGACGTCCGCGTAGTGTGTTCCTAGCTATATGTGTATTTCCATTGTCCAGATTCCCGTCCGCGGTCGATTTACGACGGACGTCCGCGTAGTATGTTCCTAGCTTTTTATTTAGTCTATGGTTAGTTTGCGGATTTGACTGTTTGCTGCTGTCGTTGCAGCGTACTTTATCTGTGGTTACATCAAAAATGGAAGCTGCGGGCACTGACGCCGGCGCTAAAAATCATTTGCAAAATGCTTTATCCGAGTCAGAAATCGCAAATTTGCCCGCAGCTGTCGCGGATAAAATTAACACATACATTGACCAAAAGTTTGAAGAATACTTAACCTCCAAGGCACTCCATGAAACCAGTAAATCACAAATAGGTGAGTACCCGGTGTGTTTTCTGCTTTTCAGTCGTTTTTCTGCATTCAATAATAATGAGAATAAATCTACGCGCTATGAGGTTTTATGTATGAACGAAACTATTATTCTCATGGTTGCACTGATCAGAGTTAAAAATGATACATTGTAATATTTTACAAGTAGGGTAGGGTTAACTTTTCAATTCTTCAGTTATAAATTGTCTTTGTTTCCCAATAATTCCGTCGCATTGTGGTAATACGTACTTAGTTTCAGTGTACCTACGTCCAGTCTGTTTGGTTCTTAAGTACATCAAAGTGTTATTTCTAGAAATAACTCAATACTAAATACCATACTACATTATTCATACAACTTTATATTAAAAGTACTGCATGAACACCAAATAAATGTGCATAAATATTTAGTAATATTTTTAATGAACATTATGATATCATTTGGAATGTGTGTAAACACAGGTTGCTGATGCTTGAGATTTTCAACATTGATATTCATCCATTCTGCATCAACTGTTGGTACTTTCCATGACTTAGGGTTACTGTGCTTTTTTAGTCCATTAGGTATAATTTTAACATTAAACTTTTTCTGCTCTTATTCATATCTTTATGTCTAAAAAATTACTTTCTAAATAACATTTATATCTCAATATCATATTACAGATTTATTCATTATTGTCTATTTCCATATGTGACTGAAAATAAATCTATGTGGATGCAAACTAGCACAATGACCCTGTTACTTGGCGTCTGAGCAGTTTATGAGTGCCCACCAGGCGGGTTCTTGGTTGCAACACCTTAAATCAACAAATAGAATATGATTGATATTGGATAGGAATGGAATCAATAGGATAGAACACACAATACAATACAAATACTCTTTATTGTACAGCTTGATAAAATACAACAATACAAAATAAAGATGCACAAACAAAGGTAAACAAAGGCAGTCTTATCGCAAAAGAGTGATTTCTTCTAGACAACCTTAAGGTAGCAGAAATTGATAAATTTACATTAAGTCAGTAGGTGTCAGCAAAATCAAAGAGATAAAATTATCACACAATACAAAACAGACTAAAAATATTCACACACCCTGTTTTTACATGAAAATCTTTAAACACCAAATACATTTCCATACAATTGGTGCTTAGAGATTTGATTTAAAACTTTTCCTCACTGCAGCGCAGGATCTGGCAGCTCTAAAAGATCCACTCGCGTTAAATTCGGAAATTTCGGAATATTCCATACAAACTTCCACTGCCCATTTTAGAAAAGTCATGGTTAGAATCAGACAAAAGGTAGCCTATGTCACTCTTCGTCCCTTCAACTATCTCTACTTAAAAAATAAAACCGCCTTCAAAAATAAGCGCGTTACAAAACACGGAGAAACTAAAAAGCAAAAAATAAAACCGCCAATAAGCGCGTTACAAAACACGGAGAAACTAAAAAGCCAAAAATAATAAACCTTTCAATTCAGATTTCTTATCGTATTGCAATAAGCTAAACATCCAAATTATAAACAAATCAATTATTTTTGGAGTCGGTACCAGCCTGTGTATGGTTGGGTGGGGCAAACAGGCAATAGCAAGGCGACGAACAGGTCTGGTACCGACTACAAAAATAATTGATTTGTTTATAATTTGGATGTTTAGCTTATTGCAATACGATAAGAAATCTGAATTGAAAGGTTTATTATTTTTGGCTTTTTAGTTTCTGTGTGTTTTGTAACGCGCTTATTTTTGAAGGCGGTTTTATTTTTTGCTTTTTAGTTTCTCCGTGTTTTGTAACGCGCTTATTTTTGAAGGCGGTTTTATTTTTTGTAAAAAAAGTTTATTTATTTGTTGATTTTTAGTGGTTCCTATTGATATTATACGTATCAGTCCGAATATATGTACACTAGTGAAAGAATTATCCTTTAACTCCTAACCATTGAGGAGTTGACCTTCCATCATCAGCTCAGCCACATAAAATTATTACCATCAGGCGTAAATACTGGTTTACCTTTGAAAAATACACTAAAAACATTACATGTGCCTATAACATTTGAAGAGTTTCCTCGATTTCTCCAGGATCCCATCATCAGACCCTGACTTGGTGCCAATGGGACCATCTCGGGGTTATACCAGTTCGATCAAAAAAAAATTTTGAAAATCGGTCCACAATTCTCGGAGATATCGAGGAACATACATACAAAAAAAAAAAAAACATTCAGTCGAATTGAGAACCTCCTCCTTTTTTGAAGTCGGTTAAAAAATCACATCAATTTGTCTCTCCGTTTTGCTGTGAAAGACGGACAAACAAACAGACACACACACTTTCCCATTTATAATATTAGTATGGATATCTAACTTTGCCTTTTCCTTTAAGAAAGAGCTCAAGATTTCTAATTAAATTTACAAGATCAATATAAGAAAATAAAAAAATGAATTAAAACATACATTTTTCCTGTTTTTATTTTTGTTTCTTATTTTTGTCTGTTTTTAGATTTTATACATTTTTATGAAAACTGTAAAAGCTACAATAAAAATGTCTAGGTGAAATATATTGTGTATAAAATTCTCTATTATCAGCAATTCCCGTCAACTTTGTACAATGCCATGTCAGCAAATTTTAATTGATCCTATTTTGTTACCAACATTTAGTAATATAATTCGAAATTCGTAAGATATATACAGGATAATTGTTATAATTAAGAAAATATAGATACTAGAGAACCTTAATGACGAAATAAAACTTAATAAAATCTCAATTCATCAACAAAATCTTGGTAACAAAATAGGAATTAATAAAAACAAATTTAACTTTTCCCTTAATTTTTGTACAAAGTTGACGGGAATTGCTGTTATATTATATTGTGTTTGCAAGAACATGGTTAGGATTATAGTAAGGCGGCGGAATTGAAAAAAATCGTCTAGTTTTGAAGTTGACGTGACTGGAGAGTATACTGCTGACAAGTGGTATTGTTGTGATCGGTAGACTTTACTGAGTACGAAAAACTGACTTGTCGCATTCTCAGACTGTGGGGGGGTTAACTATGACGTCACAAAAACCGCGTTCCCGGGTTTTTAATTTTTTGCCAATTTGTCTAGAACCCCTTATTCAATTTTGAAAAATGAGGTGTCGATTAAAAGCGTATGACATGCTGATTAAGATTTCTTATATCTGAAAAGTATAGTTTTGTTAGTTATTTTTTTATTAACAATAACGCGAGGTGTATTTGTTTGACGCTGAATGTATAGGAACGCGTGTCAAACGGTGTGCCTCGAATGCGGTTATATGCTTGTAGTTTGATTATTTATTATCCGATTGAAGAAATTTAAAAATTAACGGATAGCTTAATAATGTAGCTAAATGATTTACATAACATATTTTTTAGCTAAGTGGCCGTTTTCATTGACTTTTTTTGTGTGACAAAAGTAAAAAAAGACAGCCAAAAAAAAATATTTTTGCATTATTATTAATAAAAAATTAACTACAAAACTATAATTTTAACGTGATACCAAATCTTCAAGGGCACTGTATAAGCTTTCAAATGACACCTCATTTGACAAAATCGGATAAGGGTTTCTTAGTCAAATTTAAACCCGGGACCGCGATCTTTGTGACGTCATAGTTAACCCCCTCACACCCCCCCACAGTCTGAGAATGCGATAAGTAATTTTTTCGTACTCAGTAAAGTCTACCCATCACAACGATACCACTAGTCAGCAGTATACTATCCAGTCACATCAACTTTTTCCGAGACCCTCTGGCCGCTCTACTATTAGGACTGATATAGTCACAGAGAACCTCCTATAGAGTAGCAATCTTGTATATTTTGTTCGCGATACGAGTCACCAGTGTTTGGGGTGCG
Organism: Leguminivora glycinivorella; assembly: GCF_023078275.1. Taxonomy (NCBI): domain Eukaryota; kingdom Metazoa; phylum Arthropoda; class Insecta; order Lepidoptera; family Tortricidae; genus Leguminivora; species Leguminivora glycinivorella. The sequence continues at coordinate 12,104,624 of NC_062982.1, forward strand.
AGGAGCGGGCGGGGAATGTGTTAAGCGCGCTGTGATTGGCCGTTTCAAGGACGGCGGGCAGTCGCGCCAGATGAAAAGGGACAGAAGTATGACTCCCTCTACTGACGCGTAAGTGGCCAATGTAAGTTGACCTATGCCGGCTCTGAATAAATTATAAATATGACTTATTTGTGGAATGTAATGCCGTCTGTTTTTAAATTTGAGCTTCTTGTTACCTTTCCACACCATTTCACACTACAGGTGGACATCTTTAAGGCATCAAAATACCCTTTTCCAATTTTTTAGTGCGAAAAACACGCGCTGCTTTCGGGTCTGTTACTTGGTCGATACTGATCGGGCACGGCGAGCGCCCGCGCTTATATCAGTGCAAATACTAGGAAGGCTGGCGACCGCGAGTCGTCTTGTAATGGATGTCTATAGCGGTTGGTCTGTGGATATAGTTTTCAAACTATGCTTAATTTCATCTCATAATATTTGCTTCCTGTCATCGGAAAGCGGGATAAGTTTCATGGTTTATGCCGCATGGATCAAGATCAATCAAGTTAAGGAAACAAACAATACAGTTCAACTTTCAAGTGTTTGGCTTGTTACAGTAAAAAAAGTTTCATATCAATTATGACCTCCTTAGCGCGCTTTCACATTATCTGATCCGATGTTGGACCGATATCCCATACATTACAGGCGCCATCTTGAATTTTTTCCATTGAAATCCTTCCGACATCCGATATCGGATCGGATAATGTGAAAACGGACAGGGTTAAATTAAAAATAAAATGTTAAATTTGGTGATGTTGTATTTTGTTGTTACCCTAATGTAAAAGTTTCATCCGGTTTTTAACATCCTTAGGGGTTACATTTATTAAAATTGCTGAAATAAGTGTTGTGTTTTACTAAACTACTTTTTCCCGAAATCAAGTTCCTTAAAGTTAAACTTGTTTCCCATACAAAATTTCATCCCCTTTTTTTTCTTCATATTTAAGTCATACTTTTTCAGGAAGTTTGAAGTCCCTATCGTTCCTAACTTCAAATAAAACAATACAAACTTCAAGAAAAGAACATATACCCATCTTAAAGGCCCGGTTACGCATCTCCACCCCTTCTGGTGTTTTGTGTGTTCATGGGGACAGTGATCATTTACCATCAGGCGACCTGTTGCCTCTTATCACAGAAAAAAAAACATCATACTGATACAAACTTTCATCCTCTTATCCAAATCATTAATTCAGCAAGTACGACACAGAGGCACTTTAACATGTCAAGTTGTCAACATTACACAGAAAAAAATTGCAGTTCACTTTATAAATGCATCCTGATACGCTTTTTAGTTTCGGCCCTGCGTTGATCAGTCACGCAGGGCATTTGCATTTATATTATAAGGTAGATTTTTATTCCCGTCTTGCTGTAAAAAATGTAAAGGGGATCACTGCATATTTTTTCCCCTCGTATGCGGCCTGTCAATTTTGATCATTGAAATAGTGACCTTGTCATTTAAAACAATAGATTAAAATTCCCACGCACGGATCCGTGTCTCAGCATACGAGGAGTTAATGACTAAATTTGGGCATACCTTATGTTTGGTGCATATTATTAGTTCCTCTTATTTGTTACAGGGGACAAGATATCTGATTTAGAAGGAGCAATAACTGAATTGACTGCAAAATATGAAGATGTTGCAAAAAAATTGCTGGTTGCTGACGAATCCGTTGCCGAGTTAGAGAAGCAGCTTACAACATTAAACTCGGAGCAAGACAAGGCGCGGGATAAAATTGCTCGTTTGGAAAATGAAGCAATTTCTCTTAAAAGCGCGCGAGATGCTGCAGTGGATGAAAGGAATGACTTAACACGTATATTGGAAAGGCGAGACACTGAAATTGAACGGTTAACGGCCAACGAAGCATCGCTTTCACAACAACTGCGTGCAGCTATTGACGCAAAATGTGAAGCTCTTGCCCTTAATGACGAGATCCAAAGTAAAGAACTGGCTTTGCAATATCGTGAAAAACGAATAGAACAGGAAAGAACTCTTCTCAACTCTCAAATTTCTGGATTGACTGAAGAAGTCAACAGGCTTACTTCAGAATTGCAGACCGTAAGACTGAACAGTACCAGCAGATTAGTTAACGTGGAAACCCAGTTAGCTGAAAAAATCGAAGAACTGAATGCCGCAAATGAAACAGTTTCTCAGTTAAATGAGGTAAAAAAGAATTTAAATACCCGCGCCGAAAATCTAACACAGCGCCTTCTTGAGCAGAGGGAAGTTGAAAACAAAATGACTGACAATTATAAAAAAGAATTGGATGCCAAAACAAAATTAGCCGATTTATTCAAAACTATGCATGATGATGCTGAGGCAAAAACTATGGAGCTAACTGAAGGCATTTCAGAACTGCAAAAGTTACTGAATGAAGCTACAGAAAAATATGGTGAATTGGAAACGAAATATAAGCAGGCCGAATTAGACCATGAAGAAATGATGGAGAAAAAGAATGAGATCATTTCTTCCCTTAAGAATGAACTAGAACATGCAAATGATCTTTTAAAGGCTGCAAATGCACAAAACCTTGACATGGCATTAAGTGACTTAGCTCCATCTGCAGCTACAGCTAGTAAGCTTTTGAAATCAGGAATGTCCTTGACTCAAATTTATTCACAGCTAGTAAAAGTCACTGATGAACTAGCACAAGAAAAAGAAGAAAATAGACGACTTAACATAACCATCAATACTATCGTTCAAGAATTAGAGGAAAAGGCTCCAATGCTCCAAAAACAAAAAATTGAATATGAAGAAGCAATAGAAAGTAATACAGCCTTATCTCAGCAAATTGATTCTTTGGTGATTGAATGCAACAGGCTAAGGGATGACTATAATGAGTCCTCTAAAATCGCCAACCATTATAGCCGCGAAAATACAAGACTCAAAGGCGAGCTCGCAGATTTGGGAAGGCAGGTTTGTTTCTTGTTGAAGGAAATTGAACATAGTCGCGGAGGGTTACTTCCTAATGGCGATCACGATGCCTCTAATACTGCCTCAAATGCAACTAATTCATCAGATCTTAGTTCATCCAGGATCATATCCAAGACATTAGTAACTTTCAGTGACATTCAGGAGCTACAAGCAAACAATCAAAAACTGCTGCGCATGGTTCGCGATTTGACTGACAAGCAAGAAGAATTTGAGCGACACAAAGAACAATTTGAGACAGGAGAAATGCAAAATAAAATAGAATCATTGAAGAACAGAGTTCTGGAACTAACCGAAGCCCAAGACCGCCAGACCAAAATGGTGAATGGTTTAATTAGACAACGCGATATGTTCAAGAAATTATATCACGACCTCATGAAAGGCAAACGCCATGAAGTGAGTTCCGTTTTGGAAGATATTGACATGGAAAAGGGAGATTCATTTACTATGGAAACTACTGAAAAACCCCAAAAACCAGCAGCTGAAGCACCTGCTCTAGAAATAAAGTTAAAAGAAACAGAAAAACACTTGGAACTGTTGAAAGAGGAATATAAAACATACAAAGAAGAAAAACTAACAAATGAGAAAATGTTGTTTGAACAAATTGATAACATGCGCCAAGAGATATCAAAACTAACAGCGGCTAACAGCAAATGTGCGTCAACCTCGGAGTATAATAACGAGAGACTTAAAATCTTGCAAACAAATGTTACTACTTATAAAAAGCAAATCGCATCTCTGGAAGAAAAGAACAAGGCTTATAATGCTACAATTGCTAAGCATGAAGTTTCTCTGCAACACTTGCGCGACGAGGCTCTGAATGCGCAAGGTAAACTTGCTGCTGCTGAAATACAAGTAGAAAATTTAAGATTGGAATGCAAATTACTAAAAGACACTGAGCTGCGGCTGCAGACTGAAAAAGAAATATTAAACCGAGAACGTCAGGGTCAATCCTTACTGTTGAAGAACCTTGAATTAATTAAGGCAAGCTTAGAGCGAGTCGAAGTTGAAAACCGCTCAAAAATTGAATCGCGCTTGGACGAGGCGACCAGAGAATGTTCTGCATTAAGAAGAAGGCTACAAGAAGAACAAGATAGATTTAGAGAATTAGCGTCGCATCTTGAACGTCAAACTGAAACCGCTAAATCGCGTATGCAAGAGGAAAAAGATGCAGCTGACCAACTGAGAAAAGAAATGACACAACTACGGGCTGATTTCTCTGAAAAAAATAAAGCTAATGAAGAACTTGCTAAAAAACTTAAGATCGCATTGACGCCTAATTCAGATGGTTCGTTTGATTCGATGAAGAAGATAAAAGAGTTGGAAAATAAACTTTCAGATAAAGAGGCAGAAATCCAATCTTTACAAGAACAGTTGAATGTGGCAAAGGAACATATTAAACAATACTGTGACATATCAGAAGGTGCTGAAAAAGAACTTAAAACACTTCATACTGAGTATGAAACATACAAGTCTGAGACAGAGGCGAAACTTTCCGAATATACACAAAAGTTACAACACCTTGAAGAAAAATGTGGGGAACTTGAAGCAGAACTTACTTTACAGGCTAATGGAGAGCAGTCTATCAGTAACAATGCTCTAAGGCGAGAACTAGCGGAAGCTAAAGAAGAATTAAAGACTGCTTTAGCGGACTATGATAATTCTCAGTCAGAGCTTACAGCCTTGCGAGCAGAAATAGGTAAAATGTCAGAAGTTGTCATTAAAGCTGAAGAAAAATATAATCATGAAATGATGCTTCATTCTACTGATATTCAAGCTTTGTCCAATGTGAAAGAAGAACTGTCTAGAGCTCAAAATCAAATCAATGAATTAGTCGCATTAAAAAATAATGCTGTTGAGAACTTAGAAACTGAAAAGGCTGCTTGGGCTGAAAGAGAAAAAATGATTGCTGCAGAAAACGCGCAGTTGTTAGAGCGTTTTAAGGATCTAAATGATCAGAATTCATTGTTACATAACCAGATTCAAGCATTAGGTACTCAGTTGTCCGTCACACATGCCTCGAGATCCATGTCAGAAAGCATGAATGAATCAGCCAATGATTCGTCCATGAACGTATCTATTTCTGAGGAAGATGGAAAATCGTCAGAACAATTATTCCAAATCGTCAAGTTCCTTAGGAAAGAAAAAGACATTGCTATGGCGAAGTCGGACATTCTCAACGCAGAGAACATGCGGCTGAAATCGCAGTTAGAAATTGCGGAAAAACAACTTGATAGCGCTAAGTTGGCGTTAGCTGCTGAAAGAGAAAATCTGAAGTGAGCATGGTGACTGTTAACAAGCAATCAGACATTCTTAGGAAAGTCGAAACGCTGAATGCTTTGACGGATAGCAACAGAATTCTTAGAGAAGAACGTGATACTTTAACAAGTCGCGTAGAGGAACTCACTGCCTCAACTAGGCAGCTCGAAGAGAAATTAGCTCCACTACAGGAAAAAATCAATGACATGACTTCAAGGAATGAAACATTACAATCAGAAAATACATCATTGAAAGCAGATTCTGCTCGCTGGCGAACTCGAGTCAACGCTTTGGTGGAACGCGCCAACAAAACCAGCCCAGAGGACTGGAAGAGGCTTCAAAATGAAAGGGAGACACTGGCTAAGATGTTAACCAATGAAAAAGACAGCACCAGAAAGGCCAATGAGGAACTTGGGGCACTTAGAGTCGAAAAAAGTAAGTTGGAAGAGCAATATACAGTATTATCGCGGCAGCAAAGTTCTCTGGTCGAAGAAAACAAGAGGTTAACAGAAGAAATAAATACCCTTAAAGATGACATGGCTAGAGTTACTGAAGAACTTACCAAGGTTAAGGCGGAGCTTGCTACCGCTCTTGAAACAAATGCTAAGCTAACTGAAGAAGTCGCCAGTAAAGATGCTTCTCTCAATGACATTAGAAACAAGGAAATGCAAATTAGAAAGATAGCTAAGAAGTACAAGGTGCAGTATGAAGAGTTGGCGAAGTCTGTTGAAGAAGAAAAGAAGAAGACAGAAGGGGAAGCTGCTGCAGCGGACGCTGCTTCGGCCGAAAGCGCTAAGAAGATGGATGCACAGCTCACTGAAATACAAGCTCAATTGGAAGCTGAGAACGCCAACAATGAGAAATTAAAACAAGAAATTGAAAGTCTCAGAACGGCAAATACTGACAAAGAAGAGAAGGCCAAAGTAGTATTGAAACAAGCTAAGAATAAGATTGTTCAATTAACTGAGCTGAAAAATACGCTAAGTCGCGAATTGGAAGAGGCGCGTACTAAAATAGGTGCCATAGAACAAAGTAATCGGGACGAGCAAGACGTGAGGTTGGCTTTGATCAAGTCTCAGTACGAGGGCCGCCTGTCGCGCCTCGAGAAGGAGCGAACGGAGGCTCAAGCGGAGAAGACGCGAGAGATCGAGGCGCTACAACAGAAGGTGACGATGCTGCAACGGCAGCTTCAGAGCCAAGCCTCGGCGTCCAAACAACAGGCTACTACTGAGAAAACCACGACGGACCCGCCCACGGCGAATATCAAACCAATGGCTGGTGAGTTCAATACCATTATATGTTCATTTGTCATTATTATTGGCAGACCTTTGCCTGACCTTTTTCTTCTTCTCTATATGAACGAAAAATTAAGTTATCATCTCAGTAGGCCGTGATTATTGTACAAATAACCTTGTACTAACGGAATCTTTGATTTCAGGTGTAGCTCAACAAAGCGCACATACGATGGCGCGCGGGCGCGGCGGCGAGACCCCGCTAGCATCTATCCGGCCTATGGCGCAGGTCGGCCCTACAGCGCCGCACGACGCACACACCACCGAGTATATGCCTGCGTCCTCGTCTCGCCCGCTGCCACGCGCTGCACTTGCTGCGTCCACTGCGCCGCCGGAGTCCACGCAGGTTTGTTCAAGTCTTAAACCTATAGGAGACACTGCTCAAGTCTATCCGACGCGTTGCACTGCGCCACACATTAAAGTACACCACGCCTACCCCTAAAACCGGTAAGCACCTATTAGTGACTTATACAGCTTATACTAAAGGGGGGGGGGGGGGGGCACGAATACGTATTTGAAGTGGCTTGCGCTGATTTCCTTTCAATTTTTTTTCAGGATATGGACACCAGTGAAGCTGGTATGGGCAGTTCAGGTTCTAGTGACAGTTCAGCACAACCTTCATCGCATTCCCAAGCTCCTCAGCAAGTAAGTGGTTTAATGTGTTATATACTATAATTCTTACAGGCTCGCATATTTTTCCATAGTACTTAGCTTAATTACTTAATTTTATTAATTCTCGGCAGCTACTTTATACATCCGGAGGATGTGAGGTATCTCGAGTTCGAAACTTGACCGAGCTTCTAGTAGGTTGCGAGGAATGGTCGCAGTGATACATACTAATATAATAGTTGTGTGTACATCGCAGGCCGTAGCCCTCGTGATGCCTCGCATCGAGCAGCCGAGCGGCGCGAGCTCCGGCGCGGCCGTGTCCGGCTCGGCGTCCGCCGCGGTCACCAGCGTCGCCGCTCCCGCTGCGCCTGCCACTTCCTTGCAAGGTACTTTTACTGCGAATACTGTGATTACTAAATTGTATTGCTTGTAGATTGAAAGCTTGTCGATCTACCACAAAAAAAGTTTGTTAAATGACCTATTTTTTAAGGTTTATGTTTTTCCAAAAATCTTCTTCCTTAACTTGAAATCGAAGAAATGTCTTCTGAGACCATTTTTTTGTATCAGCACGCGATCTGATATCTGTCCTCACGGATTCACTATCAAAATACATCCTGTATATGAGTTGCTGGGGCTACTAAAGTTCACACTGTTCACAGCACAGTAGTCGACAGCGACTTCATCACATTCGTCTTGACCAATGCTCGACTAACCTTAGAACGTACGTTTCACAACCGAGACATCAGTTGCCCTAGTTTGAAATGAATACCATTGTACAGGCGCCACAAGCGGCACACCAACATCGGCCGCTAGCGCGCAGCCGTCCGGCGGCGTGAGCACATCCCACGCGCCGGCCGGCGTCAGCACCACGCACCCACCGGGCGTCAGCACGTCGCAGCCGCCGGCCGGCGTCAGCACGTCGCACCCGCCCGGCGTCAGCACGTCGCACCCGCCCGGCGTCAGCACGTCGCACCCGCCCGGCGTCAGCACGTCGCACCCGCCCGGCGTCAGCACGTCGCACCCGCCCGGCGTCAGCACGTCGCACCCGCCCGGCGTCAGCACGTCGCACCCGCCCGGCGTCAGCACCTCGCAGCCGCCGCCCGACGCGCGCCCGCCCAAGCGCCGTCTGCAGTCCCGCCCTGTCACCGCCAAGCGGACCAGGGTGCAGGTAACTACTCAGCACCCGACTACCCGATTATCTCATAGAGCGTGCGCAGACAGAGAGCGGTCTGCGTTCTGTCAGAGTTCCGCGTTCTGATGACCGTTGACCGCTCAAGAGCTCCAACGCACACAGGCGGTGTTTAAATTCTCGCGTTCTAGTTTCGTTTGTGTCTTTGTACATGCAACATGTCACTGAAAAGTTCGTTTTCCTATGAAGAATTATTGCTCAAAAATTCCACCTATTAAATTCTCCTTACAAATGAACAGCGATTCAATATTTTTATTCGCATGTCAATGAATATGGTTCATTAATTGAGAAAAATAAAGGCCGGCTATATTTTTAGGACATAATAATTACAAATTTATTAAGGATAAAATAAACATAACAGCACTTCGTCGTGTACTATCCGTAGATTCGACCTCAGAAATCCTTCCTTTTCCTAACAAATTCATTATTTTTTCTGTGTTTGCAACCTCAGACATCCCCGCGTTCCAGCGTTCTCTGTCTCGGCGGGAAAAGAACGCTAGAACGCGGCGTTCCGCTTTGACCGCCGCGGGCAGACTGCCCGCTGTGTGCGTTGCTGCTACAGACTCGGTACATTCTAAAGAACGCAGAACTCTTGAACGCGGAACGGAGAACTCCAGACCGCCCTCTGTCTGCGCACGCTCTAATATCTCATTTACATTCAGCCCCTGCCGCTGCCCCTCGCTACCGACAATAATTCCCTAAATACTGCTGCAGCAGGATCGGGAGCGGTCTGTGTTTACATACTGCTCTGCCGCTCACTTCGCTTCAAAGCGCGAGTGGCAATGGCAGTGGCATGAGAAGTATCGAGTTTACACACTCCTCTTGCCCACTTCCCTGCTCACTTCGGTTGAATTTAAATATGGCCTGATTAGTAATCACCGATGCGGTGGGTTTTTACCATACCGCGTTGTGAATTATTTTTTTATTGCGATCCGCACCGCACCGGACTAATATGTATTAAGTTTAGGGTAAAGCGGACCGCGGTCAGCGCGGATGACAACATCAACTCTATACAAATTGATCGGGCGGATCGCTCGGGATCGAGCCTTAGAATTCACGTTATTTCCTCAAATGATGGCTCATAAATATCTCCTATCCTAGCAAAATATTAAGGTCAGTGCGGGCAAGACCGGCATAGTTTATTTGAAATAAAGTTTGAGTGGATAAAACTCTATAATTAATGTAGTCTAGCGTAATGCGCATGGGCCTATGGGATAGCAAATTTTATATTTTACAAAGCTTTTTTAATATTTTGGCGAAATAAGGTAATTTTAAGTGATAAAAATCACATTTTTTTAAGGCTCGGCGGGTTGACCGTCCCCCCGCGGTGAGTACGGGAAGACCGTCTAGTGCTTGTTGTCGCGTAATTTCATATGAGACTAGGTTCCAAAACCATGATCATTGTTATTTTACGTAATAACAGGGCAGAATGTGCTAGATAATTAATAAAATAACGTTGAAATTTTAAACATATAAGCATTTTTCCATTTATAAGGTAAGACCGGCATATGTCCCGTAGATGGGGTTCATAACCTTTTCTTTTCAGGTCCAATTTAGTCACGATATTACAGGCTCATATAAATCCAACTACTTATTTGTTTTTGAAACTTTGTTATTAAGTAAATGTAATAGGATATTAGGTACGTGAATTAGTTTGGTAACTTTTTTTAGCAATGTATGGGTTTTGCTATAGTCACTACCAGACTTTTGTGTCAAGTGACAGTCAGCAATGTCAAATTCCAGATTGATTATTAATTTTAGAATCATCACCCCGAGAACCTATTTGACCACACCCATGACCACTTCTGTGTCAAAGTGACAGTCAGCAATGTCAGATTCCAAAGTGGTGTTTAATTTTTAAAACAGCACCCCCGAAAACATATTTGATGACACCCATGACGACTTTTATGTCAAAGTGACAGTCAGCAATGTCAATTAACGGTCGGGTAGGCGTAAAATAGTCGGTCAAAACCGTTTTTAAGGGTACCCATACGGTCCCTGTTGGGTAATGCCACAGTATAATAAAGAGTACTATCGTACAGTATGGCCACTCCCGCTCCCCGCTGAAAGAGCCGCCCACCCCCTCTCGGTTACCTGACAGTTACCGCCTGTCAAAAACGCGAACAGTCGACCTGTCATATCTCACTCATACAAGCATAGTACGCGTTCACCTACACGAGCTTAGACTGTGTGCTAGGAACGCGCCTCTTTCATATATTTAATCGCCAGTGTCCGAGGTGTGGTAATGCTGTTTATAAATAATGACCAACTTGAAACCCTACTCTCTTTTGAAATATTTGTCGCCGCATTTTGCACAATCTACATATACTTAAGGTGGCTCGCTTTCCATACAAAAAACATCTACCATTTATTTAGTCACCGCACACTACAACTAAATAAAAATATGCGCATACATCTACTATACATTATCCATCGTCGCAGTATTGAACGAAATACATTGTTTCATACAGAAATCATGGACAAATCCATGCGATTTTTTTATTAATTTTACGAAAATGTGCGTGCCAAATTTTGTGTACAGACACAGAGCCGTCATATTTCGCGCATTTTTAGTTGACATTGTCATCAGTGACACTTGGCTCTTGACAAGTAATTATTTAAAGATATTGGTTTACTTAACTCAAGCAGACTCAGAAATAATGACGCATTTTGTCAATAAAGATACATATCGTGTATTTCGACACTGCTAGTGTAAATCGAAATGGCGTCTCGGTCAAACGCATTGACTATGAAGCAGGAGATCTCGAGCTCCATTCCGGAGTCTTTTTTAATCATTTTGAACTTTTTTTGGATTTATTAAGTTTTTTTAATATTTTCTAATAGAATAAATATTCTATTAAAAAACCGGCCAAGAGCGTGTCGGGCCACGCTCAGTGTAGGGTTCCGTAGTTTTCCGTATTTTTCTCAAAAACTACTGAACCTATCAAGTTCAAAACAATTTTCCTAGAAAGTCTTTATAAAGTTCTACTTTTGTGAAACATATGGTTCAAAAGTTAGAGGGGGGGGGGGGGGACGCACTTTTTTTCCTTTAGGAGCGATTATTTCCGAAAATATTAGTATTATCATAAAACTATCTTAGTAAACCCTTATTCATTTTTAAATACCTATCCAACAATATATCACACGTTAGGGTTGGAATGAAAAAAAAAATCAGCCCCCACTTTACATGTAGGGGGGCTACCCTAATAAAACATTTTTTTCCATTTTTTATTTTTGCACTTTGTTGGCGTGATTAATATACATATTGGTACCAAATTTCAGCTTTCTAGTGCTTACAGTTACTGAGATTATCCGCGGACGGACGGACGGACGGACGGACGGACGGACGGACGGACGGACGGACGGACGGACGGACGGACGGACGGACAGACAGACAGACATGGCGAAACTATAAGGGTTCCTAGTTGACTACGGAACCCTAAAAAGACTCTTACTATATTTCTTTCCTATTATTTATTTTCATACAAAAATACAATACAATCTTTATTATGCCTTTGTTGATAAAATAAAATATTACACGTCAGGTCAGGTACATAGGTCATAGTGTAGGCATAGTATTAGTAATGTGCTGACTTCCTTACATTTACTGAGCTAGTTTACCTATGTTATTGTTGTGTGAATGTTTTTCTTCAACAACTAAATAGTTATATCTAAGAATATGTATGTAGGTATGTGGGTAGCTTTTGCACATTGTAATTTTTCCTCAGTCACCCGTTGAGCTCAGAGACCACGAACGCTGTAGTGTTCGAAACGTCGGGATGAATTGTAAATTCATTATACACGATTTAATCCGTTTTCATAGTTTTTATTTCATGAGTAACTATCGCGGTAACTGAAGACAATATTAACTAAATGGTTACAAATAATAATTATTATCAATATAATCTGGTCCAGGCAGGCAATTATGGTCGCGCGATAAATGATAAAACATCTGGCCGTCCCTATAATCGCACTTACTAATAGTGCGACAGGGACGGCCTGATATTTTATCGTCTATCGCGCGACCATGCTACCCGTGCTGTACTAGCTTTTGCCCGCGGCTTCGCTTGCGTTAGAAAGAGACAAAAGTAGCATATGTCACTCTCCATCCCTTCAACTATCTTCACTTAAAAAACATGTCAATCCGTCGCTCCGTTTGGCCGTGAAAGACGGACAAACAAACAAACAAACACACATTATCTTTGGTAAAACAACGAATTCTTCCACTTCAGATTATAGAGTAAGCAGCTTTTCCCATTTATAATAAACTAGCTTTTGACCGCGGCTTCGCTCGCGTAAGAAAGAGACAAAAGGTAGCCTATGTCACTCTCCATCCCTTCAACTAAATCCCCTTAAATAATCACGTCAATTCGTCGCTCCGGTTTTGCTGTGAAAGACGGACAAACAAACAGACACACACCCTTTCTTATTTGTAATTTTAGTATGGATTTGACATTATTATTTATATTTAAATAATTATATACGTATAGCCTAATTTCGTCGGTAACAGCGTGTTATGTAATGGCGTCGTTGGTGAACAGTCGCCTGTCACGCCGTGAAACTGCGTTCGAATCCCGGGATTCTATGAACTTTTTGTATTTTTTTTGGATATAAATTTCGTATTTTTTATTGACCGAGCAAGAATGGAGAGCCAAAGGTATCAATTTTATCTTAGAGAACATATTGATTTTTTTATTGTCATTTTGATTTTCTATTTATTAAGTTGAGATATAAAACACAACTTTTAATACCCTCGCTAAATATAATATATTCTCAAAATTACTCCTTAGATAAAAAAAGTCCACTTGAGTTTTTAAAGCACTACGATACTCAGTTAACTATTGCATTTTCATTTACTAATTTAAGATTTCAAAAGCAATTTGGATACCCTTGCTCCATCGAAAATAAACAATTAGAAAAAAAAAATCATTCGAATCGTACTTTAGAAACTAAAATTTATCTATACTTTTTGGAATATTTTAAAATATCATATTAGGATAATTATGTTAGAAATTCTGAGTTCGACGAACCCAAAAATTATTACCATGTAAGAGAATAGGTTTTTTAACTTTTTTGTGGAAAACGCTCAGTAACTACTGTACGAGTACATTTATGTATAATAATAAAACAAAAAATAGTGTCTCATAGTGTGTGTTCCTGCCAGTGAGTAAGGCTGCCAGAGCTCAACGAGGGTGCGGGGTGCTGACGACGGGAGGACTTACGGAACTAATTTGTTCCGTCTATTGTCCTTTGAGTCGTCGGCAACCCAAACCCTCTTTTGAACTTGTACACTCCTTTTTGCTGTGCACACACAGCAAAGGGGTGTGTACAAGTTTCTAATGGGGCGGCAACGCGCATGCGACACTCTTTGAGTTGCAGGCGTCCATAGGTTACGGTGACCGCTTTCCATCAGGCGGACCGTATGCTTGTTTGCCACCGACGTAGTATTAAAAAAAAAAAAAAGAAAAAGTCCTGGATTCGAACCCAGTACTTCCATGCAAATCATGCGATAACACGTATTTACCGCAAGGCTATTTAAACAAGCTGTCGCCGCGTGAAATTATTGACTAGAAGGAATACAAAAACACTGTTTGTATGTGTGAGTGGTACTTAAAAATAGTGTAAAATAGTAAATTTATCTACATTAAGGGGATTAACGTTACAATGAGAAGTTGAATGTATGTTGTAATACGTCAATTTTAATATTAAATGTTCGCGAAGCATAATTGAAAGTATATAAATGCCTGTACGACTCCACAAAAAAAATAACACCGGTAATTTGCAGATTAACGCCATCTAACGCAGCCTTCGGGTAACCTAGGCGAGCCACCTTAAACAAAAATAATAAAAAGCTGTTCACCTCTTATCATTCTTCACAACCATGTCACATATATTTTATTTTTACTTAATACTTTCAAATGATTTTAGTAACACCATACGAATCATTATCAAAACTGTATTTCGAAGTTAAAATCAAAAACGGTACAACTACCATACGCCAAAAACGTACTTATATATTGATATCGTTTACACTCGATTTATTTCCAATAAAGCCTAAAAAAGGTTGGCAACTCCTTGTTTATCATATGCCGGTCTTGCCTTTCTCTTTTATGCCGGACTTTCTGAGTAGGCACAATTTCTAAGTTACATATTTCAGAACATAAAACTAGAAATTGAGCGCGTTTTGAGTAAATTAATAGTACTAGTCAGAAAGAACGGTTATTAAATGACTACGTTACATATACAATATACAAATATTCCGACTGCTTCTATTTTATTTTAATTTTTTGCGGAACCATGTTGAACTCGATGTTCGAGTTCGAAACACAAATCAAGATTATTTTTAACTAGTGTTCGTCCTAGGGATACGTATTGAAGACCAATTGTTTGAGGATGAAAAACTGGTATACCTTCGGAGGTGTGAGAGGCGTAGATATATAAACACAAAAGTTATAGTCAATAGACGGTCTTTCCGGGTAGACGGTCTTCTCCACACTGACCTTACACCTTATACGAGTTATACATATTTCAAGCACAGATCGACATTATATGTGACTCAGGCTTCGACAACCCTTCCTTATTCAAAAAACAGAGCACTATGATATTGATAAGACACGTCGTTTAGAGTGTCGGACACGCTCATCATAGATATCAACAGTAATCCAATGGCCAGTTTCAACATCAACTTAACAACACATCACATCAGTTATACACTAAGCTCGCAATCCCGTCAATTTTCTAGCAGGGCTTCGAGCGGTCGGTGGAGGTAGAATACCAAGTACCAACTTCATCCCGCTGCGACCAAGACGACGAGGGAGTCATCGTCGTGGACTCTGAGGAGGACGACGAGCGCTGCTCCGGCACCATGTACAGGGTACGATCTTATCATGATACAATTAGAATTACCTATGTTGACCGTGATTACCTTTTAGATTTTTGTCGAGTTCCTGATATAGCTGAGTCGAAATATTCGGACCTCGGCTAAAAATCAAAAAGGTAATCACGGTCTACATGGTTAATGGAGTTCATAACAGTAGCTAGTTTGTTTCAATTCATTTCTGTTTTTTTGAAATATTTTTTTGATAATCTCATTTGACCGATGAACACGGTTGGCGATACGGTCTGCGCGATTGCTGTGGCGATTTAAAAAAAAACCGGCCTAGTGCGAATCGGACTCCCACCGAGGGTTTCGTACAAACTTTCAATATTTAGTTAAATCATCAATCTTATTCATATAACTCAAAAAACTTGACTAAATCCCTCAAGATTCAATTTTCCACAGCCATAACAACTATAACAAGTAATATTTAATTTACAATTTTATTATAAGACAACGTCCAAAGAAATTCAATAGTTTACGACATGTAGGACAAATGCGATGTACGAAATGAGCCTCGTCGTCCGATTCCTTGCGGTATATCCCGGTCAACATAAGTCTTAATGAAAATAACCGCGAATTATTCCTAACTCTTGTTAAAATCGGCGGAGGAACACTAGCTTTCAACGTCGCGCCATTACGATTTGACTAGAGATGCAACGAATAGTTGTTTGGCCGAATACCGGATACCGAATATTCGGCCCAACTATCGGCCGAATATTCGGACAGGAGAAATTTACCTACAATACCTACAATTTAAGCAGGGAGCGGGCGCGTCGTGCAGGTTTTGACTTGTTTGGTAGTGAACTCCGTTTAGAACTGACGCGGAGTCCGTTTTTGTTTAAATGTTTATATTTTTAATAACAAAGGGCTATGATTATAAGTATTATAACATTTAATTTTTTTACCCCAAAATCATTCAATCAAAAATAGCACATCCGGTATCCGGCCGGATCGTACGTCACTATCCGGTATCCGGCCGAATATTAAAATAAGGGCCGAATAGGCCGGATACCGAATAGTAACCGAATATTCGGTGCATCTCTAGATTTGATTTTCGCTGCCCTCATTTTATAGGCTTGTCTATGTTAACTCAAAATTACTTTCGACAATCACCTCTAGAATTGAAATACATATTATAACATTTGACCAACAAAGATTTCAATTTACATGCGCACCTACAATCCAGTATGAACATTCCGACACAGTTCACGATGAAAATGCGTGCCGCCACTGCCGCCCAAAATAGATGTTGCGTTCAAAGGGTTTAATTTTTGTTTAAAATTTTAACTCCACTTACCTCTTGCATATGTACGTATAAACCATTTTGCACTATCGTGTCAGTTAATCTATTGCCGATCCTAAAGATATATTGCATCATTTTGATTGTCCATCTCATTTGTTGTACGGTCGCAGGAAGGCGAAGAGGACGAGGAGGATATGGAGGAGGAGCAGGAGGTGGAGGCCGGTGAGGAGGAGGAGGAGGTGGAGGAGGGCGCCGACGGCGACGCCGGCGCGGCGCACCAGGTACACGATACTCCATTACTGGTTTGTTTCCCAAGAGGCCCGAGTGCATGCTCATATTGGGCGGGCAGCGGGACGAGTCGTGCATGTCAAACTATTGAAGCTCATACCACAGAATATATAATAGTACAAGTACAGAAGGCCCACTGCTTTGATGTTCACGAAATGCCGCCATTTTAAATGCCTACAAAATTTTTACAAAGAAACCAGCCGCACGTGCGCAGCGTCGGGTGATAGGGTTGCCTATGGATTAAAACGAATTAATTACTCAGATAAAATTTTATACTATTATATTTAAGTCTTGGGTACTTTCTAGGTATATATACAGTATTTTGGTTTAAGTTCCAACTTTGAACTTTTCCGTGGGACTTAATCTAGATCTGTGTAAGAATGTCCTATGGTACATATATTATTTTATTCATGATGTCTATTTAACTAAGCATTGTTAGCCATTCCACACGCGGACATCGCATTTGAACCTTAAAAAAAAACTCGCGGCGTAAAATAACAATAGAAAGTGCGAACGTGCGTTCCGTGAGAACGCGCGCCACCCCTGATTAGGCCGCGAACTCGCGGCCGCCGGAATGTACTTCTAGCACGGCGATAGAATCGCGGAGTGAGCCGCCCCTGCTCATACGAGTGTCCTGGGTGGACGCAAGCGAGTCCGCCCCGGCCCCGCTGCTCGCCCCGCCGAACCGAATGCTCCGAGCGAAAGATATGAAACGATACGAACTTTACATTTTGGTGCCGTGACCGGGATGAAAGATAGTCTGTCTATCTCTATTTTTTAACCCCCGACGCTAAAACGCCGGGGTGTTATAAGTTTGACGTGTCTGTCTGTGTGTGTGTCTGTCTGCGGCATCGTAGCTCCCGAACGGATGAACCGATTTCGATTTTTTGTTTTGTTTGAAAGCTGAGTTAGTCGGGAGTGTTCTTAGCCATATTTCATAAAAATCGGTCCACTGTCGCGGTCGGGAGTTTTTTCGAAATTTTCGCCTCGAGCGGCGCTCTCGCTTGATCAAAATGCTAGTTAACACTTTCGCTACCAAGAACCCGACTGTCGGGTACACCGCTCGTAGAAGCGTAGCCGATTA
The DNA here is from genome assembly GCF_023078275.1 of Leguminivora glycinivorella. Classification (NCBI taxonomy): domain Eukaryota; kingdom Metazoa; phylum Arthropoda; class Insecta; order Lepidoptera; family Tortricidae; genus Leguminivora; species Leguminivora glycinivorella. The sequence goes on from NC_062982.1 coordinate 12,122,430, forward strand.
CATGGGTTTCCCCGTATGTAGCGAAAATGTCGTAGCGCCGCGTAGAGCCCGGTTTCGAAAGTGTTAATCATCGGTAAAGATGTACAATGTACATTGCCTAATGATAAGTATATTTTCTGTAAGATTATTCCGATTGTAAATTAGTTGTCGGTACAGGAGTCGCCCGCGCAGTCGCCGATGGGCGGGTCGGAGGGCGAGCTGAGCGGCGCCGGCGCCGGGGAGCCCGACTCCGAGCCCGCGCCGCAGGGGCCGCAGATCGAGGCCATCAGCAGCGGCACCGAAGGTACCTATACTTTGGCTCGGAACATTATGTTATACCGAGAGATGAGTAGTTGAGTCTGTCTGAGAAAGAGATTATTTCAGTTTTATTACTGGCAATCTAGAGGTAATTTTCATTTTTCAAAAAACGTAGTCTCAACTTTCTCAAGTGGTAAGTATTTAAAAATAATTGTATAGTTTACTAATGTTTATATTATGCATTTTGTTTAATAGCCAGCGGAGCCCTGTCGCTTGGTGGCAGCGGCGGTGACGACGGCGACGATAGTATCGTCCCCTCCACTCCTACCCTCTACGTGCCGAGAAGAAACGATGGGTAAGCCGAACTTGTTACATTTTCTTATATTCGTTTCAATGTATACTTTTGAACTTTTATGACGTGATTATTGAAGTTAAAATGCTTAATTAAAATTACAAATGGGAATTAATTGAGTTAAACTTTGTTTTTAATTCAAACTTAGACCATTCAAGGGCGGCATCGTCCCCGTGGTCTCGGAGCAGATTAGCTAAATCCGCACCAGCCTGTCGAACCGCGCGCACTCGGTCCTGATCACCCGCTTGAACGTTTTGTGCACTAGGGATGTCAACTTGTCGACACACAACACTCACGATATTGGGGTTTTCAACCGGCGATATTTGTTTATTTTTACATTTAATATTAGAATAGAGAATTGAGGAAAAAATTGAGAAGTCGACTCGACTCGACGTCGAATAAGGTCGACGTATCAGAGTATATTACAAAAAAAAATCCTACATTTGCTTATCGAGTATTTTTTGTCGTCCATCGTTCAGGTTCGGCGAGGCGGTAGTGTCTCCGCTGGGCGCGGGCGGCGCGGCGCACGGGGCGGGCTCGGGCGCGGGCGCGGGGGGCGCGCGCTTCACGTTCGCGGAGGCGGGCGCCGCCTCGCACCACGACACGCACGCCGACCTCGCCTCCGCGCTGCCGCCGCCGCACCCGCACCCGCACCCCCACCCCCACCCCGCGCCCAGCCCCGCCATCTCCGACTCCAGTAAGTCTACCTCTCCTTTATGGCCGCTGTACACATGTGGCCAACGGTTCCACCAACCCTTGGTGGAACCCCTTGGCCACAAGCGTGTAGGGGGCTACTTGGCCGAATGTTGCCAGTTGGCGCCAGCTCTGGCCGGCCAACCGACTGGTGTCGATTTTTTGTCCACACATCAAAAGATCTTGGTGCACATGGCCAACTGTGTTCACACGTTGGCGCCTCATTCGGTTTGTCGTCATCCGTCAGAGAGGACAGTAGTGAAAGATTTACGAAAATAATAAGTTTATCTATGCCAATTAATAGTGTTGATTTTAGAAAATAAAATACCCTTGCAAATATTTAATAATATTGCCTAAAAAAGATAAATGTGCTTATCAGAATATTCAAAAAATTGTTAATATTTCAGATAATTTAATTTTATTATGAGGTTATTATTTATTAATTAAATTTTGCTGACAACGTAATTGACCTAGAATTACCTATAGAATAGAATAGAATAGAATTTCTTTATTTGCCAGAATACGTATGGTACAGGATGATAACAGGTTTTTAAAGTATCAGTATTCAGTCGAAAACACGACATGCAAATAATTGACAATATTACAATATGAAAACTTTACAACAATAATACCAAACTTATAAATTAAAACAAGATAATATGGTTGGTGGGTTTTTTACATAATAAAAAGGCATCCACTTATATAAAAAAAAATGCAACTGTCAAAACGTTATTAATACTAGTCGTTAAAATTAAAAAATATACAAAATGGAAGTCATGAATTAATAATTAAGAATTATAAAAGTTAAATGTCAAGAAACGTACACAATGTGAAATATACTACTTGTTTAATAATTTATGTTCCAAAAATTCCCTTACACTATAAAAGCAACTAGCCTTTTCCATTCTACGTCCATCCATTTTTTATGAAGAACCAATGCCAAGTGATTGGTTCGCCTATGTGTAAACAGCGACTCTTATCTTGGCCAAGGGGCTGCTCCAAGGGTAAGACCCCATGTATACAGCGGCCTTTACAACTTCCTTCCCGACTACTTTTGGGCCGGTTGCATCAAACCATCTATCATCGTCAAAGCGTTCGTAAAATTTTATTGTATGGGAAATTCCATAGACATCTGCTGCGTAACGATGATGTGTCTGTCAAATGAGGTCGATGCAACTGACCCTTAGTCCGATGCGATGAACGCCGCTCGAGTCGTGCACCGTTCTAGTGGACGGGGCTACATCACTACAGCCACAGAATAAATAACTACGACAGAAAGCTCACTGTGTAACACGACCCCTGTTACGGCTTAGCTACGACATTGGTCTAAGCGCGGCAGCGGTGAGCGGCGGACATACATTGGAGCGAGACACAGCGATGGGACTTTTCATTCGCACGTATGGCTGGGCCGTTAGGTATGCCGACGGAGCCTAAATTTTCTCTCTATTTCGCGAGTCTGTCCTACACCGGCACACGTAAAACACTACTAGTCAAGTAATATACCAACTTTTCTTGTGATTTCGACAGATCGAAAGGTCTGTAGACCCCTAGTTAGATATAAAATGTTAATTTCAAACCAGCAATAACGTAAATGAAATTTATATATTTATTATGATAGTTTATTGAATCTTTACAAATGAATTATTACAATAATTATTGTGTTACAGCCGAAAGACGAAAAGATTGTGTAAATCACATAATAAAAACCGAGGACAAAATGTTACAACTCGACCATTTAGTGGACAATGTCTCGGATCGTTTTATTATAAATGTAACTGATGATGATGATGAAGATGACTTTGAGCTTGGAAATGAATAATATTTTATAATAAAGACTACTCATTGTCGGACAACATATTTTTTTTACTTACTGGTTCGGATACCTTTTTATGCTATAAAACTAGTGGGTAAAAAGCTAAAAACGCATTTTATCCATCCACTACCTCGAAAACCGAAGAAACCAAAATGTTTACCTTGTATTTAAAAGTAACATTCGTATTTTTCTGATTTAAACTAGTCTGTTATTTGTGCTTTACAACTTGTCGATATATTGTTATCGACATATACCCTTCACTATTTTTATTTCACTGTTCCTGGTAACATTTCATCTGTCAGTCATTTGTCAATTTAGTCCGCAGAATTGTGAATTTTAGTTTAGTCACCAATATTGACGATGACTGCATGCACTTGTATCAGTGCAATGACATAGCAAAATTACGGCTTGATACTGTGCTATCAACCTCGCTTGCAAAACTACCCCTCAAATACCATTAAAGTTCGGCCACACATGCGCGTTTTGAGAACGTAGCGTCAGCGGAGCGCAATGATAGCGATAGCTGGCGTTGCGCCCAGTGGACGCTGGTGGGTCAATCCGCGGCAAGAGTATCATGAGTCACGATTTTATGGCATGTTCCATTTATTCACGACTCAAGTTCAAGTGATAATCTATCTCTAAATACGTGTTACTTTCCCGATGTATGCAATAGATCCTTTAATTTGCAGCTGTAGTTCAAATAAACACGCAATGAAGTCGTGACTCACGTTACTTTTACGTGGATTCACCTGGTGGGAACTAAAGAGCGCGGATAGCGAGCATAATGCGCGCGCTTTCCGCTACGCTATGAAAACGCTTTATTTATTTAATCTTTATTGCACAAATAAAAACGCAAGGCATTCTCTACCAGTCAACCATTAGGCAAAGCAGAAAAGTTGTAGGCGGTGCAAACCGTGATTAAAACAAGACAATTAGGTACTTTTAGGACACAATAATACAACCATAAATAATATTATAAATGGAAAGGTGTGTGTCTGTTTATTTGTCCGTCTTTCACGACAAAACGGAGCGACGAATTGAAGAGATCTTTTAAGTGGAGATAGTTAAGGGATAGAGAGTGACATAGGCAACTTTTTGTCTCTTTCTAACCCTTCCCTAAAATGGGTCGTGAAAGTTTGTATGGAGCATTCTTCTTCTCGAATTTAACGCGAGCGAAGCCGCGGGCAAAAGCTAGTAATATAAAAACATACACAAAATACATACATAATATTAATACAAATACATGTACATAATATGAAATCAGATCTTTATGTGTGCCGGCTTTAAAGGATAGCATATACCAGATTTTTTTAACTTATACGCCCGTGGCCGAGTAGTCTAATGTTAGGGACATTAGCCGCAAAAGTTAGCTAGCTTACTCTGAAGTCTGATCCAATTCCTACACCCACAGGTGAACTTAGTGACTTTATTTCTAATATACATATTTACGCACACATTGAACGCTAATGAATGTTACAGGATCGGAAGGCAATGAGAGTCGCGAGTGGGAAGAATCTCGCGTAGAGGAGGAAGCGGCAGCTGTCAGCTCTCAGGGCAGCGAGCCGTCGTCTCCACACCAGGTTAGTAAATAGCCGGAATTCATAATAAAATTGATTTTGAGCCACACCACAAGCCTTCAGAAAGTGGTCATATACTTTTCACTGTTCACTCGAAATTCAAACACGCGCACAAGAGGACACAACATAAAACTTGTAACAACAAAGCACAAAACAAATATCGGTAAAAACTTCATTACAAACAGAATAGTGCAAGCTTGGAACAAATTACCCTCTGAAGTTGTGAACTCTACCAGTGTTAATCAATTTAAAAATAGACAAACTATCTAAGTAGTGAAATCGTGCAAAGTGAACTATGATTTAGACGTACCAGCATCAGCTGCCTGTCTAAAACGAAATAATAATAATACTTGGAAATATCGACTTTTACCACCATGGCCGAATGGCCACGGGGCATAGGCTTCTCCGGTAAACAGATAACGCTGGTTCGACTTCAATTCTAGCCTTGTCTAGGTCAGAATCGCTATATCTTCAACAACGCAAATGCAACAAAGTGTTATTCGGGTTGTTTGTATCTGAAATTTTGATAAAGTGGTCCTTATTGCACATGAAGCATAGGGATTCTTCCGTAATGGAAGTATTTATAAAGTTACAACCACTTGCATGTGGATCTTAAGGATGCTGGTGGAATTTTCTGACATCTTTTTGTCGTATTTTACTGCTCTATATATCTAGATGAGTCGTGAATGGCACTCAACAGGCACCAGAGCTTACAATGAATGGACAAGCAAACTGATATTATATCACCTCACGTGGCGCTTCAAGGGACCGCCTGAAATAGCATAACACATTCGTGAGTTTCCGTGATAATACGAAAGAAAAACATTTCGAACTATATCTGAACATTTATTCGAAGATTTTTTTTCTGTCGTGGCAACACATGCGGTTTTTCGTATACGGCTGTAGGTATAAGGTCAGTGACACATTTGTCCTAACCTTAGTTTGTCCCTCATTATCATATCATCAATGTAATCAAATGTATTTATGTAGAATGAATTAGTTTTTTTGTATAAATAATTAATAACATGTACAAAGATAATAATCGATCGCGATATTTACGTCCACTGCGTTTATTTCCTTTATCACGGTTTTTCTACTTCCTGTTTCATATCCACATCTTATTCCGATATTATTTATAAACAACTGTGAATGTGTTTGTACCTAACTAATGTAATGTTCCAATTTCGTTAACGAGTGAAAGACAGAAAGATACTTCATTATCATTAGCTACTAATGCTTAATTTATTCGCCATTGTGTGATCACAACGTGTCTGAGCAAATAAAAATAAAGTAATGACTGATAAGAATCATGCTATCGAGCAATTATGCGCATGTTGATATTATTAAACAATCATGTTGATCATCAACGTTAAAATAGGTTAGCAAACAATATACTGCCCACGCGACATGTCACCTTCCACACATTTTGTGGAGGGCCAAGTTATTGCAGTTTACTAGTTTTAAAAAACATAGTCTGGAATCGATAGTTTAGGCGGTCAATCAATAGCGTTTTGAATTTCAGGTCGTTTGTTAATCGTGGTGGTGCGTCTTATCCAATCAGTGATCAAGCCAATAAATGTACCTACAGAAAAGTACGAGCAAAACTCACGATAAATAAATGACGTCAGTTCGATGTTATTCTAATATCAATGTAAATTTGAATTGGCTTGTTGGTCTCACCTAAATTTATCCATAAAATGTGATATATTTACACATTGCTGAACTTCCAGAACACAAATAAAAAGAAACCTGTTTATTATATCAATAGCTACTAAAATTTTATAGGTAAGAGATTTCCTCCCTGGTTTTTGAAGATAGAGCAATGATTTTTTCAACACAGATTGTTATTATTTTTATCTGTGTCGGACCGTTTTGATTTTTTTGATGCTTTTTAAAGACTCTAGAGCCAATCAAAAATTTCCAAAAACGGCCTTTTTCATTGTGGCGCAAAAAAAGGTGTGATAGGTACTCAAGATTGGTAACAATTAACCAAAAAAGCTAAACGGTCCGACATAGATTATTTCATTGTTATTCAGATTCTCAAATTTCGTTCCGATTGATTAAGTTTTGAAGGACGAAAGAGTCGAGAACGGAACCTAGATTTTAAAGATTTTTTTTGAAATATGTTTTGACTGAGTTGTTCTTAATGGACAATTTTTTTTCGATAAATCTAGTTAATAACACTGTATATTTAACTAAAATTCCCAAGTTGAAAGGGGGGCTCCTTTCCATTTTAGCATTTTCGCTACCGTAACCTCTTAATGTCTACTATAATAACGCGTTGCGTATATCTATCACTCTTCCATATTACATTAGCAGTAGCGGTACTAGCGGTACATTCGCTAAGTAGCATAAACGATTGTGATGTTGGCTACGCATCCTTGCCATTACTAATCGTCATATCAACGTGCACTAGCAGTCTCCGCTTGAGCGACTGTTTATCATAATGGCCGTTCATTACTGAATGATACGTTTGAAAAAATTACATTTCATAATAGAAATCGCTTGTGATAATTTGCTAGTAATTTGTGCCCATGTAATCGGTTTAAACTTGAATGTATATTGCTCCGCCGGATGGCGATTTCACCAGCACGCAGCTGCTAGCTGGCGCATTTAGGTGATTATTAATAATTAGGTAATTTTGATTCTCGTGTGTTCTCCAAACAATGTAAATGTTGAAACTTGCTGTTGATTAGCAGAAAGTTAAGAAAATACATAAATACATACAATCACGCATGTATCTCATAAAGGGGTAGGCAGAGCATATGAAACTACTCAAGTTTCATTGCATTGTTTCATTAAGAAAACAAATGTCACCAATACGCTATACTTCCTACATTACTTATTTTTGTCGTTAAATATAAATCATGTAAGAATTTTAAGATAATTATTCGGTAAAACAAATTGCCATTATCTCTAAACTACTAGTATGCGCCTGTTTCCCGGAGGGGTAGGCAGGAGACCATGGATTTCCATTTGCTACTTGCTTTTGACTAGAAAGAAGCATCACTGAATAGTTTTTTTAAGCTGTTGATAGTGTTGATATCTAATATTGTCTTCGGTTACCGCGATAGTTACTAATGAAATAAAACTATGGAAACGGATTAAATCGCGTATAATGAATTAAATGAATTTACAATTCATCTCCAAAATGCATTCATGCAAAATGCATGCATTCATCATCAAAATGCGGGAGTGTACAGGCTAGATTCTGAGTGCGGTCTGTCATATGTGGGGCAGACGAAACGAAGTATTTCCACACGGGTGAAGGAACACATTAGCGGATGTCAAGCACCGTCGGCAAAAGTCTGCAGTCTCTGAACATGTCATGGATACAGTCAATCATGCTATAAAAGTTTGATAAGCCTCTGGCTCTTGCTAAGTAGAAGCGGTATATACCCAGAATGTTGCGCGAGACCATTGAGATCAAGAAACATCCAAACTTTAATAGAGAAGATGGCTTTACTTTACCACCGGCTTGGGATCCAGTAGTTACATCTGATAATCGAACAAGCACGACGAAGACTGTGAGGCATTTGTGTTGTATGGTGTTGGACATTTGCAGTTTGTTTTTTGTCAATTTTGTGTAGATTAATTGTTTAATTGTTTTTTAACATAGTAATGGTAAATTTTTTGAATATTGTATAACTAGCTTTATTAATAGTGTGTGAACCTTCCTTAGAAATCTATATTATTTATGGACATGGTTCGGTAATATTTCTTGTATTTGGGTAGCTTTTGCACATTGTAATATTTCCAGTCACCCGTTGACCACGAATGCTGTAAAGTGTTCGAAACGTCGGGATGAATTGTAAATTCATTATACGCGATTTAATCCGTTTCCATAGTTTTATTTCTGTTGATATCTATATATATTAATTCTAATAAGGTCTAGTTACCCTTCGGGTTGGAAGGTCAGATGGCAGTCGCTTTCGTAAAAACTAGTGCCTACGCCAAATCTTGGGATTAGTTGTCAAAGCGGACCCCAGGCTCCGATGAGCTGTGGCAAATGCCGGGATAACGCAAGGAGGATGATGATGATCTATTACTATATACTGAACCTATGAACTATGCAAAAATAAGGTACGTCAGCTACCGGAGAGCTCTCTAACCAGTACAAACTCAGTCACCGTGACCGACACAGGCCAGCCTAGGATAGGATCATGAATATCATGATAAAATAATGAAATGCGAAAGTAACAAATATCCTACATGTTATATCTATCAAGTTGTCTACCGAATTTAATTAACATTCATAATGAAGGCCTCTTTAAACACCTACACCAGGCAGGTAATTATGGTCGCGCGATAAATGATAAAATAGCAGGCCGTCCCTATCGCACCATTTGTAAGTGCGATAGGGACGGCCCGATGTTTTATCATCTATCGCGCGACCATGATTGCCCTACAGCTGTATAAACGCTGAAATGTCTGTAAACATACGTAAGACATACATACATACCAGTTTCAATTTGTAACTCGATACACAATCAAGAACGGCGTTCGTTCCGCTCGGTTGACATACCATTGTACTGCAGTTTGTTGTTGTACTGCCATGACTTGCACTCTTGTCTATAAAGGAATATATTATGCATTAGTTACATTACCTTTATTTTTGACCGAATGGGAATACATTTACGCAAGATACGTGGTGGTCGCCGTTTCTTTCTCCTTTCCTAGCGAAACGGGGAGAACTTGGCCCTACTCACTAAACCCACTCCGGTGTTTCACCCTCTTTGCCGTTCGTGAGGGCACGCTGGGAATGCTGGGATCGAAGTTGTTATATGCACTGCATTATCGATACAGTTGTTCTTGTGACTTCTAAAGCCCCATTTAGATGGTACGAGTTTCTCGCCTCGAACGTACGATTATCGAAGTACGAGAAAAAATATCGTATCATGTAAACTATGCGTACGATATCGCACGGGAGGAGGCGATAATTTCATTTCATTTCATTTCTTTATTTATTTAATATTTACACAGCATTACAGTTAGGACTAATACACTGTTAAACGATAAAATGACATACTATAAGTACGTAAAACTAAAAATAAAATTAAAACACTTTAAAAACACTAGACTCCCTCTTATCCATCAATCGCCTCGCCCTTGATGTCTGTATGTCTCCGTGTAAACAAAACACGTATGCGAGAATCGTATACGAGTTTATGCGCTACTAAGTCGAAATGAATTCTCTTTACCTAGAAACAAAAATCATGTAAATCATATTTTTATATTTATAGCTAACTCTCAGTGACTGCTAAAACCAAAAATAAATTAGGGTTATCATTATCAATATTATAGAGTTATGTTTACGGGCATTTTACCCCATACAGGGAATAATGCTACGTTTAAAATAAATCTTATCTATATTCTATGTTCAATTATATCCTAAACCTAATCGCAAGTATCGCAACCAAGATTTTATTAGCTAGTTAACGCTACGGTCGAATTCATTATAATTACATAATTATTACGATTTTTATACTGACGGCTTAAAAACGTATACGGTTATGATCGGCGAGTCATGCATTATGTTATGTATAGCACTAATAGTAATTAAAATGTTGAAAAAACCCCCGACCGCGACATAGTAGACCGATTTTCATGAAACATGGCTAAGAACACTCCCGACTAACTCAGCTTTCAGACAAAAAAAAACTAAATCTAAATCGGTTCAACCGCTCGGGAGCTACGATGCCACAGACAGACAGACACGTCAAACTTATAACACCCCGTCGTTTTTGCGGTTAATAAAAATGAATGATTTATGGAAAAACATCCGATGGACTTTATCCTGGATTAAGCTGAAATATTTTTACACTACTTTCTGCTCGAAGATAAAACCTCTCCACCATGAGAGATTTAGTGAGGAGCGGCTTGATCCTCCTCCCTAACGGCTTGCGCCCAAGCTTTTTTTAAATTGGAAATAGTTTAGCGAAAAGGATCCATCATTTGAAAAATTTCCATTGAAATGAACGACTCTTCAGAAAGTTCAAATTAAATTGACAGATTTTGTAGAGAAACCATAATTCTTTTCTATAAACTAAGAACGTCTCGATTGGGCTATCCTTTTCCTTAAACGAAGTCAAGTTCCAAAAACTCGAAATTTGCTGTGGCGTAATTGTATTTCTTTCAAGTTAGCTCTTTATTGTATGTACAAAAAGCAAAAAGTGTTGTCACTTCTACCTCTAATTGCAGAGTATGCTGGTTCGATTCCAGCCTCAGGCACTAGAGGCCTTGGTCACTTTTTCTTTCAATATCTGGGCGACCGAGCTTCGCTCGGTTCTATTTTAATATATCCCATCTTTAGATAAAAAAAAACTCTTATAAATACAAAACAAAAAAGACAAAAAACAAAAACTTAATTTCTGGCCGGGATTCGAAACCCTGACACCTACGATCTATCTGCGTACATTAGACCGACCTCGTACGACTGAGCTAAGCGGAATCGATGCGCGCGCGGCGAAATTAAGGACCATATTTTACGTTTACAAACGCGAAAGAAAAACTCATGAAAACTCGAAAATTCGCGTTTTCCGGGATCTAAGGCTACGCTAGATCGATTTTTCACCCCCGAAAACCCCCACATAACAATATTCAGCGAAATCGTTAGAGCTGTTTCCGAGATCGTCGGTATATATAAATAAATAAATATACAAGAATTGCTCGTTTAATAGTTAAGATATGTGTAATTTATTTCGATTTTAGTGTTGTCACTGTTGCTGTGATACAATAAATCCAATAAGTACACAATCTACTATACTCTGTCAACCAAGTTTGTCAGTAAATAAGAACAAAGAAAACTATATGCATCCTTTTCTTTACGGTGCTAGAGAAAAGGATACCTATAGTTTTCTTAGTTCTTATTTACTGACAGACTTATTTGACAGAATATATTTAAGTTGACCTTATATACATGGTTCTCCCAGGTTGCAGAAGAGGGACGCGAGGCGGAGGCGAGCGCGCCAGCGGGAGCGCCGCGCCGCGGGCCGCCGCCGCGCGCGCTTTCGCCGCACCAGCGCTGGATGCGAGCCGCCGGTACGTACCACACTACCCCTGCTTGTACACCATCATGACGTTCATCTTCTATTAGCCGGGTTCACACAGAGCGAGCAACATCGCGAGGCATTTCCCACACCACGGCTAACAGACAGTGTAGAGTGTGGAGAGTCGTCTGGGGACTGTCCAAGTGTCCACTTTGGCCGTGTGCCGCGCTAAGAAATTGCCTCACGACAGTCGCCACGCTGCTCGCCCTGTGTGAACCTGGCTATTCACATTCACTTTGCGAAATTCAAATTGTCTATGGCATGTCATCTCTTTGAAAATTTGGTGTAGTTTTCTGAAAAAAAAAAGTTTTATAATAATTTCGTGTTTCTGGCAATTTTAATGAATGATCTTTCTTTTGGAAGGGTGTCTAACAGTTAAAGTGTAAATGCAACTAAATTCACAGTTTTCCTTTTTATTCAAAAATATCCTAAAGATTTTAACTACATACAAAGCATTTAGAAAAAGGCACAGCTAGATCTCCTCCATGCCACTCGCACGGTACATTTTATCAAAGGCTTTACAATTCCCAATCTTAATAAAATTTGAATTATTTCAGACAGCGAAAGCGGACCTAGAGGCCGCGGCATGAGGCCGCGAGGAAGACCTTCGCGGAGGGCCCACTATAGATATTAAGAATAACATATTCAATATTCATTTTCACATTTCTCCCACATATTCATAACTATTTTCCTAATAATAAGTCAGGTATTCGTTCCACAAACGTTGTTGTGGACATAATAGATATGATTGTTTTGCTATTAGTGTGAGTATCCTGATAATAGCCAGGATGAGTAAGTGAGTGAATGAGTGAATAAATGTGGATGGCCTATTGTTTAAATGTCACCTATAAAGATTTACTGTCATAATATATCGTTTATGTGTTTTGAAACCGAACAAGAAACAAAACTAAATGAATCTGCCTATAACCCTTTCTCTGGGCATAAATACTTGGCTTTACGTCATATCGTATATATGAGCCGCGCAGTGAAAGAGTTATTGCCTGATTATGTTGGCATATGTTTTGACAAAATATGGTATGGTACCTATTATAGTAGTTCTAAGGAGTAATATAAAGACTAGAGCATTGCGAAATTTCTCAAATTTGTTTCCAAGTGATACTTAATGTAATGGTTCATGACGCGGTTATAATTTTTTATTGTAATTTATAATATATAAAGATTTCAGACGTTCCTTTATTAAATGTAAAGTTTTTTTCTGTAAGACATGTATCGTTTTATTAAGTGCAGGAAACTTTAGTCTTGTAAAAATGAGGAGCTGTAGTGGTTCATGGTGAGTAACCACCTCCAGAATGTGACATTTAAATTCATAAAATTAGTATTTCATTAGATTTATGTATCCAATTAAAAACATTTATGATAAATAAGTCATTATTATAAAGTTAAAGAAAGCAATTCCATTTGTAATAATTTCCTTATAATTTACCAATAAAAAACTGAAAGTTCATGGATTTTTCATTACTTACCCTCTATTGGGGTCGAGAAAATTGATTATGTAGCCGTTGCAACTCAAATTATTTCAAGTGAAGTAACACTTCAATGTAGAATGAACTATGTAAACTACTAATGAATCAATTTCCTAGACCGTACCTACACAAGTGAAAATAATTTGTTATCGGAGCGCGGTCAACGCATAGTCTAGGCGTCCGTGTCCTTGGTATGCCTACGATAACAAGCGTAAGATAATCGTATGCGGTGGCAAATTTTACTATGCTATGATTCGAAAGATCTATAAAAACCGGTCAAGAGCGTGTCGGGTCACGCTCAATGTAGGGTTCCGTAGTTTTCCGTATTTTTTACAAAAACTGTTCAACCTATCATGTTCAAAATAATTTTCCTAGAAAGTCTTTATAATGTTTTACCTTTGTGATTTTTTTCATATTTTTTAAACTTATGGTTCGAAAGTTAGAGGCGGGGGGGACGCAATTTTTTTAACTTTTGGAGCGATTATTTCCGAAAATATTAACAATATCAACAAATTATTTTAGTAAACCCCTATTCATTTTTTAATACATAGCCAACAATATATCACACGTTAGGGCTCATCCATAAATTACGTCACATGTTAAGGGGGAGGGAGGGGGTCGACGAAGTGTGACAAGGGGGGGGGAGGGGTCCTAAATTTCGTGACGTCGCATTTCAAAATCTATCATAATCTAAGGGTTTAAGGGGACACGATTTTTAAACTGTTACTTTATGTGAAAACCTCATAAACATATGTATACAAATACAGGATGTTCGATAACCGGATGAAAAGCCAAAAGTAGGCGATAATCTAGGCCATTTAGAACATTCTCTAGCTATAAATGTCTTGGACAAAATTTGATTCGTCGTTTTTTTAAATTTATCGATGAAAACTCCAAAAGTTCAGACTAAATCAATAAGCGTACTCTTGTTACTATAAAGTTGTTTAGGTTTTATTTTGTACTGTAAAATGTCTATCGTATACCATAAAATAAACATGAAACATCTGTGTCTAAAGAAAATCAAACTACAGCGATTTAAAAATTGAATAACATAAAAAAAAAATATTTGCGTGATTACTTAGGTCGAAAAAAAAACTAAAATTTGTCTAAGCCATGTATAGCTAAAAATGTTCTAAATGGCCGAGACTATCACCTATTTTCGGCTTTGCATCTGGTTATAAATTAATATAAGATACCAATTGTTTTGTCAACCGATTCAGAATGTGGAATCTTGAGCGTTGCGGGGGTTTCAAGGCACGTAGGTTAAACAAATTCACACACACACACACACCAACACGTGGAAAATATTAACTGCAAAAAGTGCAAAACATCAAACAAAGTAGTTTGATTCATATTTTTTTTTAATTTAAGAGTCAAAATCATCATTTAAACGTTTTTTCTACCAGCCACAGCCAGCTGTGGACATCAAGTTAAAATTTCTATGAAATTGCTTTGTAGATAAAATGAAACTTTGTCATTCGTTTTTGAAGTATCAAGAGAGCCTTTACCTGTTGGTGTGGTGAAGAGTAATTTAAGTGCATAAATGGAAATAACATTGATTTCTAACCGCTATTTTCATTCAATAATTTCTACGTGTAAATTTGCAAAATGTGTCATGTGACGTCACGTGAGAGGGGGGAGTCTATCAAATGCAATCAAATGTGACCAGCTGTGACAAGAAGGGGGGGGGGGGTCAAAAATCACGATTTTAGGGTACCCTAATTAAACATTTTGTTCCACTTTTTATTTTTGCACTTTGTCGGCGTGATTGATATACATATTGGCACCAAATCTCAGCTTTCTAGTGCTAACGGTCACAGATGATCCGCGGACGGACGGACCGACAGACATGGCGAAACTATTTAAAGAGTTCCTAGTTGACTACGGAACCCTAAAAATGAACAGTTATTGTTACAAAATAAGGCAAAGTTGTTATTTTCCCCTCCTATATTTGACTGGATTGAGACACAAAACCTGACGATTAAAAAAAAATAGCCTTGCTACGTTCGTGGTTTTTGGAAATATACTTTTGAGCGTTGCGAGTGCTTCAACCCACGAAATTGTAGTCATCGTAAAAACATTTCTACTGAATGAAACATGTATTTTCACCATACCAACTGGTAAAAGGATTTTTCCCTTCACTATCTCGGAAACACGTGTTTTGTCCTTTAATACCAGCCGGTAAAAACGCATTTTATCCACTAGTGGGTAAAGTAATTTGACCTTGAATAAAGTCAAATTAACAGCTTTAAAATTGATAAAAGCAGGTGAATCTAGTAATAAAGATGATTTACCACCTGTGGAACTACTGGAAGCAGTGATAAACGCATTTTTTGATAAACGCGTTATTTGTTATACAAGGGGGCAAAGTTGTATTTTAACGCCGATTGTGGAATTGAAAAACGAGCAAGTGAAAGGATTCTATAGTTGAACCACGAGCGAAGCGAGTGGTTCGAGAATAGAATCCTGAACTTGCGAGTTTTTTAACACACGAAGTAAAGGTTATAACAAATAAACTTAATACTTAAATAAATAAAAAACGTCTTATTTACTATATTGCGTCCGGAATTCAGGAGGACGTTTGGTTCTTCATTTTTGGCTTTTAATGTTTTTGAGGGTAGATGTGCATATTTATTTTAAAGGGGAATAGATTCATTGTATTTGTAATAGTACATTACATCAGAGGCCGGGAAAATGAGGATTTCCGGCCAAGTGGGTATATATAGGCCGGCCGGATAGGGATACGAGGCCGGGAATCCGTTTTCACGCCGAGGCATGTATAGTGCTTTTCTCAAACATACAATGAAATAAAAAAAAATGCTCTAAAGGACAATATTTTATAAAAAAAAGTTACTTTGCAGGCCTAGGCCTAAAAAATAATATGAAATCCCTTTACAGTCCTCTCGAGTTGTTGCGCCCAAAAAGCGATACTTTCCAGCCCATTTTAAGGAACGTAAAGACAATATTTCATTGCATGTTTGAGAAAATAATATTGAGATCCGGCCAAGCAATAGATGTCGAAGTTGAACCATAAGTGGAAATTTGTCGTACAGTCAGCAACTAAGCTGTGAATACAAAGCCATAAATATGTTTTCCCCACACTAGCTCGGAAACACGTGTTTTGTCCTTTAACACCAGCGGGTAAAAACGCATTTTATCCACTAGTGGGTAAAGTAATTTGACCTTGAATAAAGTCAAATTAACTGCTTTAAAATTGATAAAAGTAGGTGAATCTAGTAATAGAGATGATTTACCACCTGTGGAACTACTGGAAGCAGTGATAAACGCATTTTTTGCGTTATAGTTTCCTCGCTATAGTGAGGGGAAAAGTTTTGTGTTACACTCGGGTGCAAATGTATTTTACTTCTCGTGTGTTAAAAAACTCGCAAGTTCAGGATTCTATTCTCGAACCACTCGCTTCGCTCGTGGTTCAACTATAGAATCCTTTCACTTGCTCGTTTTTAAATTTCACACTCGGCGTTAAAATACAACTTTGCCCCCTTGTATAACAAATAACTATTACACACCTTAATGTACAGGACATCTGTATATATAATTTTGGCACTTTGGCGGTAATCATAACTCTGTTGCTGACAGTACCATGCGCGGATCCAGGAACCTTTACCACGTGACCCCCCCCCCCGCCCCGGCACACGAAGCTGGATCCGCGCTTGGACAGTAGATATGTAGGTCAGAAATTTATAGTCCAAGAGTTCCTCTATGTGTTTATTCAGGATTATACATTTTCAGACCCTTTCTAAGCTGGTGGTGTAAAAGTATGGAAATGTATCCTTACCAAGGTTTTAATTACCTACATGCAGCATATATTATGTGAATGTCATGTGAATGTGTAGTAATTTGATTACGACTTTTTTTATGTCTCATGAATCATGATAGTCATGATTTTCAAGTAAACATTCAAAATTTTATTTTCAGCAGGGAAACAATTCAGGTTATTTGATGTAAATTTACTACTATAGGTTAGATGAATTTATTAACTAGAACTTATCAAAGTCAACTTTTAATTAGAGGCTCTAGAGCTCTATGTAACATGTGTAGCAGGTACCTAGTTAGGTATGTGGTTGTATTTTCAGGTCTTTTTCTCAAATGATATAAAATACAAGTACCTCATCATAAAGTTATATTTCAAGTAGTAAAAGGGATATTATAAAATGAGTAACAATATTAGTTTTTTTGGGTTTTTATTATTATAGACAAATAATTACAAATAACTAAACCAAACAAAGAGATTGAATCAATGCATCATTATATTTTACCCATATTTTGTGTATTCTATAATTATAACAGTATAAAACGCAAACTTGTGTCTGGAATTAGCAAATAAATCAATATCACCTTTAACACATAATACAAGAATATTAACTAAGCCTTAAAACTAGGTTTCACCATATGGTCAAATAATTCTACACATAATATTTTAATAATTAGGTATACATTTAAGAATAGGACATTATGAAATTTAAGCATATTTGCCATATACGTTTTCATCAGAGAATGCTATGTACAGGAAGAAGTCTTCGTCGTGATGTTCTTGGTAAAGTGAGCCCATGGTCGCAGAGGTGGGAGGGATAACGTTGTTGACAAAGAAAAATAGCGCGTCCTCCGGCCGAAGGTGAATGCGTTTCCTGATCAGGAAATAGAACTGGCCGACGGTCAAATCAGAGGGCACCAAATACTTTTTCTTGTCCAGGTCTCCCAAACGTGCCTTCGGGGCTTTCTCGACGATCACAGGCACACGATCCGGATATTTTCTGCGTATTTTCTCGCCCTCGGTCTTCCTTTTCTCAAAAGAATGCTCTTCCTTGTATTGGAATTTCATTTTGGAGTATTAGCACTATAATTTCCAAAAGATTCACAACAAAGCCAAATTCGATATTGCGACTTGTTTTTTGTTTTTTGTCTTTACAGGCAATGACGCAATCAGCTGATATGACAACGACGCGACTACGACGCTACTCTAGCTCGCTTCGATTCGATTTAATTTTATCATGAAGTTGCCAGATAAAGAAAAACATTTACCACTCAAAAAATAAGAGATGACAAGTTCCTTTTGTCTCACCAATTTTTTTTGTTTAAATGGCTTTACAACAGGCGTTGCATAAAATTAAAATATTCTGATATTGTGCACGATAACTGAAGTTTGGAAAGCGCATCAAGTTCTAGGAAATATATAACCTCGCAACACTGTAATTTCTACTACAGATAAACGCAAAACCCAAAGAGAAATATATCACTAAAACCGGTGATACTGAAAGATAATTCTTATGTTGGTAGACTTGTGTTTATTTGCAAAAGTTAGTATACTGCTAAGAAGATACCGCGCACACGGGCAACTGTTGCCGGCAACTGTTGCGCGCAACTGATTAGTATCTTCTTAGTAGTTTGTGAACTGATGTCGCGTCCATGGGCTAGTATGAAAGTGCGCACACGAAGCGACGCAACTTTTCATACAAATACGTAAGTCGCCGAGCAACTTTGTCGCCCGTGGGCGCGCACCCTTAGAAATATTAAACATTACTTTGTTTGCATACCTATCTATACACTCGCTTTTTTATTGATATACTATCGTTAAATAATTATAAAGAATGTATACTTGCAAGTGTATTTAACCCCTAATAAACAATAATCGAGGAAAAAAAAACTTTTGTCTATGGTAAGTTAGCAAGCGGGCAACGGCAACGGGCAAGCCTTGTCGATTTGCTAAAGCGTTGCTTTGCTTGTCTGCCTTGATTTTATTAAAAACGGCGTGGGTTTAGCTTCATAGGGCATTTTAATCATATATTACATTTGATTCACTTTAAATATGCGCAAACGTAAATCCCTAAAGAAAGACGAAGATTCCGAGGGCTCTGAGCCCGCAGGTGAGCCTGAAGAATTTCAAGACTCGGGAGAAGATTGGACGCCGGATGCCGACTCAGTAAGTTGATAATGTAACATGAAATATTGTATTTATTATTTAAATACAATGCTTCCACTATTGTGATTATTGATTATGAAATTTCGCGCATCTTATTTCATGCGCCTTTAATTAAAACGAATATTTGATTTTTGTATATGATGGTAGATGGTACAAACAGTAACTGCTTAGGTTAGGTTTGATGCTGTATTCGTAATTTCAAGCATTTACAGTATTATGTTTTGAGCAATATTAAATAGTTACTCTGAATTGTATGTATTGTTTTTCACATTTGTTTGACCGTATCCGTAAAACGCGCCAACAGCTCGTGTTGGAACCCAGAATTTTCTTTGGCGCTTTGAATGTCGAAATAATACATATATATATATATATATATATATATATATATATATATATATATATACGAACTATAACGATATTACTGGAGTTCTTAGTAAAATCATTTTTTGTGTTCATACACAACACAGTTTGTATACATTGTTCTGCATAATCTATATTTTAATCTTTGTTCTGGTTGGACACAGAATGAACAACCAGGCGGGCGTCCCGGTCGCAAGCGGTCGTCTAAAGGACCATCACTGAACAATTCAAAGAAAAAACGCAAGGATGAATCCTCAGAAGAAAGCGAAGGTGAAGGAGAAGAGGATGAGGAAGGAGAAGGTGAAGAGGACGAGGGGGAATTGGATGAAGAGGAGGGCTCAGAGGATGAGAAGAATGGATCTGATGGAAACAAGTCTGATTCCAGCCAATCTAAGGATGTACCAAAGCACTTCCATGTAAGATCATTGTTTTCATAGCCATTCAGGTTTAGTG